>NC_143013.1:147590276-147935276 GCF_055824585.1 Amblyomma mixtum | reverse complement strand
GAGAGAAGAAACTCGCGTATAGTGACTTGATATAGCGGCTGTCTCATGCCAACCTATGATAATCAACTGCGCGTATCCATCTGCCTCTGCACACATCTGCACGCCTAAGAAAGCTTTATCCTGCGAAAATGTCATGCGAAACGCCACAATGGTGGCACTTGTCTGCTATTCGAGCTGCCTGCCAGGCCATCGAAGACCGACAGGCGGGGTCCTCGTATATAGCGCATATACTCCTCCTTATCTCGAGTAAGATAAGGAGAATCGGTTGCGAACCCAAAGAGGTGATGCACGTGTACGTTAGCACAAGATTTGTAAGACACAGAATAGAAAAACGGATCTAGTGAAGACGGAAGGATGGCGGCTCGTCGCATGCGTCAACATGTGTTCGGGTATAGATGTGAATATTATGTGCATTTAGGAATGTATATGAATCTCGTGTAAGCTGATGATACCGGGGTTCTGTGTGTAGAGTTGGTAGATGGAATGTGCAGTCTTGAGTGTGTGGCAGTCAGCAGTAATGTGTTTAAATGCCGCTATAGAGTTAATGGATCTAAATCATCAGCAGCAGCCTATGTGCGGTGCAGGACAAAGACCTCTCGCACATCCCTCCGATACCCGGTTCTGTCCGTTTCATTCATTCATTCATTCATTCATTCATTCATTCATTCATTCATTTTGAATTTCTAAACCCTGGGCTAGTCTAACGCTGCAGCTGTGTTCCATCATTTTGGCACGGTGAGCGAAGACATAGAAAGGGCCGTCTATGCCGCTAGCGGCAGCTTTATGTAGCCGTATGTGGAGATGTGACGGCGTTCAAGGACGCCAAAGCACGCCACTGAGGCTGAAGAAGATTTGGCGAGTGCTTTCAACAGTTTCAGGCAACAAAAGCAGGCAGCGACCAGTCTTCTACAATACTCCGAAAGCCGTTCTCATGCCTACGAGCCGGACGCGGGCCGGTCAGTTTTTTCTGGACGTAGATGTTTAATTATATATCAACAGTATGAAGTTAGAGGGAAGTTCATTTTCCTCCTACTGCAATGGAGGTTCGCGGAGGTGAGGTGGCGGGATTTTATTTTCCATAAGTACATGTATTCTACACATGAACTGGTTATCTTAGTGTTTATTAGTCAACCCTAAAAAGCTGTTCATTTCCGCTGAGTCAATATTCGCATGATCCTTGAAGGTGTAAGCCAAAGAGGTAGTCATCGCTATCGGCAGCACTTTTGGCAGGTTTCTCAGTCTTCCTCGGTTGACGGCGGTGATATTTTCCTTATGACTCCAGTGTTTCCATCCAGCTGGATATAATCACCTAAAGAAATAATTGACGTGCATCGTTGAAAACTTTTTAGTATGTAAAACACTGCGCCCATATTTATATATTGTGCTCGCGAGACATGGCGACTGCCCTACTTTAGCGGAAATAGGAGAACGTTTTGAGGAGCTAGTGTTTAGGAGTAAGAGAGTCAAGCAGAATCAGGACGAGAAAATGGAAGCACACATGAAAACAAGTCTAACAACTACGACTTATCGAACCATATACCTCCCTCAGCAAAGCGAAGAGAGCATGCGTAGCCCAACCAAGCATAATCAACCGATTATCATAAATAGACGGAAAATCTATCACCAGTGCTCTGGATAATCAAATTCTTTTTCCAGTAAACTGACCGCGCCTGCTTTGATGCATTTTTCATGCCTTCTGATGTAGTAGGCTTCGAGAATCGGGCCGTTGCTCTTTGCCCCAGTCTCTTCCAGTAAAGATGACCTTGGTGAACAGCCTATAGCAGGCTCGAACATGGCAGTCGCGAGGCAAGTGTACTCCGCCAGCAGGATCCAAAACGCGCGGTTTTTGAGCAGGCTATTATTTATACAGTGACCTGTGGGACCTTTTATTATGTCAGAGGAACCCCATAAGTACACTTGCGATAGATATCGCCGAAAAGTTCTCATGCAATTTCGTACACACTGGATTTCTTTACCTACTTCGCGGAATACGCGAGAACTAGCTGTAAACCTTGCGAGTAGCTGCAAACACAACTTTTACGAAGTCTCTCACACATACTTTCTTAATTAATGTGTTTGTCATATATTTCACGAGGCAAGCTGAAGAACCCAGTGTATACGACGAAGCCTGAGAACTTTTTTGAGACATGCGCGACGTGTGTGGTGTATAACAACCTTCTCATATGCCACAACGCTGAAATCGGGCAAACAGGCTGGTGTATCAATGGCAGACTGCGCGAATGGCACGCTTTCTGGGATCCTATTGACGGAGCAAACTTGCCTCATTCTTGCCATTGGGGCGGCTGCACCTCTGCAGTTCAGTAATGCCAGCTTTCTTGGAAGAGGCTCGGGCACAGAAAAACGCGAAATTCTCGATGTTTACTATTTTAGTATGCATGGTGACAATTGCATCATCCAAACTTGGATCTACTTGCTGGAAAAGGGTCTGCTTTTTGGATAACTGGCGATAGACTTGCTCTCTGTCTATCATTTTTGGATAATTGTTATTTGTGTTGCTGCAGATGCCCTGTTTTGTCTTGATGGAGACGTATTTAATTTAGTAAAACTCAGTTGCCAGAACAACCGTCATGTATATGTCTCTCTCGTCTCGTATCTCACCTGTTTGATTGATTTCCCCTTAAGTATACACCTACTGGCCCATATTTCGAGCTTTTCGCAGGGTGATTGCTTTTTTATGTCATCCAAAAACACGCCGAAGTAATTCGGACGCAGTGGGAGTTAATTCTCTCTCAGGTACAGCCAGGTGTCTCCACGGCCGCCATTTGCAAGGCGTTAAACGTCGCGCAGCTCTCCCGTGAATTCAAGTACCCACCCATTGTTTCCTGGTCTCTTTCTGTTCACTGCAAGCATATCAGCGTTTGCATCCGACTCTGCTATGCTTCCTTAAGTGGTCAAGGAGAATATTAGAAATGTCGACGGTAATATATTTCCTGACTAGGTTGGAGAATAGGGAAATCGGCTTTGTACTTACCGAAAGGATGGCAGTTGAACGTGACAACAATAGTTCGAAGTTAGTGGACTTAACACTATGTAAAGACATTAGGGAAGCGCACCTCTAAGATTAGTCAACACAGGCTACAGGCTATACCCTAGTCTAGGCCTATAGCAGGTCAGGAATTATAATCATGAGGGGATACGTACCGGTACAAAAGAGGGGATACGTACCGGTAGCCAGCATCGAGGTGATTCCTTCGATTCCAACTACGCATGGCAGGCCGTACTCGCGAGCAACCACAGCGCCTGAGGTGGACAGAAGAAACGCTCGGGTTGTTGCGAAAAAGAAAAAGCAAATATATAGCAATATATAGCATATGACCGATGGCTGCATAATTTATCGTCAAATCCGCTCAACCACTGACCATGCAATTCTTCAGCAGGACCTTGAATGAGTAGCTAACTGGTGCACATTCTGGCAAATGACACTTAAGACTGACAAATGTAAAGCATGACAGTTTGCCGGAAGCATTAAAACTCGCTATTCACTTATTCCCTTAACAGTGTCACGCTATCCCGCACGTCTTCCTATATTTACCTCGGCATTTATGTGACTTCAAATCTATCTTGGGCGGAACATATTCAAAACATAACTGCAAAGCATCGCGCACGCTTGGGTACCTGACGAGAAATCTTCATAGCGCACCTGTTTCTACCCACAAGCTAGCATACTTAACATCTGTCCGTCCCCAACTAGAATATGCATCAGCTATCTGGTCACCACATCAGGCTTATTGAATTCATTCCCTCGAAGCAATTCAGAACCGTTCAGAGAGTTTTTTTTCTCACGACTAAACTGTCATTCCAGCGTAACAAGCATCAAGTTATCTTTATCGCTAACAAGTTTAAAGACACGTAGGGATATCGCACTTCTTTGCTTACTACAGAAACCAATATACAGTCGTCACGCGTCCACACTGCCACTTAGACGCCCAATGCGCACTTCACGTTGCCTACATAATAATCTTAGCTTCCAACGTCTGATCGGCGGAACACTCGCGTTTAATTCTTCTGCTTTGCCACCTGCTATCAAGTGTTGGAATGGTCTTCCGGATTGCATTGCTACCATACGTGACGCACTAATGTTCAAAAACGAATTGACCACCTTTATGCATCCATGATATAGTACATAAATTGCGTTCGTATGTGTAGTGGAATCCATGCAGTGCCACTATGCTCAGTCGCTTTGGGACGTTAAACCCCATAAACCAACCAGTGCCACTATGCGTTTGCTGTTTTTTCTTCTGTGTCAATATAATACGGTTTTCTTTCTAGTACGTTTTAATAAATGTTTGCATTCCAATGTATTTAATATTATTTACTTTTATACTTTTCCACTTTGTACCATCTTTTGTCTGCTAAATATTGTAACCCCTCCCCTCACACAATGTTCCAAGTGTGGAAGCTGTGAGGTATTTGTATAAATAAATAAATAAATAAATAAATAAATAAATAAATAAATAAATAAATAAATAAATAAATAAATAAATAAATAAATAAATAAATAAATAAATAAATAAATAAATAAATAAATAAATAAATAAATAAATAAATAAATAAATAAATAAATAAATAAACAGGAAACCAGAACAGCGCTGAGCCAGTTCTACTATTTCTACTGGCCTATAGCGGAAATTCTCTATAGGCCACTAGAAATTCTATAGGAAAATTTTCCCTTCTGCTGAACGGGTCCCAGGCGTAAGCCGTGAGCTTTTCCAGAAACACTTCAACTTCTTCCTCAATTTCTTCGTCCTCTCGTACTGTCGGCCAGGCTACTGAACCGGCTTACTACATAGGCTACTTGCTGTCGGATGTAGACGATCTGCGACGAGCGGCTCTTGAAGGTTTCCGGGTGCGCCTCTTTCGCTTTTAAATGTGATCGCCAGGATGAATGCCAAAACAAAATTAACGATACTCTCACTTAACCTGATTCATCTCCCTTGTCCATAAAAATTGTTTGCAACTTTTGTTCACATTTCAATATACTACTTTCAATATAGATTTATATCTCTGAATACATATTTCATTATAGATTTAGCTCGTTTGCATTACACAGAACAACGGCTGCAAAATTTTAGTGTCGTGGGGCTTGATTGCCAAGAATTGCATTCCGGGAGCATGAACCGCCGCGGACAAATTTATTTTGGACTGGCCTCCAGGAACATGCAAGCATAACATGTTCATGATGTGGTAAAAATATTTAAATACAAAACGCTCAAGGAGAAACTCACCGTGAGATAGTGGGCCACCTATTTCGGTCACCACACCAGCCAGAAGAGGAAAATAAGGCGTCCAACCAGTGTCCGTTGCAGTGGTTATCAGTATTTCACCTTTCTGCACGCGCAAGGAAAAGCAAGAATTGCGCGATCCATAAGAGCTTACGTTAAAGAACCCCAGGTGGTCGAAATTTTTGCGGAGCCCTTCACTACGGCGTCTCTCATAAGCTTAGTCGCTTTGGGACGTTAAACCCCAATAAACCAAACCAAACCAAACTTTATAGAATTGCCTACTGGGCTAGTTAGTGGTCAGACATTGTAAAAAGAGTTTAGCGCCAAGACCCCATTCATGACAACTGTTGACGTTTCAATGTATTACCTCTCAGTCTACAATGACCGTGGTGGGCTAGTAGCTGTGTTGCTCTGCTACAGACCACAAGTTTGCAGGTTCGATCCCCACTCATGGTGGCATAAGATTGATAGAGATGGAATGTCTATACGGCTTTATACTCATTTTTTTTTTGCGCACTGCAAGAGCTTACTTCAACTAGGCGATTGCAGTGGCCTTCTCTACGAGTCTGTCCAAACGTCTGCCTCACGTTCGGGCGCACAAACTTCCACAGTTATTTGGAACATTCAGGTTTTATTGCCCATTTCATGCTGCTCTATAGTCTTGATTTTTTACGCATGACATTTCTCCTGAAGGCGCAATACCGCGCACTGAATTCACAGTGCACATTGAAGTTCCCATTTGCATACCTTTGATAACAGGTGGTTTCTTGCAGAAGGGCAGTTTTTTCGCCCGTATCGCGAAAGCGTTCGCTGAGCATCGTGCCAAGAGGTTCTCTTGGCGAAGAGTGGCAAAACCAGGGAGTATAGGCTCATGACTGAACAGATGGTGCTGCCATACTGAGTCACCGTCACAACGCACTGACGCTACGGCAAAACGACGCTCGGGGGGTATTTAAGAAAAAAGGGCTGGCTGTAGGCGATTTTCATTTACGTGCTTGCCTTCGGTTATGAACGCAAACAGTTACGGCTGTTGATTGCAGACCAGAAGGCAGTAGCCGCGGCTTCAGCAAAATGTGGTACATAATCCTGCTGTCATTCACAAGGTTGGTGAAATTGTTCTGAGTGGCCTGGATTTTTTGTATAGCGCAACTGTCTACCGCCTTCTCCGGGGTAGCAAATCTGACTTCATTACCTTTAAAGTAAGCTACGGAAAAAGGAGTAGTTATTCCGAGGACGACCGTGAAAACTCTCTGGATTCACTGCTACCCACAGTGCGGTGTTGCGGTTGTTACCCACAGTAGACCGGATCTGAAGATAAGAACCCTGAATGGTTCTGATCGGTTCATAGTATTCAAGTTCCAAGAAAGGAACTCCTTGTAATGTGTAGAACTGATCCATTCCTGTAATAATGTGATAACCTTAGAGGCCATGTTCTCGAGAAAAGGCAATGTCCGTCCGCGTGTCCGCCCGTGTCACGAAAAAACAGGCGGCCCCTGGGTCACGGCGATTGGTATAGCGAGGTCACGGGACCTTGTGATTGGTTGTGAGTTGTCTGCCCCCGTGGCCTGTTTCCATTCCAATATTTAAATTACATTCAATTACATTTAAAAACTTTCGCTGAAAAGAAAATATAAAGCATAGAATAACCAGTTTGGCATATACGGTGAACCTCGGTAAAAGAAAATGAGCAATTGCGCAGGAAGGATCTCTAAAGGACAAGCGATAATTTACCTAAGCTATATATCTGGTCGGCACAGCAAGGGCTAAACACATAAAGTCCGATGAGTTGTGTCGTCGGTATTAATCGTGGTATTTCCCGGAAATGTCGGCAAAGAGTGCGAGGATGCGCTACCTGTATCAGATGAGCCTCTTCAAATGTGGGCGCCACACGAGCCTTGCCCTCTGCAACGCCCTGGGACATCGGATTGCCTGGAAAAAGTTGGTCACGAAGAGAAAACAATGCAAGAAAGGCAACAAAGTACTAGCCAGAGCTATGCGGTTGATTCGTGCTGTACGGAGCTGGACATGATTAGTAAGTTGTGATGCTTTAACGAGAATTATTTAAGGGTTTTAATGTCCGAAAGCGACTTAGGCTGTTACAGCACCGTAGCAAAGGGCTCAGCAAATTTCGGGCCCCGGGGGTTCTTTAACGTGAGCTGGCATCACACAGTAAACTGGCCTCTACAATTCTGCCTCTACCAAACTTCGACCGCTGCGGCTGGGATCAAACCTGCGTGTTTCGGGTCAGCAGAGGAGCGCCATAACCACTGTGCCATCGCCAGCTTTAAGCACTGCGAGATCTATCAGCGTCTATGCGATATCAAACTTTAGTTTTACTACTGAACTGTCCTCCGTAGAAGAGGTATGCGCATAGACCATACCAGTAAATTCTGCTTCCACACTGAAATTCAGAGATGGCGCTTTGAAGCTATGTAAAATGGGTGTCTAATGCATATTGTCCTTATTTATTAAACGGAGGTCGGTGGGGGCTTGGCATATGAACGTTTTACTAGTGGTATCGATGAGGAGCGGGTTGGTACAGGCCTGCTGCTCATCAGTGAATGCGATTCCGAAGGAATGCATGATGAACGGAGTAATGATTTATTGGCGCATGGTTCATATTTTATACTCAGAGGGCAGCACAGAATAGGATAGGATAACTTTATTTGGCTCTAGCACAAGTGCTTTTTTTTTATGTGGTCAGATGAGTCCATCCGCAACGGTCGGTTGCCCCTATTCCAGGGCTCCGCTGGATGCTGCCGTCAGCTGAGCTCGCCGTATCAAACCGATCTGGTCATCGCGGCAGTCGCTGGAGAGCAGACCCTCCCATTGCTCCACACTGGGGTTTTGTATAACTGGGACGATGTCGACTTTCTGACATGCCCATGTGATGTGATACAGTGTAGGTTTTTCATGGCACCACGGACAATTGTGTGCGTAAAGTGTGGGGTAAATTTTACTTAGTGTGTTTAGATTTGGATATGACCCCGTTTGAAGTTGTCTCCATGTGACAGCCTCTTCTTTGTTTAAAGATTTGTGCGGTGGTGGGTACCGCATCCTGCTGCCTTTGTAGTTGTTGAGTATGGCCGAGTATTCCTGAGGTACTGGCAGGGATTCCTCAAGGTCGTTGACGTTGGATGCTCGGTAGTTAGTATATCCTCGAGCTATCCTGTCTGCCTCTTGGTTTCCTGCCACCCCCGTGTGCCCCGGTACCCAGATGATCTTATGTTTGATCGGCTTGTGTGGTTTTGCATGTGTTTGTAGCGTCTTGCAGTCTACAGAGCGGAGTATGCGGAGCGCTCTGTGACCTACTCTGCCGCAAAGATAGTTGCGGCAGGCTGCTTGTGAATCAGTAAGAATTGTCAGTGACCGCCCAGTCCGATAGCCCTCCGCTGCCGCTAGAGCGACGGCCGCTTCTTCAGCCTCAGCTATCGTGCAGTCTTGCAGGGAGGCGCTGGTAATCTCGTGTAATTCCGAGTTGACTACAGTTGCCACTGCGTTGTTGGTGCCTTGTCCCCTAGTCATGGCATATGTGGCAGCGTCGACATACACTGTTGTATCCTGGGATGCGTGTGTTTTCTGTAAGCGGTCGGCCCTTGCCTCTCTTCGGTCTTTGTGGAGGTTCGGGTCCATGTTTCTTGGTATTGGTGCCACCCTGAGCGTGCTGCGGTACTCATCGGGGATCGTTTTAGTTCTCAATATTTCTCGAATTTGTTCGGTGTAGCCCAGTTTCTTTAAAAGAACTCTGCCTGTGGAGGTCTGCTGTAGTCTGCGCATTTGGGCAACATGCTGCGCTTCCCGTAATTCCTCGAACGTGTTGTGCAGTCCCAAGGCTAAGAGCTTTTCAGTTGAGGTGTTATGGGGTAGCCGAAGCGCGGTTTTATACGCTTTGCGTAAAATCGCGTCCGCCTGTTGTATTTCACTTTTGATATGATTGTAGTACGGGAGACTGTATGTCGCCCGGCTGACCACTAGGCTCCTGACCAGCTTGAGTGTCTCTTCTTCGCGCATGCCATGACGTCTGTGTGAGATGCGCGTAATCATGCGGGCCACTTGAAGTGTAGATGCCTTTAATAGCGCAAGGACTACAAGTTTACCTCGAAGGAGAACCAATACCAGAGAAGACACTCATACGGGTACTAGGGATGTGGATACAGTCAAATCAACGCTGTACTCAGCACAGAATGAGAAACTATTTCGCCCTCCTGGCTGTTCACGACAGCGGAGAGTGCGAGGGGAGGCGCTCGTGCTGAGGGAAAGAAAATGCAAAGAAGGGCTCTGCGTTTCGAAAGGGACAGTGAGCTTGTGAGCGCGAGCCTCTTCGTTTTTTTCTTCCAAAATGCTCTATGTCACGAGCCTCACTGGGACAACGGCATGCACCAGCGATAACAGACCCCGCTGCTGAGTTTGTGTTACGGCGTACTGAAGGCCAGTAAAGAAAGAAAGCGAGGGAACTCATTTTGAGCCCACATTTCGTGCAGCGTAGAATGAGACGCGTTTTGGAGTCGGCTTCAGGAGCACGCAGTGGGCACTGCCGACGGTGAGGCGACGCGGCTTGAGCATGAAAGACCCACAGTGCCTTCCACACATGCCGAAGCAGGGGGGCGTACGAGGAACAAAAGCCGAAAGGGTGATGGAGGTTTTAAAGGAAGGAAGGAAAAATGTTTATTTCAAGTATGTGTAAATACTTGAGGGGGAGGGCAAAAGGCATACAAGCCTGACGAGGCCCTTCCCCCTTGGTGCACGTGGCGCAGTAACACAGCGTAACATGTGCAACAGTAATAGAACATGGGAAATGAACACACGCAATTCCGCGACAGGTCACGTAGATGCAAGCGCTGCGTGTATGATGTTTGAGCCTCGCTGCAAGAGGCGTTTCCGTCGACCCGCTTCACTGTGTACCTCATTTATCCCCCTCTCTATCCACCTCTGTGCACACATTTGGCGCCAAGGAGCACATGGGAGTCATAAAGAGGGAGAACTGGCGCAAATGCAATTCAGAGTCTGCCTTGGACACTACAGATTGTCCGATCCATACCCGACACAGCTTTCAGTCTATTTTGCGAGGCGCGCAAAATGTGTAGCAATTGTCCGGTCATGTTCTTTTCGTTCCTTGTTCTTTCAGTGCAGTATAATACTTATGACGTAGTACAGGCAGAATCGAAGGTGCGCATCCCGCCTCCCTGATAACAAAACTGTAATGACGCTGGAAGCAGTGGGGGCACTTGCCTTTGATTTCAAAGTCTCCTTCAACTGGTTTTCTTGTTCTTTCAATCTGAAACAGCACCAGTTGGCGGATTATTGAAAGAGAAGCGTTATTGTGGAATCACTAAGAGAATAAAGTATTTCCTAGTTGTTGCAATTTTCTTTTCTCAGTAAGTATAGGGCATAGGGCAATGATAATCCATTTTATGCATACGCATGTGAAAGCGCGTGAGAGGGCTTGGTTTTGAACCCTTTCTCTCGTGCGCGGCAGCAGGGCACCGACAATTTTGCGACATTAACTAATTCATTGTAATAAGACTTTACCATATCATTATTCTCATCACCTAGAGCGAATTTCTTTTTGCTAAGTGAACACCCTAGTATTTCGCCGCTATCATTACTTCGACCCCATTTGTAAGGGTGGCCTTGTGGGTACTTTAAGGTTTAGGTTTATTGGAGTTTAACATCCCGAAGCTACTCAGGCTATGAGAGACGGGACGCTGTAGTGAAGTGCTCCGGAAATTTCAACCACCCGGAAGTCTTTTAAAGACCAAACATTCTCTTCATTGGCAACTCAAGGAATGGCGGGAGTATTTATAGCGAAGCGGTTACGGTTTCCTGTATGGGTCTGTTGCAAAGTATCTTGGACGCAATTTTTGAGACATTTATTTAAACGTTCTGTCCAAAAGTATTCTCGCCTAAATTTTTCTTCATTGTTCTAGTCATAAAAAACAAGACCTTTAATACTTTGCTTGCAGTGATAACTGCCTGGGTTCATAGTAACAGACTGTATTATATGACTTGCATTTTAAATTGGCCACAAAACTGCGTCTAGCTTCTTTATTTACCGCTGTTTAATCAGGAACCAGTTTAGAACTGTTCCTGTGCACAGGTACAAATTCTCGGTTATTACACCAATAGAACAAGCTATTTACCAGTGGTTGTTGTTTCTCTACCGAAATATATGGTACCATTGTCAAAACCGTTTTTTTTTTCACATACGTGTTCGCGTCAAACTTCTTAGATATTTACACCATACCTGTCATGATAAAAAAAAATGTCACATTATCTTACTGCAACCCCGTTCCTTATGAAAGACCATAAAAAAAAGTGGACTTTAAAGAAATAAAAGTGATGTTTTTGCTCTCAGTTATGGCGAAGGAAACTTCTTGACTTTCTCAGTAGTTTATTGTTTTCGGGAAAAGGGCCTGAAGTTAGATGTTTAAATTTTTCACACTTGCTATGGTGGAAACGGCTTGCGCTATACTTGTGTGCAGAATTTGCAAAGCATAAAAGGAAAGGAAAAAAAAAACTAGAGGAGGATTTAGTTGTTTGTGAGCTTAGGAAAAATAAGTTTGCTCTTAACAAGAAAGTGTGAGGTGTAGTAATTGTTAAAAACTCAAACTTTTTCTTCCCCATGGATGGGTTGACGAAATATTGAAGCGTCCCCTTGGAACGTGGTGGTGGCTGTTGCCATCTTTCTCTTTCTTTCCTTTCCGTCTTTAAAACACATTAAACAAACCATAAAAGTTAACAACATTTTAAATTCGCCAGTTTCTTTAGATACAATTTTTAATTATAAGTTTGTAACCTTATGTCACCGGCCTGATTTTGAGCCACCAGTCTTCCAATCAATCGCTTTTTCCTAACTTCCAGCTCAGATTCATTCACATGAACACTATATCTAAACCGTAAGGTCTCAGGGAAAGCGACTGTGCCTGCGTCGACATCCGGATGGATACCGCCACATTCTAGTAGAAGCTGCTCACTTGTCTTGCGATCACCTTTTTAGTATGCTTCAAATATAAATCAAAAGGATATTTTGTTCGATAAGAAAGCAGAACTGAGGCTCCGAATTGACAAACAAATTGACGTGTACCGGCTTTGGGACGCCGACGAAGACAGACGGGTAATGGTCCATATCCATTTTTGTGTGAATTCCCTTGCGTCGCTGAGCCCTGGAAAAACGCCACCACATACGACAGTTTTTTGTTGGACTCTGAAGGAAGATACGCTTCACATGTGTCCAGAAGATGTGCGTACCCTATTTTAAGACACTAGGTTGTCGCAATAATCACAAGCATGCTGTGACGTTCACAATGGCTCCAAAGCACCCCTAATTTTTCCTGTTGTCAGTCATCTGCACGGTACCTGTTTATTGAGGTGCTGAAGAAGAATGAGCCATAGCAGCCGTTTATACCAATGCATTCTCGGTAAGGCTACTTGCAGTTGACCTCAAATGTTAAGGCGTACAAGATAGCTTTTTAATCCTTTTAGAATATGACTGCAAAAGAAAAATAGTTTGAGCTTCTGTCCAATTCAAGCATAGATTCGTCGTCCTCACCCGTGGCTCGTAACAACATTCTAACTTTAGAAAGAACACAACCTCCAACCTCCAACTCAATATCAATCCATAATCGGCGATTCACCATCGCTATTTCTACCAAGTCGGCGCAGTCATCTGCAGAACGTCACATCGAATTTCGTCCACATAACAACAATGCACATTTTGCTTTCTCCAAGTGGTATCGTGCAGATGGGTTTCTTCCAAGAGATCTATTTTCCTGCTGTGGTTTAACGCGACTGCAAAGTGATCTTTTGATTATGAAAGGGAACAATTTTGTTTTTTTCATGGCTTTGCTCTAGTCCCATTTTGTCGGTTGTTTATGATTTCCCTCAGCTGTGAACTCGCGTCACCGCAGTATAGCAAAAATAAACAAATAATCATGAATACTGAGGTCGTCATCAAAGCCATAGACTGTGTCGTGAATTTGGAACTCTTTGTTGTGTAAGATTTAAGAGTGCATACCTCGCATGGAGACGCTGACGTCAGCTCTACTACTAATATTATTAGCGTGCGGAGGCCAGCATCGCAAGCGATGCCCATGAGACGCTATTTTCGCAGAGCAAAAAAAAAACCGTCCTCACTTAAGCACCAGTTCGGGTGATCTTGTCCTCAGCAGCTGGCCAATCTCCTCGAAAGTGAGGAAAAAGAGCAGCTCAGCGTCGGGCAGCCTGCCCTCGTGCACCATGCGCATGGAGAGCTGGTGGAACATGAGCCGGAACTGATGGATCACGCGCACCACGGCAGACTGCGAGGCACAGAAATGCATGCTCATGATAGAGCACCCAAACGTAGTTTTCAGAGAAGTTTATTGGCGGCACTCATCGTTCGTGCTTGCTGAGCTCTGAAAAGCAGTCGCCTTTCTCAAAAAAAAAAAGAGAGGGAAATAAAGGGCGGAGGCAGAGACCAGTACAAAAGACCTGGGGCTCTGGTAAGGCAGGCACTTCCGACCACATGGCCCCTTATAATTCCTGCACACCATAAACAATTCAGTCAGGCGCTGGAGTGGAAGGCTGGGGAATCCTCTTATGCTACTTATGGCATCAAGACTGTCAGAACAGAGACCCTTGTTAAGCTATTGATGAGACAAGGGAAGGTGAATGAGGGGTTCGTTATGACATACATATGTATTTCACACTCCACGTTACACTCGCGGGAATACAGTACGCACTACGTCCGCCACTGTGGATGAGGGTAATGTTGGTGAACACACTCATTTTATAGGTTACATACAACATAAATACCATGGAAGGCAGAACATTGGACAGCCATCCACCCCTTAGGCAGGAGTATTCTCGGAAATAATTCAATCTGTGGGTATGTGTAGCAGTCATGTGAAGTACAGGTGTTGGCATATACCGATAATTAGCCTTATTCTCTTTACAAGAAAACCGTAAGTCATGCAGTTAATACGCTGAAGTAATTCGTATTATAAGTAAAAGTTCTGTCAATTGGCAAAAATATGTCTGGTTGTGGGAGGGCGACTGGGGAACAGAGCCTCGGATATTGAAGAATATGGCTTCGTTATCGTCTCCAAGTTATAATCTGGAATTCTACTAAAAAACTAAAGGAAGTGGCTCATACTGGAGGCAGCAGACAGAGGAGTTGAGGAACAAAAAAGAAAAAAGGAGGGCAAAGCGAATTCCCGTGTTGCTCGAGCAGCTGTATGTAATTTGTTTTTTTGTTTTTTTGCCGCCAGACTGTCGTATTTGCTGCAGGTTTTTCAATTTTCGAAGATGAATACACAAAAACTACACGTAATCGTTTGTGTGTTTATCTGGGCTTCATGTCATGTGAAAAGTAGAACAAATCTTTTCGTAGTCTACGCTCCAGTAGCCTTTCCTTGTCGCAGTTATTCTAACGTCAAGTCGTAAAACGAGTCGTCTTCTTGGGAGATGCTGAGGATCCGTTTTTTTTGCGTACTGTTTGTCACGTTCGTTTGGCAAGAGCTTTACAGATGTTAGCTGTATCAGCTGTTTGTCATGCTGCTGGCGGAACCTATGGCTATTTCCGTGAAATCGTCCAAGCAACCTGAAACGTACCCAAACAGCACACCTAATCGGCCCAATGCAGGAAACGTAGTGGCAAAGGCTGGTCCTAAAAAGCACCAGAGTGAAGCCATCCATTTGCAATACTGGGCCGATTACATGTGCTTCTTGGGTGTGTGCCCGATTCTCAAGGGAACATTTATTCAATGTTACCGAAAAACATCTCTGCATAGATTTTGTTGAAATAGCCTTGCATGTTCCTATGTATCGGCCTCTGTACACCTTTGGTGCTCTTATTCAATGAGGTACACATGGCTGAGTTTTAAAAACCCTAAGATTTCACTAATAGAATCAGCATAATACTGACGAATACCTACGAGACGGACATCAGTGTATCGAACAGCCATTCGGTGTTTCCACATGCTGTGTAAGCCCAGTAAGTAGCATTAGGATATCGTACGGAGCACCATCATCATTCTCGGCTGCGCAAAACCGAATTCCATGGGGATCTGAAGGGAAATATTTCATCAAAGTTTGCTCTAAAGCATCCCAAGGTAAAGTCTCTGGCTTTCTGCACGACAGCCGACTCCCCACGGTACAAACATTTTCTTTTCCGCCACCCATGTCTTTGCGGGGAGGTCCTCGACACGCATATTATCGGAAAAAGTTTTCAGAGGAGGCTGCACAGGTATTCGTTTTACGCGTTTCAATACATTTTGCCCTGGTCACTGGAAAAAGTGAAAAACGTGAGTCATTTATCATTAGCCCACGTACCTGTAAACAAGATCGCCTTTCTGATTTGCCTGGTCTGGATGTTCTTTTTTTCGGAAATGAACGGAATAACAAAAAAAAAATATGTCGTAGTCCAGTTGGTAGAGCTCCGGCCGCGAAATTCGGAGGTCGTCGGTTCGGATCTGGCCGGCGGCATTTGGCTGTATATTTTTCTTCTTTCTAATAAATTACCCCTAAGCCATACAATAATAACGCGATTGATCTCCCATTGCTCAACGCTGTAAATTAAAAATATAGAAACATTCTACTATGCTCCATGGTTTTGAAGTATGTTGACTTCCTTCATATGTATGCCATAACGACCCTTTCATTTCTCTTCCCTCGTCTCCACGTTGTTATACAGAAAAAAATGCGAAGCTTGTACAGTTGTCCATGTCATCAAATTATTTTGTTGGTAACCATGCATGCTCTCTCGAACAGGTCCTCAACTACAAAGTATGACGTGAAGGCGTAAGTGCCATACGCGTTTCAACGGATTTTTGTAGTTCCTCTCCTAATGTTTAGTAGCGCAGCTTTGCTTTTCATAAAAAAATACACTGTACCATAAGCGGCGCAAAGACAAATTAAAGGCCGCCAAAGAACAGAATTATTCAGCGATTACTAGTACGGGGCAAATGTCATATTTAGACACGAATGTTGTTCAACGCAGTAATTTTGCCAGCTGTTCTTCCAAATACACGTAGCCATGCTCGAGGAAAAAAAAAAGAAACGAGTTATCTAAACGTTTACACCAAAACATATTAATACACGATGCATGCTTCCCTCACTGAGCACTTACAGACGCGCTATATGATAGAAAGTTCATGCGATAGAGCGGCAAGCTCTGAGGACCGGACGGAAATTTTTACAAACATAGATAGGCAATACAGCGTGTCCTCGATTAGCACTGTACAGGCTCGCATCAGCACATTTCCGGCCAGTAGGGAAAAGCCAGATATTTTTGACAAAGCCGACAAGGGCAGCGAGATGAGAGGCTGCTTAGGATATATCATCGAAAACAAGTAAAGCATAGGCGAATGTTTACATGCTTGATACTGCGGTGTTGATAAAAGTGAAAACTAAGTTGGGCAGTCATTTTAGTTGACAACTAATCTTACAAAATATGGAAGGAAAAGAAAAACACGTACTTGCTGACGGTGGGATTCATAAAATCATAAGCGCAACCTACGCATGTTGCCGCGCGCAGTGCTTTGTTACCCACAGAACAGCAGTGCCTGTGCCCTATGCTAAATTCGGATGTGTTTATGTTAAGAAGCGAGTATCATGGACCACCCTTCTTCTATTTGCATGCAACTTACACCGGCCTAGTGCAAAAGTGCCCCGAAAATATTTCGTAGAGACCTTAGGTTGAAACTAAAATAAATTTTTTGCCGAACACAAATTTTGACGTCAATAGTTGCAGCCCCCTCTGTGGCGTTTTTTTCTCAAGCATTTTCTTCTTTCTTCAAAAGAAGTTGATTATGTTCGAACGTAAGGTGTGCACCCACGGTAGTACGGATCCGGTGCCTGTGTTTCTTCAAGAAAAGCTGCTTCCGCTATGATAACCATGAATGGTATTCCGGTGCAAGGTTTTCTTTCAGCGGCAAATACGCAACGTCAGTCATTCGCAACCATTTCGATGCAATATATTTGCTGATCTCACCTTTGAGGTTTCTCGCGCTGCTACAGCTATGCGTGCTTTTGGAATGACCAGCTTCAAAATAAGCCTGAAGGAAAAAAAAACATATATATAATCCGCGATGTGGTTCAAGCAACAAATGTATGGGCCTTACATCGAGTTTTTGCAGCGTCACAAAAGTTCACAGTGAAGTTAATAGCACAAAATGTGAAATAAAAAAGGTGCGTTATAACTGGTTGTGCGTTGTTATCATACTAATGCTACGCGTACAAGGAACCCACATGCTCGTATTTTGTTTGGTATGGTGCAGCATAGCTAAATTTTCGAGTCTTACATGTTTTTGCAGCGCAAAGAATTATTCGGATTTTTAGAATGCTGTAAAACACATTTTGAAAGAGTATAGACTACACTATAACTTCCACCTGCTCTGTTGTGCATTCCACACCAATAGCGTACCGGAGCATGCGCCTATTTATTGAACTTTGTTACCAAATACATACTGTAAAGCGCAGATCTTACCTCTGCAGCATTGTTAGCCTGTACGGAATATCTTGAATGCCCCAAGACGCAGTTGTGCTTTTGTCTTCAACCTCTGGGGCTCTGGCGGCAGCCTAGAAATTAAAAGGGATGCGCCTGTTCCTTGTCACGGAAAACTTTCCCATCACACTATAAAAGAGCATAGGTCGGCGTGTCGAATATTTACCTCATATTGCCGTCGCCAGTCAATGATAACAAACTGACTTCTGTTTTATTCATGTGCGCTCACACATCAAGACGACTTTAAATTACAAATTATTTGAAAGGCATAAGCAGGTTTTAGGCCCACTCTCGGAAATCTCTGCTCACCTTTGTCGCAGCGACGCTGAACCTAAGGTCGACACCTAAACTAAAGCTCTGACTGAAGACGATGTTCTGTCGGAAACGTACAAAAGGGATAAAGAATTTTGGGAGAAACTTAAGCTCCTCCTTCCAGGGTATAACACTATAGCTTTAATGGGTCCCGGCAGCGTTTTGACCCACTTGATTTCATTAGCATACAGCGCGATCACATGCTCTACTAATGGTATTACAACACATGACGCACCAAAATCAGGTTACACCAGCATACAGTCGTTCGCGTACACTCACCCCTCGTCAACATGCACTTTGCAACTCGCTCAATCGCTACTTGCTTAAAGTGTCCGCACATACTCTTTAGCATACAGTAGGTAGCGTGACTGGCTCCCATTCGAAGGGTGCGAGGTTTGATTCCTGACTAGTTATCCCGATTTTCTTTTCCGCCTGTACAGCCAATCCGGAGATTCGCGACAAAGCAACGCACCCGACGGGACGCCGCAGTTTGCACTAACCTTCATGGCGAGCTGGGTTCACATCGATGTCACCTAGAGCCCGGTGATCATCAAGACTGACGCCCGTAATTACAACTCGCTCACGAGTGTTTATAGGTAGAGAAGAAACTTAGCAAAAGAGGCCACCAACTTGTGTGGTAATGAAGTGATAAGTCGGCGCGTATTGATAAAGAAGAGCGCGAAGGAGACCACGAAATCCGAAAAGGGCGTACACGCTCGCTACTCGCAATTAAACGCTTATCAGAAAGATTAAATACTGCATGCAGGAAGGGGCGGCAACGACATTCCTTTCTTGAAATTCCAGGGATCGGCAAGGGCGCCAGTAAAGCTGGATCCATGTAAGAGGAAATCTCGAAAGCGCCTTCAAGATCTGCATTGTTATCGCAGATTATTAGATGAATGAGATTAGAGGCTCATAACGTTGTCATGATACAATAAGGACATCGAGGAGAACTTCGAGTTCACCTGTAACGATAGACTAGAGCATACAACGGCATAGATGGTAATATACCTGAACACGTTATATATTAAACATAAACAGGGCCAAAAAATAAACGAATGTACCACTGCCTGCAGCCATTTTTTCAAGTCTGGAGATATCATTATTTTAAACGCTGATCTTTGAGGCTAGGTATCACCGCTATATCCTTTGAGTGAATTACGCGAAGTGTGTAGTAGTTTCGAGGTCATAATGCCTGAAAAGTTTCAGCCTTGTGTGGTAAAAAGTCGTATTTGCATTTGCCAATGTAAATATCCTTGACTGCCGTAAAGGCATCAGGAAAGCCGAAAACGTCAAGGGGAAAAAGAGAGGGTGATTTACCGTGGTAAGGCACAATGCTATTTAGGCTCTCTAGCGCTTCGGATTTGACGACGGATCTCAAGGTCAAGTAGGATTCAGTCAAAGATCGGCAAAATCGGTTAGTGGGGGCCTTAGTGCAAGCCCGTTGAATCTGTAGGGGGCTCTTAAGCTCTGCCTAAGTGTACGGCGCGATAGCGGTAATGGAGTAATCCCCATTTATTCGGAATAGGTCATTGCCTGCATTACATTCATAGATCCCTGGGAGCCCTGATACAACTCCGGGCGCAGTCGTGCAGCTTTTGAGCGATGCGCCACTGCCCTGCGATGGCAGGTCCTCAGACCGGTGGTGCTTGGTAGACCTAGTTTGCCGTGCCCGGGCAACCGCAGCGACCAATCTATAATTAAAATGCCACCTGCCCCGGCGGGCAGTTTGTTCACAGTCCAGTAGGTAGGTTGGGATGGCGTCGCAACGTCTAGGTGGCAGATGAGCTACCTAGGTCATGGCTATGAGGTCAAGAAAAGGTGGGCCTCCTACGTAGCCGGTGGGTGACTGCTGGACCCAAAGAGAGAGTGGCAAAGTAGGCGAGTGGAGGTCCTAGTGTTAGCGCACTAACAATAGAAGAAGTTGCCCCTAGCATCAATTCGAAACGGAGTGCCAGGCCTCTGACGAGGCCTAGATACTGGGAGTAAGAAACACGCTGATAGGAATCAAGTCAAGTGTCTAGTGATATAAAAAAAGGCCATTATATGTTGTTCAGAGACTAATTCTAGTGCAGCGTAAATTGCGCTGTCCGTGCGCCCGCGTCTCTGCGCGGGCTGCTGTAGCCGGCACTTTCAGGGCTTCTCTATGACGTCTCATTTTAGTATTGCGGCCTGCCCGGCCCTGCGATTTTTGTTGAAATCTCTGTTGGACACCAGTAAAACAAATGTGTTCAAATGATTAGTGTCTGTATATCAGATTCTAATATCGGAGAAAGAAAAAAAACTGGTAATGGCGCAAGAAACGAGGACACGGAAGGCACACAAAAGACAGGACTGACGCGCCATTACCTTGCGCCATTACCAGCTTTTTCTTCCAACATGAACCAACTCGTCCAAACTAGAAATTTACTTGTAATATCGGAGGGCATTTCTTTTATGCAATGATGTGACTGTGAGTGAGGTGCGGGGACCCGTTGTCGGTTGCCGCATTGACCCGATATCAATGCGGTCCTGTGTTGAGGAGAGAAATAATGTAAGTTGGCTTTCTTACCTTCAAGGATTTCACCAGCGACGAAGCATCCATCGCCCATGGCTTGGTGTACACATCGAACTAAAATTTGACAAGCAAAGCGACGTTAATTATTTTAGGCCTGTTATACAATGTACATGATCGTTATTCTATAATACGGCTTTTTTGTTTAGAACCAATGTTCTGTCATCAGCCTTAATTTTAGATTAAAATATGCAATCATTCCAGATAGAACCATACAAATGTAGCGTATGCGTGTTGTTACGAGTAAACAGCTGTAAATAGAAGGACAACTAGCAGGGGTCTCATTAGGAGGTTGGACTGTGCTAATAAGACATGGACAGAACACATAGGAACGTAAACGACAAAACGTGGTGTTGTTTTCGTTCCTATGCCTCCTGTCTTATTCGCGCTGTCCGACCTTTTAATCAAATGAATGAACTAGACAACAAGAACATTCTGCTTCTGCAAGGGTGAACTGGAGATTTTCCATTCTGTTGAGAAAATTTTAACTTTACCTTCTAAAATGTGGAAGTTGGCCACTGTGGAGTGTTGTGCGCAATCTGAAATCTGCTTCATTCACTACGCATATGCTCTTTCAAAAGCTGTCAGTAAAGAGCAGCTGCAGTGTGCTTCCGAGCAATGCGGCGTTTGAATACTACAAATAATTTAATAAAGCCGCTTGGCCCAGTTTGGAACAGCATTGGACACAGACTGTATCTACTGTGCTACCACCTAGGTTCGAGGTCAGTAAGTATGTAAATCCTAGTATTAGATTTCTGTGCTGTAATTGCTGCATCAGGTGCTGTTCTATTAAATAGTTTCCGGCACTGACTCGGTCTTATTGGTCAGTTCACGCATGCCATTCAGGTCCCATGCTTTATTTACCTGAGCAGAGTTGTCTAAACTCGGTTTCTCAAAATGTGCAGAGCTGCAAAGCTGTTTGAGTACCTCGAGCGCGAACTCATACAGCAGTTTCGAGAGGTAAGCGAAGCCCTTCAGCGATATCTACCAAACACCTAAACGAAATCAAATCTAGCTTGACTTACATAACAAAGTGTTATGAGTGTATGAAGTACTGAGTGGCTCGTGCGGAAAATAAAATTGTGGAACTGAAAGTAATCTTTTCAGAGTTGCGAGAAGAGCATGAAGCCCTTGTTGGCAGCAAAGACAAGTTTCACGTTGTTCCATCGCAACGTCCGAGGGCTCGCTAATAAAGAAGACGACGTGCCAATACTTTTAGAAACCATCGCTGTTTCTTTTAACGCAATAACGCTCACAGAGATTAGTACATGCAAAAATAATATATTTTCATCCTACAAGTCATCAGTTATTCTTTCAGAATCGTCAAGATACGTAGAAGATGCCATTGCAGTTCTAGCCAAAGGCAGTATCAAATCCAAAGGCATTGATGAGTTTATACAGTGACATTTCACTACGAGATGCTGAATTTACCCAGTAGGAAATGAATTTTTTATATCCTATTGAGACGACTATCAGACGAGGCGAGGTTTTATTCACAGATTTTATTCACAGGTTTTATTCACAACCGGTACTGCTTCGGTCTGAGCTTGAGGTTGCACCGCCTGCAGTGCAGCTGTTTCCCGTCGACCTTGCTTTCGTTTCCGCGCCTTGAAATGGCATTGCCGGAGCCTTCTGCTTTGCGCAGGCATTATATTACTTTCTGTTCTATTCTAGAATATGATATAGTATTTTAGTGTGACGTACAACTTATACCAATTACAAAAAAAATAGTTACTTTACAAAAGAAAGTGTTGCTCATATTCGAAAATTGCGATGAAAAACGAAAACTAAGAACACACCTACTTTCTACCAAATACAATATGCCGAGGGCTGATACGGAGTAACACTTTAAGTTGCTGCAATGAATACATAAGAATCGTTTGCACGCCACACCTACAGATTCAGTAAACTTGTAAGCCATCAGAGATCCCGACATAAAGATGCCAGTGGTCAGGACAACCTTTTCGCCCTTCAAGAACAATTGTAAACAAGTTCTGTTTAGCGATGCTGCCTATTCCTCTCATTGAAATTCTCGCCGTCCAATGCATGTTGTAGCGCATTTTGTTTTAAGAAAAGGGATTTCTTCTGTTCGTTTCAGTGCCCTTTTATGCTTCTCCGTTCATATGGCCTATTTCCGGGGCTCTTGAAAAACAGTAAAAAAACACATGATAACAAATATGCTGTCTTATGTTGCATATGTATTGGCTCTTTATTTATCTATGCTGTAACTTTTTCGGTACCTTCGTTCTTTTGAGAATGTATTTGTATGTATTTTTGCAGTATACTCCGGGGTATATTTGTGCTTATATTTATTTTGATTTCATGTCCTCATCGAAGACCCTGTTGTGTACCGACCTGCAGCACTATTGTGCTTCCATGCTTGTTAGTCATGTAACAAGGGGCCGAGGCAGCGTCAGGCGACACTGAGCCTTTAGCCTCAGCCTCTTTTTAGGCAAGTGTCTCAGCAAGAAAAATAAAGGAAAGAACGAGAGAATTGTGCGTATAGTTCCAAGCGAGAGTACGTAGCTGCTTTTGAAGAAAGATGTTAAATACTTTTACCACTGCCACTCAGAAACACAAGCTACATTTCTTTTAGGCTAGCAACACCAACGCATCTTTTAGGCTAGCAACACATCTGTACGCATTGCGAAATTCTTGTTTTTGATTGCTGGTTCAGCACCATCCCATGCGCCTGTGTCGCGCCACTAGTACGTTTCGTACTATAGTTCTTCACCTGGCAGAGGCTATGGCCACCAAACGTTTTCCTGCTTGACATGATTTTTTCAATAAATTAACCGCAAAGGCAGTGAATAAATAATGTTCTTGTCCGAGCACAAAACGATAGCCGCTAAACTACTAAACTTTATACATATATAATGCCATCTGGACATCTATGTCGTGATTAAATAAAAGCAAGGAATCTGACGCATTGACCAAGGGTACCTCTTTAACCGAGCGGTGACCGTGCTTCCCGATGAACTCTCGAAACTTTTCACCACACTCGTTTTCAGCAGTCGACAGCCACTTAGACGCCTCCTGTAAAAAAAAATGGATTCAATTATTGAGTGAGCATCCCTTATATTGAAATCTCCTGTTGAATTCCTCTCGAACAGAGTCAAAAGAGGGCGGTGTCATCTTGGTCCCTGTCTTGGGGTGTGCATTTCAAATGAGCGACTGCCGTCTAAGGCACACTGTCCGGATCAAATTGCAGTATATTACTACTTTGTTCATCGTGTCATTCCGCGATATTATAAGTACAGACATTTCAATTGCTCTGGCGGCAATCTCCTCAGTTATGATGAGGGATATTTGAACGCATGTAGGATACGGCGGGGATGATTGCAATAAACGATACACGGTTGAGTGATGACAGCATTCGTAGCCACAGCAAAACGCAGCAGACACTCTCTGAGCCAACGCGGAACGGACGTTGTTTATAGAGAGAGCTAGAGCGCTATTTTGGCGTTATAGTACACTTAAAGAATCGAATAAAAAGAGGTTGCCGGTTTGAAATAAGTATCTGATTACTTTTATGATCTTTTAGAGCAATTTAAGGAACTTGGCGAGCCGCAGAACGGTTAATGTCTAAGAAGAAAGAGCTCTTGAGCAAGATAGGCTAATTTTTAAGTAGGAAGGGCACTTGTGCAATACTCAACTTTTCACTTTTTCAAGCTCAATTTCTCTTCATGTGTAATTTTATAATCATTTATGGAATGAAGATTTTGTGACACGGCATTCATTTCAATGGACCGCAGCTCTGCAGTTATGAGACACTGTGCTCAATGCGGTTTAAGGTAGTTTCAGTGTGTGCCACTGAATATTAATGTACAGTCATTTCACAAATTTTCTTGCTAAAAGCACAGCAAACTACTTATGAAGAAGAAACTCTACAGCATGAGTTTCCCGCAAAACTTTGGCTCTCCTTGTTACAAGATCACGATATCCGCATTTATGGTTTTCTATTCACCAGACAACGCATACAGCAAGAAAATGTGTTTTGTGTTGAGTTTTATGGCACAATCGAAACTGAGGCTATCATGAGCCAAAGGTTAGGTTTGGCTCAAGAAGGTGCCTAGGAAATGTAAGTGGCTTGCACAAATAGAGAAGGCACCTTCCCTGCAAAGCAAATACCCTACATTATAGTGGCGCGACTCCCCCTGTGAGCAGAAGCTGGGTGCAGCGCTGGAGATTTATATTGTAAGCCTATATTCCCGGACGAGAATTGCCACTGATCAGGGCACGGGGACAAAGGTCTGCCTCCTTCCCCTTCCTGCATAGCCTTGGCTGTAGAGAAACAGAACGCTTGACACGGCCGTTTCTCCCCCTTGTCGCGCAGGATTTCCTTCGGACAAGGTCGCACAATGCAGGAGCGTGAAGGAGACTCGCGGCATTCCTCAGACTGCAGAGCTCTCCGGCGCTGCACTTAATTTATTCCCCCAAAACCGGGCCTGCAGCCACGGTGAAGGAGTTCCCTTGTGCATGGAAGCTGATTTCCAGATTTCCGCTACCCACCTACAGATGCGGTGGTGCACAACAAAGTGACAACAATGATTTTGACAGTCGAAGATGCATAAATCAACATCTACGAATCTCGCCTGTCATAAACCTTACGTCGCGCAGATGTTATTAGCGTGACTGCTTTAGGAAGGCATTTTAGCAGTGTTTACTCACTCATCTATTCCACAAAAGCGCACAAGCGTAGAAACAGCACATCTCTTCAGGAGCACTTCAAGGCGCCGTTTTTTACTGTCCTTGTTGCAAATATTTTATTAATTTCTAACGACGTTTTAAACGAATTTACTAGGTTTAAAATACTTTGAAGAGTACAACGCAATAGCATTGACACGAAACACATAACGCATCCAGTTCGTTGCGCATAGGCTGTTGTTAAGTCCTGAGGATATTTGGTGACAATTATTAACTAAGTGTTGCAACAATGTAAAACGGCCTGCCCAGCAGCATAGGGTTGCAGCACAAGGCCTCCAATTACCGCATTGAAGCAACGTCAGTCGGTGACGCGGAGGTGGCGTGCCTATCTAGTGACCCAAAGAAGAGCGGTTCTAATGCCCCCTCAATTCTTTTGATAAAAATCGCTGCAGTGACGTCACGGCTACGTCACGAAAATACCGGGCAATGGTCTTTTTTTTTTAAAAATGAACGGACTACGCCGCCGACTTTTTTTGAGAACGAGACCTTTAATGCTATCGAGTTAATAGTTGCGGTGGGAGTAACACCGTAGATAAGAAACGGAAACGTTTCCGGTTCGTATTCATTACAAGAACGCTTAACATGAATGTGTCTCTTGAATGCTGCACTTAGTGTGAGAACCTCTTAAAGAGGCACTATACCACCTGCAACGCAGGCTGTTAGAGACGTCTGCTTTTACGAAGAGATCCTTCAAACAACATATTTTTGCAAGAAGCTATGCAAGCGATAGGATCGCTAACTAGAAGCAAGATTGTAGGAGCTTTTAGATTGTAGGATTTTTAAACAACGTACCTCGTTGCTCATGCTGAGGAACTTTTCTTTCTCAGGGCACTTTCTGAGCAGAGACCCGAGCTCCTGCGGTTAAAAAGAAGGAAGGTTTGAAGAGCAGCGTGTGTAGATTATGCCACGTATCAAGTGAGCATGGCTTTCTGGAGCTTGTGTTTAAGCAAGCCACCAAATAAAAAACAACATATATGGGCCAGGAATTTCGTTTCAGACAAAATTTTTTTATACAAAGAAAATGACTCGAGAAAATGATGCCATAATATACGGTAGTACAACACGTTGTATTAATTATCTCGTTACAGTTTATTTCATAAGACCTGGTAAAAAACAATCCTAAAAGAGGCAGAAACGTGCCAGCTTAAGCAAAGAGCAACTTGGAATGTGTTAATATGCAGGCACAGACTAACCAAAAATTTACAACAGTCAACCCAGAGACGCTAAGCATATTCGAGAGGAGCCGAGTGAGTTACTAGTGGTTTTAGAGGTTTTTGAGGAAAGGAAATGGCGAAGTAACTGCCTCAATTCTGAGTGGACACTTCAATCGCACCTGGATGGAAGGTTTGGTTTGGTTTGGTTTGGTTTATTGGGGTTTAGCGTTCCGAAGCAACTCCGGCTATGAGGAACGCCGCAGTGAAGGGCTGCGGAAATTTCGACCACCTGGGGTTCTTTAACGCGCACTGACATCGCACAGTACACGAGCCTCTAGAATTTCGCCTTCATCGAAATTCGGCCGCCGCGGCCGGGATCGAACCCGCGTATTTCGGGAGCGCCGTAACCACTGAGCCACCGCGGCGGGTTCTTGATGGAAGGGAGGAAGTTGGGAGCGAAAGAATGAAGGGAGAAATAGATGCCGCAGTGGATAATTTCCGCAATAATTTCGACCGCCTAGGGAGCTTCACCGTACTCGGATATCGCACAGCACACGGGCGGCTTTGGCGTTTCACGTAAATTGAAATACGGCCGCCATGGCAGGGTTCGAACCCAGGTTACTCCGAGGCCCTAACCACTGAGCCACCGGGGTGGTTTCCCAGTGAATGCACATTATTACCTTTTAGCATATTGAGTACATCTTACGTGTTACTCTTTCTGCGCCAGAATGAACATTTACGGCAATAGTTATGACTACTTAGTCAACAACCAGTCATGACTAGTTATTCATTGGCCAGTCATGAGTAGTTAGTCATTAACCAATCATGACTAGTTAGTCACGGGTCACGACTAATTAGTCATGACTAGAAATCCAAGTCGCCCCATAGCCGCCTCGTGCGTACCTACGGCAGGTTGCGTGGAAAGGCTTTCGCCTCGCGCTCTTGAGATCGTCAAAGTGCACCCCGAATGTGTTTCAGGGCGGTTCTGAGCAAGCGCGGTATATGGAGCGAAGGATAAAAATGTTCAAGCGAGCTCGAGATGGTGTTGGAGAGTGCTTGCTAACTGGTTGCTGCCGACATTATGCGGCGCGAAAGGCACCACGTAATACTCCAGGATATACCGGTTGCCTGCGGGTTCCTCTATCAGAACGGCCGGAAATCAGGTGCTAACAGACCCAGATGCTGCAAAAGCGTGATTTCACCAAAGCCTGCACTTATCGGTGACTAGTCCTTTACATTCTAGTAATCATGGTGTCAACTTGTCACTCCTTCCGTCAATTCTCTGGCCTTAAGAATTCGCAAAGCGCAGAGCAGCGCGCGAAAAAAAGGAAAATAAATTTGTATTAGACCATACACACAAGGTGTTGCACGTATGTTTGGGTGCTAAGACCTGTAAGCAATGGGTTATTGTTACATCCCATCAATCAAAAAGCGGTACGTTGACGCCGAACGTACACTTACCGCTCTCTCTCCAATTGCAGCGCGAGAAAATACCTTATACCTTAGCGTCTTTCCTTGGCTTTATTGTCGGCCGAAAAGAACCCGTCGTGCGCGACAAACCACGCGAAAATTTTGTTTAGAACTTTTGGGGCTCACGGCGCTGTGCTGGTATTTGACAAAAAAAAATGGCTCTTTGCTGTTGCGTTAGTGTAAATAGGCCACTGCATCCAGCGGTGGGCAAATAGGTGTAGGTATACGCGACTGCAATGACACCTCACCTGAATCATTCGAGGCACCTGTGCACTCTCGACGTCACCATTTTGCAGAATCTTGGACAGGACACTGAATACGTCGTTGTTGAGTTCTGAAAACAGAACACAGGTGCCGCCAATTAGAGTAAAGGTGAATATATTTGACTGCAGGTAAATCTGGGTGTCTATTTGAAGCTAGCGACTTAAGTAATTAGGAGCGTTTCGCAACCGATCCCCAGTATCACTGTACGATCAATTGCGGCAAATGCCATACATATACTTTAGACCCTGCATTGTTTAGGAGTGCGTCTTTTAGGAAGCGATACATTTAGAGAGCGATAACGCTCTATTACACTGATACATATGTTTACAGCTGAAAACTTTGCCTAATGCTTAACCTCATGCAGACCAACGTCCTTCATTGCCGACTAATATAATTTACTGAGATTTTCATCAACTATTTGACCGGGCAGCATAAGGTTTAATGCCCGAACTTTTCTCCCTTTCATCTTTTCATTCCTTTACACGGTCATAAATTTATTTCACTCGGACCTGACTCATTTCACTGTTATCGACTGCTGTCGCACCCAAACTATCAAATGCGTTTCAAACGTGGCCGTCTGCACTGCCCTGGGATTACTTCCATTTCTATCCTGTATCCGCAAGGTCCCGACGGATATCTGCACTTTTTTTGAAAAGAGAAAAGTTGCTTTTCTCACTCAAGGGCGTTTCTCTCTCCAAACTTCGCTACCACTATGATGCTAACTTATATGTATGTAGCCGAATACTGAAAGTAAGAGTATTGTGGTGCTTACATACCTCCGCTGGCCTTCGAAAGGACCTGGAGAACGATGAGGTTGTACAGAGAAGATGATAACGCCGCAGCAAAGAGGTGAATTGCGGGCTGAAAGAAATGTTAGCAATCATCATTACTTGTAGCAAATGCTCAAAATTTTTTTGTGCACATGTTTACTAGCGGAAGCAAGGATTCAAGCGCAATCGCCAGTGCACTGGTCACTAGCGAGAGAGCAATGCGGGTACGTTATATATTAGCTTCGCTATGAGCTTGATCGGGTAATCTAGAATTTTTATAATTTGTCGCGCACTCATGTAACAGCAAAAGCTAGACAGCAACTGCTACCACCTTTAGGAGTGCAACCTGCCAGGCCAGTGGTCCAGCATTCTTGATGATGCATTTACAGCGCAACAGACAAAGCAAGGCAGGACACAAACATGGAGCTGACTGCAAGATTTTTATTGCTTATATAATCTGTTTGCAGTGATAGTAGGCTCTTCGAGGTGGCAAAGAAGAGAGAGAAGAAAATCCCCTTCCAGTTTTACGGGAGAGGAACAGAGAGAGGAGGCCATGGGTGGCGAAGTGGCGAGAGAGAAATCACGCTCTCGGCTTTTATGGGACAGGAGGGAGAGGGCGGGAGGCAATGTGTGGAAACAAAAAAGAAAAGGTAATCTAATTTCCACATTTAGCAAAGAGGACGGAAGGGGTGGAAGAAGAAGGAAGAGGGAGAGATTGTTGGACCCGAATGGAAGTCTAGTGCTTGGGCGTCCGCCTTAGCTATGGAACGAGGTTGGCTCGAAACCCACCGTCGGAGAAGCGTCTGCCGATCTGGCGCCCGGCTTCTTTCATTGCTGTCACACCGCAACTAACGCTGAAACACGCGCGTTGCATACTCGTAACAATTCTGAGCCTTTTAGAATCCGCTAATCAATCGATACACCTTTGTTTCGGTTTCTACTCAGTTTACCTTAAAGTTTCACTCGTGTGTGTTAGAAAGAAGGACGATGGTTCGGACTAGGGGTTAATTCACATGAGGTTCCGTAGCGCACAATTGTGCCCTGTGGTATCTGATGTCACGCCAAGAGAAAATTATATAACAGCTGTAGCTAACCGGTACTCACCTACGAGGCAGGACCATGAAGGGTGACGAAACGAAAAGGGTTCAGCTTAAGTTAAGGACAACGCAGTGAGCAATGGAAAGAAAAACATTGGTGTAACGTTAAGAGACCGCAAGCTCGCAGGAAGGGTGAGGAAAAAAACGTGGATTAGTGACATCCTGGTTGACATCGAGAGGAAAAAATGGGCTTGGGCAGGTAATGCGAAGGCAAGATAACCGCTGGTCCTTAAGAGTAACCGAATGGATTCCAAGATGAGGCAAGCGTAGCAGGGGGCACCAGAAAGTTAGGTGGTTGAATGCGATTAACAAGTTTGCGGGGATACCATGGCTGTAGCTGGGAAGGAACAGGGTAAATTGCAGATACATGGGGGAGGCCTTTGCCCTGAGGACGTAGCCAGGCTGATGACGATGATGATACCTAATATGAGTTCTGCAGGGCTATTAAGGACATGCATAACACAGAAACTTTTTTTTTTCTGAGAACCTGTCTATAAGAATTCACTCAGTGAGGTCAATTACGAGATGCGCAGGGTTCTTTGGAACGACAGTAAAATTTCTCACCACTCTGCTTTGGGCGTCTTGAGGTCCGTTTTGAGTGGAACCGCGCGGGTCTGCTTACTATAATCTTATGACGCGAACGGTTAGTTTAGCCTTCTGCCGTGAGCTTTTCTGTGCCATATATCGACCGAATGGAAATTTTAGGTTTAAACAAAGATGTATGCGAAATGTAAGGTTTCACAACCGTCTTTAGGGTATAGGAAAATATGTTTTGAATTGGCTCAATTTCAATGTTGCATTCACACTCAGAAATTGTAGAGAAAAGCGTTTTCCGCTGGGAATGATTTTCTGCACTCAATTTTTATACATTATAAGATTACACTGCTACAATCAATATATCCTCAGATCTCAGGTGGTGGTGGTGGTGGTGGTGGTAGTAGTAGTAGTAGTAGTAGTAGTAGTAGTAGTAGTAGTAGTAGTAGTAGACGTAGAAGTAGTAGTAGTAGTAGTATTAGTAGTAGTAATGGTTTATTTAAAATTAATGATAAAGGAAGGAAAAGGTTTTTGCTAGCCCCAGAGTCTGCCATCGCTACGGAAAGCACCTGAGCAGGGGCAGCGGAAATAAAGGGAGAGCAGGCAGACTGGAGAAATGAAATTAAAGCTGTCAGGGGACAGTTAGAAAGGATAGGGGGACCGATGTACAATATGCAAGGGATCTATTTACATTATTACATTTGTACAGGTCGTGATCGTGTGAAGTTCTCAGTAAAAGTAGAATAGGAGCAGGTGCGCTCGACACAATGCACACTGCAGCTGCAGTGGGGCGTCCAGCTGATAATCGTCCAAGGTAGCACACGCGGAGCATTCGGTCACTGCGCGTCATTACCTGGCGGAGTACAGACGCGACGTCCAGCCGTCTGTTCGAGGAATGTACAGAGGCTCACGGGTGCGCTCAGTGCCCTGCGGCCAGAGCGAAGGGGCAGGTGCTCCTAAGTATCTACTGCACCGCACCCGTCACACACATCACTCGTCGCGAGTCCCTGGCGCTCCCGTCGTCCTTCAGGCCACACGCAGCCAACGCGCACGTGAAGGATCGTGGTGCGTTGTGTACGCGTAAGTGAGCGGCAGCCAGTGATGCTGTGAATGCGCTCACCTCCTGCGATGCGTGGGGCGGGGTGCTGCCGTCGGAGATGATCCTGGATGACTGCACGCCCATCCTCCAGCGCAAAGGCACGTTTCTATTTTTTTTTTGCTATTAACACTTTTGCTACCGTCAAAAGCGTTCCTAATTGGTTTTCTATGGCAGTCTTAAATTCTCGATGTGAGTGATGGAAAAACTTTAAAAGAAAGATTTTTGCTACGCATGGGAAGAATGGACCTTTACCTTCAATATTTCTATAAGAGTATCTCACAAAATTCCAATATACAAAATTTTTGTCTGAGATTGGTGGACATGACTGGCGTTCCAAACCCTGATCGCACATTGACAACTCGTAATTCTTGACGATATGTACAATATTTTTTGAAGAACGATTCAATGTATTCCTTTCAAAATCAACCCAAAATGAGCCCAGCTAAACATGTTTTCTGCCACAAGAATGCCAGGAGAATAAGCTGTTAAATTACCTGTTCCCCAACAATATCTCTGTTGCACACAAGTTGGTTGAGGCACTAAGCGTTAACTATAAGGTTATCAGCGGGAATGCACCAAAATTTTATTGCTATTCACGACCCCGTACACACCCAGTAGGAATGGCAAACGGACTCTGGTTAGTCATCACAGAAAAAGATGGGTCGTGTGTGTTGCTTTGTTGTGTCCCGTCTTCTTCGCGCAAATACGTACCCGTTCAAAGATGAACCAACTCGCCCAAACAAGAGTTTTACTGGAAAAAGATAGCGGAACGCATATCCGGCCGATAGCTTATAATTACCGTGAGAAATTTAGGGACGCAGTAAAAATGGCAGACTGTGAAGATGCGAATTTAAATGCTCCTATTACCTATGCAATCCTTCACTACTTCTTTCTTTTACACATTTAACAGTGTATTTTTGCGGTCTAGGATACCCAAAGTACACCGATAATCTTCACACTTTTTATGAATAAACATAGAATTACATTCACCTCTTAGAAATTACGCAGTTGCGCATTGCAGCTTCCTGGTCTTCCATTAAAAATTGTAGTGTTTTGAGGGAGTCCGTGAGGAGAATGCACTCTATAGCAATCCATAGGTTTCATTGACAGAAATGCACATCCTACCTCTTTAATTTGAGGCAAATTGCAGGCGATGTATTCGTATATCTCAGATGATGTTGTCATTCCATCCACGCGTAGACGGACGTCCGCAGCTTTCTCGGCAACTTCTTTCAAACCTTTGCCCACAGTAAGCATCATCTGTGCAAAATCACAAAAATGCATTGCATATAATGTAATCAGTGGCGCAAAAAGTAGGAAAAGTCGAACTCAAGGCACAAATTAAAATCCACGAAGCACCCAAGTCTAGAGAAACCTTGGATGGTTTTTGGGTGCCCTGCATTATGGAAGGATTAATGACAAAATAATTGACGGTATTAGTGTGGGGAAACGTTCTCATACGCACAATTCATTGTATTCAAAACCGCCGCGGTGGGTCAGTGGTTATGGTGCTCGGCTGCTGACCCAAAAGACGGGGGTTCGATCCCGGCCGCGGCGGCAGAATATCGGTGAAGGCGAAATTCTATAGGCCCGTGTGCTGTGCGATGTCAGTGCACGTCAAAGAACCCAAGGTGGTCGAAATTTCCGGAGCACTTCACTACGGCGTCCCTCATAGCCTGAGTTGCTTCGGGACGTTAAACCCCCATAAACCGTAAACCAAACCATTATATTGAGCCTAACAGAGATCAAATTATAGCTTCGAAATTGTTTACCGATTTGTTAAAAGTGATTTAATGCGTGTTAGGGTAAGGCCATTATTAATATTTGATATTCAACTTACGGAAGCACATTCTGGTCTGCGCGTCATACTTTGGTAGTGAGAGCGTAAGAGTTGGTGCTGTTGGCACAGTAAGCGCCAGACGTTGTTTATGGCCATGCCCTATCATTCAAGCGAAATGTGGGGGGTTGTCAAAAGCTGTTCGGTTTTAATCTATATATTCTTTATCAGAGGACGGCTAGTGTTGCGAACGACAGCATAGTATCGAATCTTTACTGAAAGTGCTCGCCAGGATAGGGTTCCTCCACGCATAGCAGGCTGGGTGCGTTGACAGCTATTTTGGACTCAGTCCACCTATGGACAGTGCTATCAGCGTTGTTAGATGCATCCGAGTACCCTGTGTAATTTGGAAGCTTCAAGGCGACGACAAAGCAAGTGCATACGCCGTTCATGACAGGGCGATAAAGACGAAATGTGCGCCGCTTTCAAGCAGCGGGCAACCCTTTCAATGCTCAGGTGTTTCCTCGTGCTACTTGTTCCAGCAGCGCCGTTCTGTGTGACAGTACTGGAGACATTTCGCGCTCTGCGTTTGAGGACATTACTCAGCCCCGTATCTCCGTTATCGCATTTTTCCACAAGTGCAGCCACTTAACCGCGGCGCCATGCCATGTGAAGTGGGCAAGGTGATAACGACAGCTATGCAAGTGCGCAATGCGGCTGTGCACGCAGCCCTTGGGGCTTCTTCATTCCTCCAAGCTGCCAAGCCCCGCCGCGGTGGCTCAGTGGTTACGGCGCTCGTCTGCTGACCCGAAAGACGCGGGTTCGATCCCGGCTGCGGCGGCTGAATTTCGATGAAGGCGAAATTGTAGAGGCCCGTGTACTGTGCGATGTCAGTGCACGTTAAAGAACCCCAGGTGGTCGAAATTTCCGGAGCCCTTCACTACGGCGTCCCTCATAGCCTGAGTCGCTTTCGGACTTTAAACCCCAATAAACCAATTTAAGATGCCAACGGATTTGCGGAACGCAGAATTTCCGGCATCTAATCTGGCCAACTTGTAGTCAAAACTGGACGTTAGTTTTGCTATTAGAGACAATTTTTCAACCGATAGGAGTAAGGTTATCGTTCTACAGAAAAGGTAGTGCCATTGAAGCGGTAGCAAAAAATGGTTTGGTCTACGGGGTAGCTACGTAACACACGAAGCGGCGGTTATCAAAAATGAATAAAGATCATAAAACTCATCATTACCAAGTCACAACATGACTCAACCGTCATTACAAAGATAAAAAGTAAATAAATAGCGCCGAAACGATAAATCTTATGCAGAAGTTCGGACGAGCTGGTGGCAGATCATTCCTATACAGAAGCATAGTTTCGTGGCAGATAATTTTTATGTAGAATCTCGGGCGATTTGCTGACAGATCATTTTGATGCAGTAGCATTGGAGAGTTGGTGGCAGATCATTTATGTGTAGAGGGACGGGCAAGTTGGTGGCAGGTAATTCTTATTTAGAAGGCAGGCAAAGTTGGGGACCGATAATTCTTACGTAGAAGCTTGGGCGAGCTGTGGCGGATCATTCTTAAAAAAAGCGCGAACGAGACAAGGACGCAGACAAGAGAGCTACACACGAGCGCTCACTTTAAAGCAAGGTTTTCTTATGAAGAGAGGGCTTTAAAAGTGGGTTTCTTCGCAGTAAAAGTTCAGTTGGAAGTCAGCACTCATTTGTACATCTGTTGTTTGCAGACTTGTCTTGTTCGTGCTGTTTTAAGAATGTCCGTGTCTGCATGAGCAGGAAGAGCCGCTATCGAGACCCATTAACGATGTCGCGTCATACCTTTAAAGGTGGAGCTTATGTTTCCCCGAACAAAAAAAAAATGACCGAGATCGCGTCACAACATTTATCAAACATTTCCGTAATAGAGGCAGGACAAAAGCAACAAGGCATTTGTTCCATTACGGGCCCAGGAGAATTGTTTCGGCAATGCATGTGTTTATTCAAACATGAACAAAAGTGAAAGTGGCCATTCTTCTTCCCTACCCAGAACGACAAATCCAGGAAAAATGATTTTTGACAAGAAATAGAAAACGACTGCGGTCGTAACATCCATGGAGTGTAAGGGCTTTGCTCTTGCATTTATCGTTTCGAAACATCAAGCAATCGAGCACAAAAGACCTACTGACGTGGTTTCTAACATGTAAAGCTTCTATCACAGTGCAAATATTATTTGGTTAGCGCAGAAATAAACGCTAATTTTGAATAACCTGCTGTAAAACATCACGAATAGGAACAATTCTTCTATTTTACAAAGCTCACATTTTTACTGCACCGTTTATGCACCATCAATTTCTAAAAAGTTCTGCATGTGCGGCGTGACTTTAGATTACGGTGTTAGTTTGTTTTAAGTTGGCAACATTGTGACCGCTGTGGCGGTATTTTCTTTGCGTGTGCGTGTGGATGCTCGTGGCCTTCGCGCGTCAGTTCTAGCTTGTTCTTGCAGTAGTCCGTAGCCAAGAAATTTGGAGTGGCCTCCAAGGGCACGCTTACATTTAAAGGGGGCACAACACTCAGAACTGAGGACGTGACTGGGCCGCGGGTCAACAGCTGCTCATGGGAAGGGGTTGACTTCATTGGCTACGTGTTGTTACATGGTCATCCACTTGGGAGAGGATACAACAGCGCTTGGCAACCGGGTTGCCAAAGCTGAATTGATACTGCAGTTGTCATTCGGCGCTGTTGCTTCTTGTTATGTTCTGGAATCAGTCTTGTGGATGCGTGCTTGCGCATGAGAGGCAGCTGGCCCCAAAGAGATAACACTCGCAGGTACCCGAACTAAAAATTTGAAATCTTTTTTACGTGCTCTAGTGGATGAGAGGCCAGCGCGAATCTAAGGAAAGTCGGAGCAACATTGTGCGTATTATAGTCAGGTCAAACTATTTGGGAATAAAATTTTACAAATTTCCAACGTACTGTCGACAGTTTCGAACACTAGAATTTTGTAGCCACGGTGCACTATCACGCATTTCTACTGCAATATATGAAGAAATAAAGAGCACAAGTTTAGATAAATGCGTTGAGAAAACAGTGTACGTCATTTTTCCGACGTGATTTAAGGATTTACCTTGGCAGTACTGTAAAGTTGCAGAGGAACCTTCTTCTTCTCGAGAGTTCTGGATCGCTTCACTCCATCTTTCACCTCGTCGCTGGTGTCCCGTCCCATGATGCTGTACATCATCGCCTTGTCCATAAGGGTCGCTCCAGAGGTGGCGTTTCGGTGACCCTGTAGACAATGGCACGCGGTATTGACATATTTCATAGTGTTCTTAAAGAGAACCTCGAAACTGAGTAATTGCATAAGTAGTCACCGGTCAGTGACCTCAGCAGCAACACGTGCAGCAATATTACACTGCATATAGCTTGCGGCGTTGTGTCATATGAAAATATGTAAAAGCAGCACTTTATCTAGCACTGAAAAAAAGTCTTATAGGCCAAAGCAGGAAATCAATTTTGCGCAGTTTGAATCGAAAGCGTACTCAATAAAGTCTTGCATCTTCGTGGTTCCCGCTCTCAAATAAGAATAATAAAGAGCTCACACTGCACCCAGCACCGTCAAACAAAAGCCATTTATTTACGCCATGCAATCTGTAATCAAGCTAAGCCCCTTAAGGTGTGGAAACATTTGAGTGTGTCTTTCTATGTGCGGTGTTAACCGTTACTGTGGTGCGCAGGCAATCATTTTCGGTCGTGACGAACAGCTCAATGCATAGATTCAAACCGAGGTTCTCAAAATAAGGCTAGGCTCTCGGAGTTTCTTCAAGACGACCGAAGCCATGCTCCGACGCTAGAGCCAAGGGCCTCCATTCTCTGTACCAGTGTTCTTTAATTTCATTTGAATACTTTAATGAATCCAAAAAGAATATTACACAAATGGTAGGGCAATGTAGGATGACATGGTCTAAGTAAAGAATTTCGAAGAATAGAGCAGAAAATCTGGTAGTAATGATGCCAATCTGCAGCCACACGAAGTTAAAAGGAGCCTGAGGATGTGCCAGTACGCGAACGTGGATAGGCAACCTGTAGCCAATGGCTTATGCCATGTTGAATGACGGACAATCTTGAGTGGTTAGGCCAAATGCGTATTATGTGTGCTAGCACTTGGCTTTTCACTTCGTTCTCAGTTCTAGGATTGGTTTACAAGGTCAAGAAGGCTTCAGACAAAGATGGCGAAATTGGTACGTGGGGGCCGTAGTGCTGACCCGCCGCGGTAGCTCAGTGGTTAAGGCGCTCGTCTACTGAGCCGTAGTACCCGGGTTTGAACCCGAACATGGCGGCCGCGTTTCGATGGGGGCGAAACGCAAAAGGCGCCCGTGCGCTGTGCGATGTCAGTGATCGTCAAGGATCCCCAGGTGGTCGAAATTATCCCGGAGACCACCACTATGGCATCTCTTCCTTTCTTCTTTCACTCCCTCCTTTATCTCTTTCCTTACGGCGCAGTTCGGGTGTACACCGAGACATGTGAGGCAGTTACTGCCTCGCCTCCTTTCTTTCTTTCTTTCTTTGATTGCGAACCCTTAAGACTGGATTGTTGACACTTACATCAGAGAACCACAGGAAGTAGTGGTAGCGGTGCACGGGCATCCACAGGGGGACGTACTGCGTGGGATCCGGGTTGTATGCCAGCACCGGTTTCGTGCCTGCTTCCTGCGACAGGGGACGTGGAAACAAAGATCTAACGCATGCAGTGGCAACGGCTTCCAACTCTGCGTTAAAACCTGTAGCTACAAAAGACCCTCCTTGGGCAAATTTATCGCTAAAGTATGCCAAGCAACTCAAGTTAGAAGCTTAGAATAACGGGCCAGTTGTCACATGAATTTCAGCCATGAAGCGCGATGAATAGGACGTAAGCAGGAAAGTTGTATACGGGAAGTGTGCTGCTAGCTGCTCTCAATTGTGTTTTGAAGGCATCGGGTAACGCTGCATGTTCAGCTGCGGCGCAGGTGGTCTGTGCTAAATAAAAAATTAGGCAGTGGCTTAGCGCTGGTTAAGCCTGGATATACAAGCGAAAAGCTTCAGTTACGCTTGGCTGGACGTCATGGCTGTCGCAGTTCGCGCACAATGCACTGGGAGCACCACGATAACGGTGGAGGCGTTCGGCCGTCCACACACTGCCTGTGCAGAGGCGGAGGAGGAGACGGTAATCGGTGCGGTTAAAATTCAGGGGGCTCTTCGGCTCTTTAAAGTGCTGCAAGGCGAAAGTGTTTCCTGGCGCAATGTTTTTTTTTACTTTTCATATTTTCATTTTTTTTCATTTTCATTTTATGTTTATTTTTTCCTTATTTGATTCTTTTTATTATTTTTTATTTTTCAGGGTGTATTTTCCCATTTTTGAATATTTATTTCTTTATTATTTTCATTATTTTTATATCTCTTTTAACATTTTGTTTTTATTTCTCTTTCTTTACATATTTTTGTTTTTTAATTTCTTTTTTCTTATTTTAATTTTTTATTTCCTTTTATTTTATTCATGGAACCCATGCATTCACTAGATGCGCCTTTATTCATGCTCAAACTTGCATCCTTCGTGGCGGAGTGGTAGTGCCTCCGGTTCAAATGCCAGAGGCCCTGGTTCGATTCTCAGCCTCGACGCAGTTTCTTTTTAAGCAGTGACGCTTAAACGTGACGTCACTCGGTCGCGGCGTACGGCGTACGCGAAGCTCGGCTCCCACCCTCGTAGTGAAGCTTTTCGCTTCAAAACAAAATAACCTATGCTTAAATATAAGTACCAAGAAAACAGTATCAGGGATATGATTCGCTACGCTGATTGTTAGCATATGCATCCAAGGCCTAATAATTGCTGAACACGTTGGAGGAGTTCTTAATGATACTGCCGCCAGGTGTCCCCGGGCGGCGCCGAAAGGACGAAGAAGTGTGGAACTCGCGTGCTCTCGGAGCTGAGACTCTGCTTCTCTGTTTGCGGCCTGTGCCTAGCCTGTGTGATTAAGGACCCATCTGTGACATTTGTGGTGGAGGTGCTGGGTACATCGCCCTGGAATATGTCGCACACCCCTCCTAACACCGAGGACCCCAGACCTCTCCCTATCGACACGCCAGTGCATCGGGTCAGTCGCGGCAATCTAGGACTGCCCCCTGAGCATGGGCTGTTGGAGACTACCTCGACACCTGGCCGGCTGCCTCCTGAGCTCAGGCCATTTGACACTACCTCGGCGGCTGCCCCTCAACCAGTCATGCAAGGCGCCGCGTACTACACCCTCCACAACCCACGGCTACCAAAATCCTTTCACGGGACTCAGCTGGAGGACGTGGAAGATTGGCTCCTCCAGTTTGAACGTTTCGCCACATTTAACCAGTGGGATGACGCCGCCAAACTGAGGAACGTTTTCTTCAGCTTGGAGGACGGTGCTCGGACGTGGTACGAAAACCGTGAGGACGCTCTTCTGTCATGGCATGAGTTCCGACGTCAATTGCTCGCCGCGTATGTCAGCGCTGATCGTCGGGAGCGAGCTGAACGCGCCCTGCAGTCCTGCATGCAGATGCCCAATGAAACGGTTACCATGTACGTCGAAGACATGACGTGTCTCTTCCGACGGGCTGACCCAGCCATGTCGGAAGCGAAAAAGCTGCGCCACCTAATGCGTGGTGTGAAAGAACAGCTTTTCGCCGGCCTCGTGCGCAGCCCCCCAAGCACTGTTGCCGAGTTTCTAGCAGAGTCTCAGCTCCGAGAGCACGCGAGTTCCACACTTCTTCGTCCTTTCGGCGCCGCCCGGGGACACCTGGCGGCATTATTGTGTTTCCACGACGTTTGTGTTTCCATTGTGGGGAGCCCGGTCACCTGTTCCGGCGGTGCCCATATCGTGAACTTGGCCTGCAGGGTTTTTCCCCCGATGCGCCAAGACCCCGATTTGGTCAACGGCCTCCTGCGATTGAAGCGTACGTGACGCAGCAACCTATGTGGTCCATGGCGCGCCGTCAGTCCCGATCACCGTCCCCTCGCCGGTCACCATTTTCACCGAATCCGCAGAACTTTTCGCGAGCGACAGCGGACCGCTCGCCCAGTCCTCGCCGGGAAAACTGAAGACAGCGACCTCCGGGGGCGTGGTCGCTGGATATCGATGCTGTAAGGACCCCCTGACGACGCCGACATCCGATGATAGAGCTTTGTCGACGTCGACGACAGCAGGTGATCTAAAGGAGCGATTCTCGCTGGACATACCCCTGTGCTTGCTCACTTTGATGAGGAGGCTGCTACCGAGATACACACCGACGCTAGCAATATTGGGCTTGGTGCCGTCCTCGTTCAGCATCAAGAAGGCGTGGAACGTGTGATCGCGTATGCGAGTCGCACACTCTCGCGCACCGAAATCAACTATTCCACCTCAGAAAAGGAGTGCCTCGCCGTCATCTGGGCCACGATGAAATTTCGGCCTTATATCTACGGTCGCCCTTTCAAAGTCGTCACAGATCACCATTCCTTGTGCTGGCTGACCAATCTCCGGGACCCATCAGGCCGCCTGGCACGCTGGAGCCTTCGCCTTAAGGAATTTGATTATACAATTGTCTATAAGTCCGGACGTAAACACGAAGATGCCGACACGCTCTCGCGCGCACCTGTCGAGCAAGCTGATGACAGCACAGAGGACGACAATCGTTTCCTAGATGTGGTCAGCAGTTCGGACTTGGTGGCAAGGCAGCGTGCTGACGCTGACCGGCGGTCTGTCATGGATCACCTCGAGGGCCATGCTTCCAACGTACCTCGACCCTTTTCCCGCCACCTGTCCTCTTTTTGTATTCGCAATGGCGTACTCTACAAGAAAAACTCACGTAACGGTGACCGGACCTACCTCCTAGTCGTGCCATCAGACCTCCGCGACGACATCCTTTCAGCGTGTCATGATGAGCCCACATCTGGCCACTTGGGATTTGCCCGCACGCTCGCCCGAGTGCGTCAGGCCTATTATTGGCCTAAACTTGCAGCGACCATCCATCGCTACGTCAGAGGTTGCCGTGAGTGCCAGCGTCGTAAGTCGCCACCGCTAAAGCCTGCAGGTTTGCTCCATCCAATTGAACCACCTCGCACACCTTTTGACCAAGTCGGCATTGAACTTCTGGGCCCATTTCCTCTATCAGCATCTGGCAATAAGTGGATTATAGTTGCGACTGATTATTTGACGCGCTATGCGGAAACCAAGGCGGTGCCGCGCAGTACATCCTCAGAAATCGCGCATTTCTTCATACACCACATCGTTTTACGACACGGCGCCCCGTCTTCCGTAATCACCGACAGGGGCACTGCGTTTACTGCACAGCTCATGCACGAGGTGTTCCAGCTGAGTCACACGACCCACCGCAAGACTACTGCATACCACCCGCAGTCAAACGGGCTCACGGAGCGCCTCAACAAAACCTTAGCGGACATGCTCGCCATGTACGTCGATGTACAGCACAAGACCTGGGACGAGATCCTCCCATACGTGACGTTTGCCTATAACACGGCGCTTCAGGAAACGACTCGCTTTACGCCGTTTCGCCTCGTCTACGGGCGTGACGTACAGACAATGCTCGACGCCATGCTTCCGTGCGCCCCTGACGACCAGGAGCTCACGTCGGACGCCGAGGAGTTTACCCGGCACGCAGAGGAAGCCCGGCAACTGGCCCGTATGCACATCCGACGGCAGCAGGTCACGGATGCACAACGCTACAACCAACGACATCGACACGTAGAGTACCACCCCGACGACAAAGTGTGGGTATGGACCCCAGTACGTCGCCCAGGCCTGTCGGAGAAGCTCCTGAGCCGCTACTTTGGACCGTACACAGTGTTGCGCCGTATCACGGATGTGACGTATGAAGTCCTCCCCGATGGCACTCTACCGAGTTCGCGCCGTCGACCTCAGCCTGAGGTCGTGCACGTACTGCGCATGAAGCCTTACTGTACGCAGTAAGGGGCGTAGCCTCTTCCGCGTGTTCTTTTTATTTGTACCTGCAGCCGTTGAGCGGCATGTGACCGTTCACGTGCTTACTTCCTCCCGTTCACTCAATGTGCGCCCACGTTTTGGCTTTCTTTTTTGGGGGAGGGGGAATAATGCCGCCAGGTGTCCCCGGGCGGCGCCGAAAGGACGAAGAAGTGTGGAACTCGCGTGCTCTCGGAGCTGAGACTCTGCTTCTCTGTTTGCGGCCTGTGCCAAGCCTGTGTGATTAAGGACCCATCTGTGACAATACTAATTTTCTTTCGAACTGTGATGGAACCAGGAAATAAAAAGAAAACGGCTGAAGCAGTTTTACAATCTGGTGTTCTGTGCTGCTGCACCTGTACCCATCGATTGCAAATACAAACTTAACTGCTAGTGACACTGAATCAGCTTTTCTTACTGTTGTTATTCAGCGTTTACCCAGATCAGTTGCTTTTATTCTAAATAAAAAATAATATTTGGGCAACGATAGCAATGCTGTTTCGAAGGTATGAAGATATTTTTAGTCCTGCGAGCGCTTAATATGTACTTTAAATATTGTAATACTTCGTTATAAGGCCGGCTTTGATGCAAGCTTCTTAATTATTTCTCTTCTATAAAAGCAGCACTAGATAAAATATGAATAAATATGGGCAGATCATGGCCTTGCCTATCATAGGTGGCATGTTAGGAAAATATGTGCTGTTCACTGTAAACGTTTATAATGGTCCCAAAATAATGTCACTCTTCTACTACGATTCATGCTGGGAAAAAAGGAAAAGAAGCCTTGAGTCCTCCAAATTTCTAAACTCGATGTTTGATGACGACCACGGTATACGTTCAGTTTCCTCAAATTTCTTGAAGTAAGCTGTGATTCTGGCGACATTTTCGCATACTGCTCGCTACGAAAGTTTCTCCGTTGGGATTTGACGGCTTCGTTTTGCATTATCACAAACATATTCCCCGAAAAAGTCATCAGTATGTGTCAGTTTCAATAATCTTTAGCAAGCTGTTTTTCCAGCGAGTTCCATTCTGAGCCCCTTGTTCTTGAAAATATGCGGTAAGAACCTCGCTACCTTTGCCCGGTTTAATGTTTTAATGTTAAGGTAACATTCCTATTGTTGTACGCATCACAGACTCAATGGATCTCCTCTGAAAGAGCTACACGGTGGTCTGGTCTCCATTGCCAGAATAAACGTTAATCGCAGGCCATCTGCTAAAAGATTACAACCAACTACGTCATCTTTCAGGTTCCTGGTATTATTGTTACGCGAGTGTTTTTTTTATATTTGCAATATTGCTGCTTGAAACATTATCTACTTCCTGCGTGAAAATGGCACATGCTGCTAATCGTTCGTACTTTTATTGGACACTTCTTAAAGTGCTGTTGCAAAATATTCCATATAAAGGGCGCGGGGACCTAGTCAAGACCGCCTCAGAGCAGCTTTTGGTCCCTGCTTCCTGCATTTTCATTTTTGTAAAAATGCAAATTGAACATTGAATTCGATATCCTTTGGGAGATAGACAGATCTTCGGGTTCTTATTTACCGTTCGTGGTAGAGCAGTTAAAATTAAAGATATAACGCAGCTTAACAATATTCATATTGAATCCAATGATGAAAAAATGCACAGCGGATGTCACCATATCACACGAAATTCAGCGTTGGCTATACTGATTGTAAATTTAGAGTCTTTGAATTTCCTTTTCACCGGTCCTTTTTTCGGTCCGCTGCTGCGCGGAGTGAGTGCTGGGTGGAGGTGGGTAAATGGGTGGAGTCTGCTGGAGTGGACGTGGGTGGACGAGTGACTCGCGGTGGCTCATTGGTTGGAGAAGCCCGGAGGATACCCTGAGTCCGGAGGATGCCTCGCTGCGGAGGTGTTGGCAGAAAACACTGACCACGGCTTTTTCGCCGAAAAAGAACTACACTGCTGACACAGTAAAAAAAAAAGAAGTGAGGCCACACTTGGAGCTAAGTTATCTGTTAGGACAACACGGGATAAGATGTCAATCGAATAGAGCCAGCAGTGCTAGAGAATCCCGATCGGATATCACATAAGGTAATCTGGCAGGGCAAGGCTGCCGCACCTACCGTTACACTGCACTAATTGGAGAGAATGGCGAAAGCCTCTGACCTTAAAACTTTTAACGAGGTTATTGATATTAATGGCCTTCTAGCGGTGTCCAGTAGTGTTCACTGCACAGGAGGTACACCTACCCGACAATATGAGTCGAAGGGGACACGCAGAACAGATAAACTTAGCGGCGATGTGGCTCCTGGAAGCACTTCACTGAAAAAGAAGAAACAGTTTGCATGAGGAGCTCACTTTTAAGCCTGGGTGTTATTAAATATACTTTATTCTCTGTGCACACAATTAAAAGGTGAGACAAATTAGGGAAATCAACTATAGGCCATCATAAAAGTAGATAATATAGCCATTACAATAACAAATGCAGTTCCGGCGACGAAAGTACGGCTAAAACGCACCAGGTGAATTTATATTTGGTTTAGCTTCTTCGATTATAAAATGTTCGATGTTCGTCCATGGTTGAAGTGAACTGTTCTTCTTCGTGTTTTTTTATTGCTCGTAACTTCAAATCGCTGCGCAAAAACGGAGAAACTACGGCCAGAGAACGTTGTAAACTCAACCGTTGGAGAGTGTGCGAGTCAACAAACGTCGGTCGTATAGGACCGTTATTTCCTAGAGGTCCATATATGAAATGGTTTGGTTTGGTTTATGGGGTTTAACGTCCCAAAGCGACTAAGGCTATGAGAGACGCCGTTGTGGAGGGCTCCGGAAATTTCGACCACCTGGGGTTCTTTAACGTGCACTGACATCGCACAGTACACGGGCCTCTAGAATTTCTCCTCCAAAGAAATTCTAGCCGCCGCGGCCGGGATCGAACCCGCGTCTTTCGGGACAGCAGCCGAGCACCATAACCGCTGAGCCACCGCGGCGGCTATATATGAAATGAGAGAGCATTGTAAAACAGTCTCTAGCTTAAGTAAAGCTCAAATCGAAAAGCATTCTAACACTGTTAATACAGTTTTAGAGAAGAAAACTAAAGAAACAGAAGCTACGAAAACTCACGCCAAGTTCGCCTTGCTCAGAATTTCTTTGCCGGACTTCAGGCCGTTGTCAAATTCATGGATCATCTCGCAGTCTGACTCCCTGAAGATGGTTGTGACTGGTCGACACTGCAGAATAGAACTTTCAGTGCAGTAGTGGCATTTATGAAGTGTAATTGAACTTATTGCTTGCTCGACATGAATCCACAGTATCTGTTGCGCATTGCAGTTATAAGGGGCTGACGAAATTGTGATAGCTTTATTTTGCTGACGTCTTTACTCCGCGGCGGCTTCGTTTTGCTGGCGCCTTGATTTCGCGCTGGCTTCAGAGTATGGCCACGCCGCATTTGCTTCGGCTATCTGCTTCCAGCAGCTTCCTGCAGGAACTACTGGTCATCGTCTCGCTTTCAGCTGCGCCTCTCGAGCCCACTCTTTTACGTCATTCACACCCCATTATTACCGTTGCGCTTCGTTTCATTCGGCATTACGCTCGTCTTCTCGTCCCCTGGTAAGCCACTCTACTTGCAAGACGCCATACTTCATCAAATCGACGCAACTGAACCTGACTGCCAGTACCGACGTTGCGCGTCACCTTGTCGAGGTACAGAGATTGAAGCGTAATGCAGCAAGTAGCGAAGTTATTCTCCTTTCTGGCCAATGCTGAACACTGTGCCCCTCACTCACGAAAGAGAAGGAGCTTCCGAACAGGCAAGATCACTGTTGTCTTCGAAAAATCTTGGTTGCCGGTTTCGAACCAGCGACACCTTTAAATTCTATTGGCACCTAATATTTTGTGCAGATAAAACGAAACTCACCTGAAGCATAAAGAAATTGTTTTCTTTGATCGCCCATTCAATGTCTTGAGGCGTGGTGTAAGCCTTTTCAATCTATATAAGAAACAAGCATTGGAAAAAAGAGGAGTGTAATTTTTTGTCACTGAATAGTTTAGGAATTATTGCTTTCACGCCTGGAAACTCGTCAGCCATGTAGCTCCAGAACGTAGCATACAACCACTTTATTTATTACAGCACTGTCGTGTAAAAGAAGAAAGTGCTGCAAATTTGCAAATAAATTTTATCTGTAATGAATCAGCAAGAAAAGCATTTTTTGTGAGCTTTGCATTGTAGTCGAAATCAAGAGCGCCGTTATAGCATACCATGCATCGGCATGCACTGAGATGGGAGTCATCCATTCTTTGACGTTCAGGCGGCAAGCCAATATTATACGCTTTGAAACAGTGTACTTCTGCGTTTTGTTGTGTTGTGTTGGGTTTAATGGCACATAGGCAGCTAAGGCCATCATGCGCCAAACACAAGGTAATAGGGAATGTTTTCTGTGTGATTTAATAAAAATGTGGAAATTCATCAGTGGTGTAAAGGGGTTACAAAGTTTAGCTACCTAGTATAACCGACAAAACGAGATTTAAGAATGGCTAATGGTAAAAGCTTTAAAAAAAAGGTCAGGCAGCCTCAGCGTCCATCCTTGGCAGGGCAAGAATGTCGAGGATCCAAACAGTGTACTTCTAGGGGGAATAACTTGAACCTGGAGTTTTACACCGGGAAAAAAAAACCTTTGTTCACGGGAATTTTCGTATTTCGCCTCCTTAGAAGTGCAGCCTCCGCAGACAAGATCCAATCAGCGGCTTCCGGCTGACCAGTCGAACGCCATGGTTAAGAGGTCAAGAAAAAAGACCATATACATAAGCCAGACAAAAGGTGGCTCGGGCCACGTATACTTTGTGGTGACTAAGGAAACGTAATATCCGCAGTGTGCCTATAAACGAATGGCCGAGCGCGACGACCGCGAAATAATAAAAAGTAGCCCTATGGTGTCACTTAATTGCTGATCATGTGTGACAAAGCTACAGCATAGCCGCTACCTATGGACACTAATTCCATAGACACCCGTAGTGTCATCTGCTCTTGAAACGCTCTTGCACGTGTTGGTTCACGGTTCGACAGCTAACGAATGGTTGGCGCAATTCTATCCTAGATCTCGCGCAGCAGATTTGAATGAATTCAGTCCCGCGCGTTTGAGACATTTTGGAGGCCCACAGTCCTTTTCTGGGAAAGCGCCGCCTCACCTACTGTGACAGCAACACAACGCCGGGAAAATGCCCCAACGGGCTGCTTATGTTATCGCAATAATATCTCTTTGGCAGTGTTCTGTTTGTGCTAATTAAAGTTTAGGCCATGGCCCCATAACCATGGTCTCTGATGGGGGAGGCGAGTGTAAATAAGCGGAACGTACGAATGATACCGATGCGACGCGAACAAAGGACTGTGAATACAGTGCTAACCGCCAGCTTTGGCATGCTAAACAGGACCACGGCGGCTGTGACGATAATGGCTGCGACAATGGCTGTGAAGATAATTTATTCCAGAAGAGGGCAAATACGGGGGGGTTGGTACATGTTTTACGAATTGGAAAAAAAGCGCAATCAGAGACGAAACACAAGAGAAGGACAAAACGCTGATGTTTTGTCCTTCTCTTGTGTCTCGTCTTTGATTGATCTGTTTTTCCAATTCGTAAAAGATAATTTATGCTAGTGAGATTACCATTTCCGTTCGCCGACCTGCCACAGCGGCTACATCGCTCTACTTTAAATGTCCGGCACCTTCACCATTGTAAGTTGACTGCGGTCTTTTGAATTTCGCGACACAACATGAAGGCGGATACAGTTCTCGCAATAATGCTTGAAAAAGTTCCACCTCTCTATTTCGACCGAGATATAGACGTATGAGCTTTCTTTTTCGATGCCTTATTTAATTGGTACGCCGCCGTCTGCAGCCATGCAGCCACGATTGTGCCTCGCTCTGCTCCGAATGTAAGGGAATCTGGGAAGGCCTCAAGCATCTATGAAGCGGTTTTCCTCACGATGCATGAAAAACAGCACTTTGAGCCTCTTTTCTTAGAGATAAATTTTTTGCTACAAACTGCACTGTACGCCGCGAAAATATATGGCAAGCTAAGACAGGTGCAGAGCATGGCAGGTAGATGAGAGGGGCAGGAGCTGAGGACGGGTATTATTGCGCAAAAAGGAAGACGGGCACGGCCGCAGCGCTGCTGGAGCACCGCGAAAGTAATCGCTGCATGTAACAACGACTGACAACAAACAGAGAGGAGATAACACAGGGTATGAAGGAGCAAGTCTTCCGCCCCTTTACGCTACCATGAGCTCTTTTCAAGTAGGCTGACAAATTGATCCAAGCCAGCGGGGATTCTGGATTTCTCCTCCCCCGAAATTCAACAGGCGCAGCCCAGATGTGATCTAGAGGTGTAAATTCAAGCTGTAAATAGACTTTGAGATCACCCGTTTATGCTTACCTGCACGGCAATATGGGCCAACCGTTCGACATCTTTAGTTGAGATGCAAGCAGTTTGGGCTTTCTCTGGTTCCAAGGTTAAGTTGACCACACCGCCGCTTTCTGCAGAGGACCGACAGAACACAGATTTACAAGAAGAGAATAGCACATGACGTGATATTGCTCGAGCTTAGCCCTGAGTTCTTGCTGGCCTCATTGGAAGTGCGCCCTTCACCGTGTATGTTTCTATCTTACGCGGTGATTGCTTAGTCGTGTTCGGCTTTCTTATCGGTGCTACCAATCAATAAAAAATACCACATTTTAGAAGCCTTGGTAGCGAGAAGGTGGGCAGATGGCTCTTGACAATCACAAACTTAAAAGGGAGGTGAAGGCCTCAGGCTGTTCGCCAACGTTTCGACAAGAGGACTTGTCTTCGTCTGGGCAAAGCGTTCATTGTTGGCGGGGTTTACATAGGGCCTTCACTCCAAGGAGTAGGGCCCGGTGAGGGGGAGTAGGGTGTGAAGTTGTAATGCTGATAGGATGGGGAGGGTGAATCTTATCCAGCATGAGGGTTGATTAAGATTATCAACCAGCTGACCTGGAAAACTGTGAAAAGAAAAAGATTAGCTCAGCAGAAAGCAGTCCCTGGGTGTGCAGCGTGGAATGATAGCGAAAGTGGGCTGGAAAGGCTGTGTATTCAGCTGGGACGGGTGGCTTGGTATGACTGGCTTCACTGAACTTAAAAAACTCAGAAAAAAATTAGTCTGCATGACGGAAGAAAATACCGGGGAAATAATAAAGAAAAAAAAACCGGGGCGAGATCAGAGCAAGCGCAAAGGGAAGGGGGCTTCCAGCTACTGTTGGAAGCACGAAAAGCGACTTCAGCTTTGATATAAAGACTAGCTTTAACTCCGCGTCGTCTAATGTTATCTACATGCTGCAATGCTCCTCTTATCAGAGGCCATGTATCATAGAAACCAGGCAATCAAAAGGGCCACACTAAAAGGACATGTAGCTGACACAACAAGGTGCGCATAGAAGTGTTAGAATGTCGTAATCAACGCGATCACCAATTTGATGAACTTAAACTGTTCCTTCCTCAGTCAGGCTTTAAATCAGCAACGAACCGAAAATGCAGAGAGGGATTTCTATGCACTTATTTAAAACCTCACGACCAGCAGAGATCAACGTATGGTTTACAGTTTATGGGGTTTAACGTCCCAAAGTGACTCAGGCTATGAGAGAAGCCGTAGTGAAGGTTTTCGCATGTTTCGACCACCTGGGGTTCTTTAACGCGCACTGCGTTACGCACGAATATGCGGTTAGAAGTGTAAAAGTGCCTTCGGTTCCTTATTGAGGCTGGTGTGTTGGTACCTTTATGAATTGATTTAGTGGCGGACAACAGCACTCTACCAATAAGTGATCCGTATAAATACACCAACTAGTTTTTTGCCCGTGTTCAAATCTTGTCGCGCAGTCGTTCCATTCTATCTAGACTGAGGATTGTCAAAAGAGAGTCAATGTCGCTCAGAGTTCCAGTTAGGGCGAAGGTTTGCTTACACGAATCATGAAATTTCTTCTGAAGCAGTAGTGCATCAGAAGTTGCTAACATCAACAATGCAGAATTCTGAAATTGTATACGCACCAGATGCGGCTGTGTACACTGATTTGCGGCCCAGCTGTTGAGACTCAATGTGGGGTCTCTCTTCGCCCACTCTCTTGAGCACAAATGTGTCTGGCTCAGCAGATGCAGACACTACTGACTGCGTAACAGAATAAGAGACATCTGGTGAGTAAAAATACATCACTTTAATACAAGCAGTATTCCCTTGGGCGGGGATAAGCAGAAGCATATATTTTTAGCACTGTATCGGGGCCGCTGTCTGGTTCGTATTGCCCCAGCAGCGCAAACTACAAGTCGCGTTTTAGATTAATGAAGAAGCGATCAAGTTGTCTGAGCATAGAAATGCAATTTACAGCCGCAAATTGGTTTGGTTTGGTTTATGGGGTTTAACGTCCCAAAGCGACTAAGGCTATGAGAGACGCCGTAGTGAAGGGCTCCGGAAATTTAGACCACCTGGGGTTCTTTAACGTGCACTGACATCGCACAGTACACGGGCCTCTAGAATTTCTCCTCCAAAGAAATTCCAGCCGCCGCGGCCGGGATCGAACCCGCGTCTTTCGGGTCAGCAGCCGAGCACCATAACCGCTGAGCCACCGCGGCGGCCCACAGCCCCAAATTGTATTTTCCACAACACTGCAACTGTTTTACGCGCACATGCCGAATTTCGCCTTCAAAGATGAGTCTATAGCCACACTTTGTGCTGCCCTATATCAAAGCCGATAAATACTTTTTCCTGCAATCAACAAAACCACGGGCTATTCCCACAGCGACTAGATTGGCAAGCAAAGATCGGAATTTTTAATACTGAAGCCCTCAGCTTGTCCCCTGCATGCTGCCCATCACAGAAATAAACACCACATACCTCGCCCAGGCCATAATTGGCGGTGACTGTGATGAGAGCTGGGTTGCCGGTGAGTGGGTCGCAGGTAAACATGACGCCTGCAGCGCTTGGATCAACAAGTTCCTGCACCACTACTGCCATTGGCACGTCCAGAGGCTGCCCGTACTGCCTGCGATTATTTGGCTGTTTTACTACGTGAAAAAAAATTTCTTTCGCACCAGCCAGCAATGAGTACTGGTATTCAGCTGGACTAAACAATAACCAGCATTCTTTGGGTGCTTTGAAAATATTTTGGCCATAAGAGTCAGTTTCTATACGCTAAGCTCATTGTCTATGCTTAGTTGGAAGAAAGTGCAGCGCCTACTCAGCTTCCCTGCTTGTAGAGACCAGTACTAACAGCAAGCTCTGTCATGTTATTCTTCAACTTGAGCAGCATCATATTTTTTGCTATATGGTCGGTAACGCATCTTCAGAGAGATTTTAGGCAGTTTTCTCTATTTTGGACCTCTCACAGACCTACTGGACAGTTTCAAAATCGGCCTAATTTTATCAACAAGAAATACACAAAAAAAAACGTCAAATGTCGCAGCTCGTTCGAATCCAAAGCGTTGCAATTGAACTTTTACCCCTACACTATGGTGGGATTCCGAAAAGGTCTCTGTACACAAGATGCCTTCCTAAGGATTAGCGAAGAAGTGATTAATACAATACCCACCCACGGAGAAAACCTTCTTTTAGCCCTGGATTTAAAAGGAGCCTTTGACAACGTCTCCCATCAGGCTATCCTAGAGGAGCTGAGTGGTCTAAACTGTGGAGAGAGGATATTTAACTACATCAAGGCTTTCCTCTCCAACAGAACCGCCACCATAGGCATTGGTGAAGTCCGTTCTCATCCCTTCCCCATGCCTAACAAGGGTACTCCTCAAGGGGCTATAATATCCCCCCTCCTCTTCAATATTGCCATGCTAAAGCTAGCAAGAAAGCTTCAAACGCAGCCCGACATAGGCTACACGGTCTATGCCGATGATATAACTCTATGGGCCACACACGGCTCCTTAGCCCAAAAAGAAGAAGCCCTACAAGAAGCCATACACAGGGTTGAAGAATTTGCTGCGGAAAGTGGTTTGGAGTGTGCCCCGGAAAAGTCTGAGGTCATTAGACTCCACAAACTCCCTTACACATCCCCAGGAGAAGTTGAGCTTTTCCTGGGAGGACGCAAGATTAAAGGGGTGGAGACACCAAATTTGTGGTTCGCGCGTTCTTAGTTGCAAACGTTTCTTATGGCTCCAGGAAGCATGATACACACTCAAAGATTCATATATTCACAGTGAATAATTTATTATAGCATTTTTAGGTGAACGATTTTCGGTTTCAGTTTCGGAACGCCGAGTTGTACAGTGACGTCACAGAGGGGGAAGATCAACTGCTTCGCTTGGTCACGTGGGCCCACAAAAGTTGTGACGCACCTACTGCTGCATCGTCTGCTTTCCCACACACGTGCTGACCAGCGCATATGAAAACAAACAACTGCACGTCTAGTCCCAGCAGCTCGGATTCTGACAGATCTGATTCCAACGAGTGAGGACATCGACTTTTTTTTTGTTCGCACGCTAATATTGCCTTCGCGGGTTCGCGTGAGGATGCGAAACACTTTGCAAAATGCCAGTAAGCATCGCTGCGCCGCTCTACCCAAGCTGCGCCCACAACCGGTGTCACACTTCGCTGCCGTGCAGCAGTACCTGAGCGCTGCTTGGGATGGTGTACAAATATCACAAGAAAAGACAAGATCGCCTTGTTATCAGAACTGCCAGCTATACTCGAGCAGCGACAAAGCATGTCTGCTTATGTTGGGAGCTTTCGGCAACGGCACCGCTCGCGGGCGCTCCGGGCGACGAGCTCTGCTGCTGCCTGGCTGCCGTGGTCGTCGCTAGGCCTATAGCCTGTTTAGCAAGCGGCTGGCGCTTCGGAAGTCGCCTGCGCTATAATAAAGGCCTACTTTTCACAAATAGCTGTAGTGTTAACAGAATCATCTCACAATAAAATAATAGTATGGTCAATCTCCTCGACGCCTTCGGCAGCGAAGCTAGCGGGCGCCAGGCGAGCCGGACCCCGACGTCGCGCCAGCGGCAGCTGCTAGGCGCGGTTGTGAGAAATTTGCTCATATCACAGTTGTTACCTCTACTAGCAGCTCAGTATTGGTCAGCGATCCTCAAAAATGACACTTTTTTCACATTTCTTGTCCCATGGTTTATTATTTACGTCAAGAACACTCTTTAGCTCGCTCTTATGACGTCGGCAGACGGTATCCAGGCTGACCTACCGGCCGGCAGACTCGGCGTACTTCACGTTCGCACAAGAAAATACAAAACAGCCATGCCACCAGAAAGGATGCTTTCTAGATTCGAGATACGACAGCATGCATCTGTGCTAAAAGTGGATCTTTCGGCAGCGACACTGCCTGCGGCAACGCCGGCCGACGACCTGCGCGCTGGTCCCAGACTGCCCTAGTCGTCGCTAGGCCTAGCTGCTTTCGATATCGACTCCGCTGCTGAGGGAGCTTCGGGACTGGCCAGCGCTCAGAAACGTGCTCCGCTCGGCACCCCTTTACTGTGAACTCGTCCCATAATAAAAGATATGCTCGATTTCCACGACGTCTTCAGCAACAGAGCTAGCAGACGGCAGGCGAACCGCACCAGGTAGCAGCAGCACAAAACCGGCTATGGGATGAAATTTGCTTGCATCGCAGTCATCACTTCTACCAGGAACTCGGTATTTGCCAACGATCGTCACAAACGATGCATTTTTGATATTCATATATCCCAGGGTTTGCTATGAACGTGAACAAACAATACTATCGCGTTCTTCAGATGCCGGCGTTCGGCACGAAGACTGGCGCAGGCCGCCCGGCTCCAAGGAGTGCGCCCTATGTCATCATGACGCTGCCGCTCTCCGCGCTCGCATTGGCTGCCGCTTCCCGTCGTTGTTGCCGCGAGCGGCCTGCCGTTGACATCTAGCAGGCCGGACGCAGGCAACGAGCTGCAGTCGGACGTTGCGACGCTGTTCGCAACGGCGCGCCGCAAACCGAGCGAGTGGCGGTTAGCAGCAAACGCGGCTCGCTGGTGCGTCGACTGCGCTCACGCGGCTGTGCCCCGCTCATCGTACGTCACTGTATTTTGGTATGACGTCACTAAAACTTTATTTTTCTACACCCCTTGTGACGTCATGGTTGATGGCGCTAGCGAATGGGTCTAGGTCGTGAGAGTGAGCATTTAGGTAATCTTTGGAACCGAATTAAAATATTTTTTAAACGTTTGTTGCGTCCAACACCTGGCAGTGACTGCCCTTGCATACATAGGAATCCCATAGCAGGCTTTTTATAGCTTCAAAATTTGGTGTCTCCACCCCTTTAATGAAGTGGACAAGATACGGATACTGGGGCTCTGGCTTCAAAGTAACCTCAGATCCGACCACATGATCAGAACCATCAAAACAACAGTTAATCAAATCTCAAGAATGATCCGCCGCATTACCTGGCACCGCAAGGGTATGAGAGAAGAGGACACCCTTAGACTCGTCCAGGCCCTAGTTCTGAGCAGGATAACACACGGCCTCCCTTACCAAAAACTGGGCACTGTGGAAACCAGAGCTATCGATACAATCATAAGAGGGGCTTACAAAACTGCCCTCAATCTTCCAATAGCCACTTCTACAGAACGACTCCTAGAGCTTGGTCTGCACAACACTTTTACCGAGCTCCAAGAAGCCCTATTGGAAAGCCAAAAAGAACGCCTTCTGACAACCAATGCGGGAAGGACGATCCTGACTAAATTAGGGACATGGCCGGGCTGGAGACAAGAGGCAGTAAAACCTCTCTTCCACTCCAAACCCGAGAAAAGATCGCCGTTAGTCCAATCCCACGGTGTCCTTCTGGCTGTCAATAAAGTGCTCACTGCTGTGCCTATCGAGGTCATGTCGTACATAGAATCGGTATGGGTTCGGTTGAGTTGTGGTCCCACGGTCGCCATCATTGGCGTCATTTACCGCCCTCCGGACATGAATTCTTCATTCGCAAGTCAGTTTTCTAATTTACTAAGCGATCTTACTTGTCGTTTCCCGAATTCAAGCTTACTTTTACTTGGTGACTTTAACTTTCCGGCTATTAACTGGTCGTCATTAACAGCTCCTGCCAATGATCCCGAAGCTCAGGCTTTCCTCCAGTCCTGTCTCGATTTCTCTTTGCAACAACTTATTTCTGAACCTACGCGTCGTTCCGCCACTACAGCCAATATTCTCGATCTTATCTTGACAAGTGATCCTTACCTTTGCTCCAACATTGCGCTCTTAGAAGGCCTTTCCGATCATTCCATAATCACGGGTAACCTGAATTTTGTGCCCCATAAAAAGGTAACCCGTACTAAACAAATAAGGTGCTACAACCGAGCAAACTTCGGCGAAATAAACGCTCAGTTGTCAGTCTTTGCTGATCATTTCCTTCACGATTTTTCGTCACGCTCCGTGGAAACGAACTGGAACCTGTTCAGCGTGAAACTTGTTACTCTCATTGACAGATTCATACCCGTCATCAGTATCCCTTGCACTAACACAGCGCCTTGGTTTAATAGGCATCTACGTCGCCTTAATAACAAGAAAAAGCGCCTTTACAGACAAGCCGACAAGAACAGACACTCCGAATCTTGGCAACGGTACAAAATATGTGATAAGGAATATCAGTCTGAGTTGATATCTGCACGTAGGCACTTCTTCACACACGATCTACCGGCAATGCTAACAAACAATCCACGGAAGTTCTGGCAGATAATAAACCCCGCTAATCATCCTGACATTACTCTTACCAACGCGGAAGGCAGCAGTGTTCCAGTGGCCGAATGCGCCGAACTTTTCAATAACGCATTCACATCCGTTTTTACCCGTGAAGATCTCCCTCTACCTCCTATTTCTGTCAGCACTTCTAATACATCAATGTCCGAAATATTTATCAGTGAGACCGGTATCTTATCCTTACTAGGGAAGCTTAAAACAACATCAGCATCAGATCACCTTGGCTTTAATAACAAAATACTCAAAAATTCATCTGATGGTATTCATCGCATCTTGTCCGCTATTTTTTCACAATCTCTATCATCAGGCGTGATTCCGCTGGACTGGCGCCTAGCTAAAGTTGTGCCAATTTTCAAGTCTGGCGATCGTTCCTCACCACTAAATTACCGACCCATTTCATTAACTAGCACTGTTTGCAAACTTCTTGAACACGTAATTCACTCGCAGGTAATTAACTATCTTGAAGAACATAACATTATCTTTAAATATCAACATGGGTTCCGCAAAGGCTACTCATGCGAAACGCAACTTGCCGGATTCATTCAAGACATACATTCATCGATTGATGCTGGCATTCAAGTAGACTCCATATTTCTTGATTTTTCTAAAGCTTTCGACAGAGTACCTCACAACCGGTTATTAATGAAACTAGCACTGCTTAATATTCACCCTCTTGTCATTGCATGGGTTAAAGATTTTCTCTTTTCCAGGTCTCAATTTACTACTGTCAATAACCACAATTCGTCTTTGAGCCAAGTATACTCTGGCGTCCCACAAGGAAGTGTGCTTGGCCCCTTACTTTTCCTAATTTTTATCAACGATTTACCGGATTCCATTTCTTCCCATATCAGACTTTTTGCCGATGATTGTGTAATTTATCGCAAAATTTATTCTAACACTGATTGCCAATCCCTTCAATCTGACCTGGATTCAGTAACAGCATGGTGCTCAACCTGGCTTATGCAACTTAATCATTCAAAAACTAAATTGATGTCTTTTACTAACCGAATGTCTCGAATTCAAACAGCATACTCCTTAAATAATAGCTCACTCGAGCTAGTCACCACGTATAAGTACTTAGGACTTCATCTTCATTCAGACTTAACATGGAACCACCATATTAACATTATGCTTGCATCTGCTAATCGGTCATTAGGTCTCTTAAAACATAACCTAAAGCATGCTCCTCCTCACCTCCGTGCTCATGCCTATACCACTCTAATTCGACCTAAAATTGAATATGCCTCGGCTATTTGGGACCCTTACCAATCTTACCTAATAAATAACATTGAATCATTGCAGAACCGCGCCGTTCGTTTTATTTACTCCGATTATTCACGTAACACCAGCGTCACAGCCCTAAAGAAACGCGCAGGTCTCCAGGATTTATGTCTCCGCCGTAAAATTGCACGACTATCACTTTTTCATAAACTTTATCATCATCCATCACTTCATAACGACTTTTTTTCTTTGCCTCCTTCAATTTTTGACCGCCGCGATCATCCTTTTAAAGTTAGACGTTTCACGTGCAGAACATTTATCTATGCGCATTCATTCTTACCACGCACAATATCTGACTGGAACACTCTGCCTTCACATATCGCAACCACCACTGATCCTGATAAATATTTTAAACTTATATCTTCAATAACTACTGCTTAACTCTTCGCATACATTGTTATTTTATTTGTTCATGGCTTCCTTTTTTTTGCAGGGTTTCTTACTAAAAAGATTCATTGTATTAGTGTTCTGTTTGTATGATTTTAATACTGCAATAATCTTCGTTCTTTGCCGCGCTGCCATTCTTTTGATTCTTTTGCTTACTTATATGTCATGCAAAGTGTCTTATTCGTGCTTTTGATTGATTATTTTGCTTACTTATGTCATCCAAAGTGTCTTATTTGTGCTTTTGTTGTTTGTTTTATATTTGTGGTTTTTGTTTTTTGTTTTTTATTCTGTTCAATTGCTTGTGCCCCCCCCCCCTATGTAATACCCTCTCGAGGGCCTTTAGGGGTATTGTGTATAAATAAATAAATAAATAAATATGCATCATGCTCATCAGCAAGGCAGACGACAAGCGCGAGCAAATGCACTTCAGAAACACCTAGAAAACGACCGTAAAGCCGTTTACATAGACATTGGGGCCTACCCCACGCCGGGAAAGTTCTCAGTCGCTGCGATTGACCACCAACTAAAACCGGCTCTCCAAGCTTCTATCTATGCTGAAAACCCCTCCTCTGCAGAGGCTCTGGCAATAGCTATCGCCATCAAACATAAAGACCAAAGAGGAGAGTCCTCCCACGTTATAACAGACTCGCAAAAAGCCTGCCGAGACTTTCTTAATGGCAGGCTTCCCTCAAGAGCAACACAGCTACTTGGCAATCTCAGCCAAACACACAGACTAACATGGACACCTGGTCACGAAGGACTAGCTGGAAATGAGGTAGCCAACGATCTAGCCCGAGATTTAACCCACCGGGCGGATCCTCATCCCTACCCCACGCCCATGCCTAGCACCTATGGTGACAGATTAGAATACATTCGGCTGGAGCGCAGAAAATACCCACCCCCTCACATAAAACTAGACTCCTCCGCAGCCATAGACTGGAGGAAAATTCAGACCAACACTTTCCCTAACTTGTTCATCCTACACAAGATTAGCCCCACTCAATATCAGAATACATGCCCTTGGTGTGGAGCTTGCCCTACGCTCTACCACATATCGTGGGAATGCACAACGAAACCAAAACACTTAACTGTATCCAACCCGACATATGAGCAGTGGGAGGTGGCCCTGACCAGCGAGACCCTGGATCAGCAACTTAAGTTGGTTCAGCAAGTCCGTCAGTCAGCGAAAGCCAGTGGCGCCTTGGACTAGGGGTGCCACCCAAGTTGCTCGAGCAACCTTCCTCATTTTAAATAAAAGTTTCCTCTCTCTCTCTCTCTCTCTCTCTCTCTCTCTCTATGCTAAAAATGTGCTGCGGTCCTTTTGAATAAAAGACTGCCAAGTGTAATGATGATTTTGAAGTTTTTCGCGTTGTCAGTGCCAGTTTATTCTCACCAAAGTAACAATGATCTTGGATGCTACCGTCTGCGCTGTGTCTGAAATTTAGCTGTGAAACCAAGGGAAGGATGATATGGTAGAGCTTACACGGCAATATAAGCCGCACATATCGTTGGAAGCCTGGAACTTGCGTAGAAGAAAATAAAGTCTGCGTAAGCACATGTGCTAGCGGTTTTCACGAGGAAGAAGGAAAGGCACAGATGGCTGCAATTGCCAACTTGCATACAATTTCGCACAATTTTAAATAGGTAATGCAGCGAGCACATACGACAGTGTGGCGTTTTCGGTTTCTAAAAAGCTGTGAGTTTGTAGACGACCAGCTGCTCAATAAAAAAGCACAAGCCCAACTGCACCACTAACCAAACGGAAGTCTACGCCTCTTTTTGCAGTTTACAAGGTACCGTTACCATTTGAAAAGATCTACATCGACCCAACCGTCCGATTTTTAAATATTCGCTTGAAAGAATATCAGGCTAAAGAGAGCTGCAGTCGAATTTGTCGATGCGTTGAAAAGGACCTGCTTTCAAACTCTTATCCCAACGATCAGTCAACTAGATAAGCTGTTGAAGCTTCCGAGGTAACGTTTACGGGTACTGAGCGCACGAGTCTGCTTTTCATAAGGGTAACCGCAAGAGGAGCTGCAATCTTGGAGTAGGCGGCACGTAGAGTCGCATTCTTATCTGTGTGTTTGTGACGTTTCATTATTTCCTTCTTTTTCACAATCTTGAACCGCAAAGATGTGCACCTGTTCCTGTGATGAAAGTTTCATGGAAGGTTAGGCCTGTCGTGTGTCCTCTCTTATATCCCCCTCGTTCTTACTGTTCAGTATGTTTCCCTCTTTTGGGCCTCCTGTACGGCGAATACGTGACTACACTCTGAGTGCAATTTACTTCATATTCATTAGGCAGTTTGCTGCATGAACTACAATAACCATGTCCGAATTCGCTGCATCACCAAAAAAGGTAAAATCTGGGCAGCCCCCACTCCCGCACTGTACTAAATAGCAATCCGACTGGCCGACGGCGCAACAGGACAGTTTAATTTTTTGATCTAAAAAGACGCCACATTGACAGTTCAGGATTGCGCACATCGTGCAATTATTGCAGTAAACACCGAGCCGTTGACAACACCGAAATCAGCTCTACATCAAGTACAACTTTTAGTCTGAAGTTATACAGGTTATGGACGGCAAAAGGATGTTCGACGGTAATTCGTACAGATGTGTGTGCTCGTTCGCACTCTTGACCTTTCCGATAGACTTATGTATCACGTCCCAGGTATCTCAGGCTATGAATTTGCTTAGCGGAAAAATAAAGATTGCCGTTTTTTTCATTCAGTCATCATTTTCATGTTGCGGTGACTGGGCGTAAGATACCGAGTTTCTTATTGCGTTTTCTTTAAAGAGAAAGGGTGGCGACCTCTATTAACCTGGGACCTGACATGGTAAGCATGGGTGACTTGTGAGAAAGAAACGAAGCAGCTCGGCCGCATGCACTAACGTGAATATAAGGATATTTTAATTTTACATCGAGCAGAGGCTTAAATGTTGGCGAAGAAGCCTAATTTCGAAGCCTATGTCAATTCAGTGCATTACTTGCTTTCTGTAATGCAGTAGTGTAGGGCCATGAGGTACCGCATGTACATCAGTGACTTCATGCTACTGTAGATAATGCTTAAGTTTATCTGCTGAGTGTGTTTAGGAGTGGGCACTTACCTTTTGTAATTGACATTTGTGAAACTGAACTGAGAGGCCCAACACTTGACCACTCCACGCAGAACCTTCAAAATAAAGAAATGCAAGGATCATAAGCGTTCACTGCCAAATTACAGGAATAAAAGATATCGCTTTTTTTGTCACCTTCTGCTGGCCCTCAAGCCCAAGCAGTGTTGTCATTTGGCCGGCTGCTGACATATCCTCCGAGTCTTCCCCTGTAGTGAACAGAAGATAGGAGTGCTTTGATTTTAGGCTGATATTGCATTAGCAGCCTTCAGTGTTAGACTCACCCAACGCTGACGACCTCACGGCAAACCGTGTGCCCCCGGGAAACTTGGCTAGCTTCTCAGTGATCGCTCTTTGCACTTCTTCTGGCATTTCGAGGTCTTCTATTGCAGTTACCACCCTGTGCGTGATTATATGAGAGCCACTTATGAACAAACTAGAACTCAGAAATCTTTCGCTACTAGCAATTTAAGTAACATTTCTATTCTATTAAAGGAAAGGTACTGTGTGCTATGGCGTTCCAATGCAAAAAGTCGTGTGTCTTATCTCATTTCCATATCTACAAAAGAGAATAATGAGTTGTTGATAAGCCGATCATAGGCCGGTCATAGTATTCTTCCAGAACTGCAACGAAAAACAGGAAATTATGAAAAACGCTTTCAAACTTAAAAGAACGGACATAACGGTTCAGAACGGTTATTCGCGGGAGACGCTCCGCAAAAGAAAGCGTGTTTGGGCTAGTGCTGAGCACGAGAAACTAGAAGGAAAGAAGGTCTCCCTGATAAACGATAAATTGAAAGTGGATAGTAGAATTTATGCGTGTGACGGCGCCACATGTGCAAGAGTTGAACTGTCCAGTCGCTAGTCCAGTCGTCAGTCGAGTTCAGGCATGGAGTGACGCCAGCCGCCCAACGATAAGAACCTACGCCTGCTGAACCTTAATGCCCGTGCTATAGTAAATAAAAGCGATCAACTAGAAGCCCTAATCTTAGATTATAATCCGCATATTGTAGTAATCACTGAAACTTGGCTGAAAGATGAAATAGATGATGCTGATGTTTACCCCCTTCGTATAGCGTATACCGCTGCGATAGACAATAAAGAGGTGACTGTGTAAGGCACCGTGGTCAATCCCACACTGTGGGTATGTGGCAATTCAACAGAGAACAACAACAATGCTGGCCTAGGAAGCAGCTACGTTTCAGTAAAGATTGTGGCCATCCTCATTAATCGTCTGATACACTTCTTCGCAACAAAATCAATTTAAGTACCTTGTATTTTGCTCATTTTTATGCGGTATGAATTCATTGGCTGCAAGGATAGCGAACTTCCTCGACTGTTTTTTTTTTAAAGAAATTCATACTGAGCTATAATCAACAACGAGGATGCACTGACGGATGGTTTTTTTGTCCTGCTGAGAACCAGCCATTATGAAGGTAATCACCGACACTTTTAGCGAACAGGTACTGACAATTTTTCATGCATGACGACCGCTTACTATAAGAAAAGTGCCATTAAAGTGTAGCGTAAAGAGCGCGTGTGTCCGCATATTTCATTCGGCCTATTTGGAAATGTTAACTACAGTAAGGCGTTCTACCTGAGCCGTTAAGTCTAGAGTGATCACTGCGAAATAGCAGAACATAGCCGGCGGGTAGTGGCAGAACAAAGAATAAGCCTTCATTGCTTGGTGTTACTGGCTTTGTAACGAAGCCGGTAAGGTCACATGACTGCTCATGAAGTGTCGTCAGAGTGCAACACGTGGAAACCCTCTTGCTCAGGCTATACATCAGCATGCGTGCTTGATAAAACTCCATCACACGAGCTTGATAACACTACACAGTCCACATTCAGCGTGAATGCGCCGGGTGTACTGCCTGAATGAATTTCCCTGCTGATTCCAGGACACGGCCCGTAAATTTACACTGAAGCCTATATGAATTTGCATGAGTTTAATGCATATGCTAAGGTTGTGTGTTCTCATCTGAATGGTGTACATTAGCCCTACTTTCAGGATATTCCAACAAGGGCTCCTAGGGCGTCGTCATACTGCTCGCTGAGCTGTTTGCGCACCTGGTGCTTGCCCGGTGCAAGCGACAGCGCAACCACTTTTTACCAGTTCGGACAGGAGGCGTTTCGGAGACCCCCTAGATCCATACATAGGTCTACAGTAACCACGCGGAGCGGTGAACGATGGATGAATTTTCCTCAGTTAACTCAAAAAATCAAACTGTTGTTTCCATGAATACAAGTAAATTTACAGAAACCTGTATCTGGGTTCGTTTTTGAGTGTGCAATACTCAGAGAACAAAAGAATTTTTTCACACTGATTGGATCAGTGATTGCTGCCGGCTAAGAAAAACGATCCCGGAAAGCTTGCATGTTTCGAAATTTAAAAAAAAATCACATATATTCTTCGTTTGGATGAGCATTACAGCGAAACGTTAACCTGGGAGTGCTGTCTTCGCACGCAATACGTAGTCAATATCTGCGGGATTGCTGATGGTATAAGAGAGCTTAGAAGCTGACTGCAAGAAATATAAGCCGCTAGAAAATCTTACGCAAAATAGATCAAATTTTGATTAAACGACTCGTTTCATTGCAAACATGGATCAGTTTAAACTTTTATTTAAATGCATCGAAACGCATTCCCGGAAGCTGGGCATATTGGCGAGTTATTGACCTGTATTCATGCTTTCGTGGATAATGAGTATGTGATAAAATGATGAATATTTTGAAAAATCATGTCCCTTTGGAGTCATTGTAGCACAAGTGTACTCACCGGCTGCAAACTTCTTTCAGCATAGATGCACTGCCACTCCTGCAAAGACACCGCAACGTAACACACTCTTCGCTCGCGTACTTCTGAATGGTAGCATTTTCTAATAAAGAACGACGTTTAATTCGCGCTCCCCTTTCTCTTGCTCTCACTGCCGATCTTTTGCAGTTACTGTATTGTTTAAGTAGACATCCTGTGCTACATACCCGTGCATTTCATGTGATGAGTACGAAGAAGTTCGAAAAAGGAACAAAACTAGCAGTACTCAAATTTAACCTATGGAGAGTGTGGAGTGCGCTATAATATTAAATTCCTCAAAGGAATCCCTTCTCGTTATTGCGCTTTCATTCTGATTAAGCAGTAAAATGGCACATTTAGCAGGGAATCGATCAAATCAAAAGTTTGTAGTACTATTTCTGTTATTGTGATACTGTTGTACAATATGTATTCTTTGTTCCCCTGATGCCTTTGTATATGTAGGGGCCGAGGGCTCGTCAAGCCTTGCTGGCTTTTTCCTCGGCCCTTTTCATCGTTGTGATAAATAAATCTCTATTATTATTATTATTATTATTATTATTATTATTATTATTATTATTATTATTATTATTATTATTATTATTATTATTATTATTATTATTATTATTATGTATGCGTATCGTGGGCCTAAACATTTGTACTCCGGTTCGCGTGACCACACCACTGCTGCTGAACAGTAGCAGAGACGCAGTCACTTAAATCAGGGACTAAGGCGGAGCAACTGCCGACAGGCCACCGTAAGGCTAATCCCTTCTGTAAATTTACATCACCACCGCCACCATCTACAAACTCATTTTGCATCATCATTTTGGGTAATAAAGTAAGAGAGTTACCGAATTCTTGAGTTTTCAATCTCCTGAAGGAGTTCCGTGAACTCATTCCTTGAGGCTAGGAGTTCATAGGACTTCGTCGTGACCACAAATCCACGTGGAACTGAAAACTAGATGCGCACGCAAAGAAAGAAGATTCACTGATATAGTATTGCATTCACATTAAGGAGGAGTTGGCATGCAACAATGCATTTCTGAAATTTAATGATAGCTAGAAACTTGAGTGGGTCTTACATTTTCTGACCAGATTAGGCATGATGAACATCAGCATATATTTGTTAGAGAAGTGCCCCGGGTAGCATGATAGTCGGTTGCAAATTATGGCAATGCAAACATCAGTGTGATCTACGAAAATGATTTTTAGTCAACAATGAGAGGAGAAACGGAAATTCGAAGATGTTTTGCATTGCAAGGAAATTTATAAGCTTTAATGAGCACATAGTGGCAGCCCGACCGGGAATGTAAATAGGTAGTCGATGCTGAAGTATTCATAAGCGACGGTGGGATAGTGTGAGCATGTAGGTTCAAGGATGCATCGTTGTGACGTATACAGGACAAGGTTTTCGTGTGAGAATAAATCAGGCACTACTCATGCTCTCTTGAATTTTTTCATGTCCTGTATGTCCGCTCTTTAATGGTGACTAAAAAGAGTGACATGAAATTATCTTTATATGCGAGCAAGCCATGTTTGTAGCGTTCCCGAGGGTACTCACTAAGGCCCATGAGAAGCAAATGTTCTCTGCATGCTTTGTTTTTATTATTCAGGTAATTTTCTTTGATTTCGCAGTAAGACTTTTTTTAATATGCCCACTCTATACCAGAAGTTGTGTTGTGCTGGGATTAGTGTGCACTTGAGCTTTTAAGGCTATCAGGCGCCAAGCTCATCTGTACCAAAAGTGTGCTGGCAGTTTGTACTCTTTGTGTGTGTCCTCCTTTAGCCTTGTCCTTTTCCCGCAGTTTGCAAGTCTACAAAATCCGCTTCATACCAGCAAGCGAATATTTTGAGATGATGGCATGTTTTCTGTCGTGGCCCTTCTGTATTTATTAGGCTGGACTGAAGCTAACGCTGATTTTCTTGACAGACACCCCACATCACTCGGTTTTAATTTCATGTACGGTATCTGCAGTTCCTATTGGCCACATCTTTAATCAACAATACACTGCAGTCAACGCTGTCAGGACCTCCAAAATCTCCGTGAACCTATTATGCTCTTGTACTTTTACTACTCGGAACTGCTTGGAGCGTAATTCCCCTCAGTTGATGGAGTGAACGTCGGTAGGCATCGGGTATTACGCGCGCAAAAATTTCAGTACAAAAGCGTCATATTTTCTCTACGTAAAATTGCCTACTGCAAAAATATTAAGGTTTCTGCCGTGGAAATATACACAATCTCATGTTTGTCACGTTTGTCTGGACATTGTTACTAAGGATTTTTCTTGTGTGTTTTAAAAGTAGGTGGAAAAAGCATAAAAGGAATGGAAGTTTCTACAATGTGATATCTCTTCCAGCAGCCAGTATAAGCACAGTTTGCCCTTCTGCACTATAATGAATATCTATTGAACACTTTAAGCAAAATGTGAATAATAGCTATATTTGTGGTCCTTACGAACGCGTTTGACCGAATTATTTTCATCACACTTTTCGAAAACTAGGATTAAAGGACATACGTGGGCAAGCTTTCCCTCTCCTGAAATCTTGCGTATCATTGCGAAACAAGCTTCAGATTAAAGGTTTAAATGTTCAAATAACCCCAGTGTCCCTCCTTGGTCCTCCTTTTTAATGTCTACATCAATGGTATCGTTACATTTGACTCTTCAGCCCACCCTATAATTTGTGCAGACGATTCTACTGTGCGTGTATATGCTGTCACCTGCAACAATGTAAGCATGCGCATTAATCGCATAATAAACAATCTAAAAGAATGATAAAATGAAACTCCTCTCTCTTTAAATGTAACGAAATACAAAGCGGCAATTTTTCGTCCAAAGAATAGAGTTATAGCGCAGAACTGACCCTGTTGAAGAAAACAAAAGTGGTTGAAACCGTGAACTCAATTAAATCACTCAGTGTGTGCATTCAAGTAAAGGCCGCCGCTGTGGCTGAGTGGTTGTGGTGCGTGGCTGCAGACCCAAAAGACGGGGTTCGATCCCGGCCGTGGCAGTCGAATTCCGATGGAGGTGTTATTCTTGAGGCGCTCGTTAAAAAGCCCCAGGAGGTCGGGTCGATATTTGCAGAGACCTTCACTACGGCGTTCCCATAGACTGATTTGCTTTGGGACGGTAAGCCTCCGCAAACCAAAGCAAACCATTCAAGAAAGAATCCAATGGCTCGGTAATGGTAATTACACTTACGCCATGCTGAAAGTATCCAGGTTGTAGGTTTACTTTAAAGTCAAAGGAATATTTTAGAGGAAAGTAAAAATTGCCTTATGTTACATTTTATTCTGCCCTCTCCTAATTGACTGTACACTACCAGGACAAAAAATATGGCAGAACTCTGTCCAAAATGCATAAAATTTTGCGCAGTTCTGTTCTAACGACAGAATCTTCTCTTGTTTTGCAGTATTGCTTTTTAGCTCTGTAGTCTTTTCTTCAGTACTTTTTTGTAGTAACTATAGGAAGTTTTGTTTTGCTAGTAGTTTTTATTCAAAAGCACTGAAAAAGATTTTTTGGGACGACAGCAATTTTTCTGCTGTGTTTTTCGATTGGGTATTGTGGGCAATAGAAGGGCATTCTAACTTAAAAAAGATATCTCTTCATCAAAAACAATCCTTGAGATTGTCACTTACAGTACCCAGCAGAAACACAATCTAGAATCTGATAATTAACATCGGCATCGTCAGCATGCCAAAAACTTCATGCTGATAGACCGTTGGGGTTTTATAAATTGGGTGAAAAATTACAAACATATAGCATTCCCCCTCTGCCTCATTTGCATCAGTCTGGTTTGACCCATCCGCACCAACCATTGGCGATTTTACCCATCATAAGAACTAACTATGGCCATGAAAGGGGCAGTTCACAACTACCAGTTTACAAAATATGCTTATTGAAGCCGTCGCTACCTTCACTAAATTTGCTATTTGTTCTCTCCGAAGTTTTGTGATTCATTGGGTCATTAATAATAGATCCTTTGTTGTTCTGCAATGTTCTTTCCAGCCTCAATTTGATCTTTGATGCTTAGCCGCACTTTGATGCACATCGCCTGCAATGCACGCAGTATAACTAAATATTCTTGTCTACTGTAGTCATTACTATACTTATTTAATTGAATGTATTGTTGAATATAGAAGTTTTCTTATGCTATACTGAGAAATCAGCTCAATAATATTGAGTATGTGGTTCTTGTCGCCCCGTAACCGGCGTCTGTGCGAAGGGTTGAGATCTTCGCCAAGTGGACTGCCACATTTTTTTACCTTCATCCATCGAATTCTCACTAATGGATGCAACCATAAGTCACATTACTATTTTGCAGTGCGTTGTAATCGCCTTGTAACAAGCGCATTTCTTTTCATGACCAACAAGCCCTAGGGGCACAAGTTTTCTTTTTTAGTTCATGTATGAGGCATGTCTGGGCGCCCATCTCCTGAGTAAATCTCTCCCGTACTTGCTGTGAAAGCCACCACTGCTGGCTTGCCGCATTAAAGTCCCAATGCTGCGCATTGCGTACGTGAGACACTGTAGTGGAAGGCTTCGGATTAGTTTCTACTACTTGACGTACTTTGACATGGACTTACACGCGCAGCGCACGAGAATTTTCGCATTTCACCTTCATCAGAAAGCTGCCGCAACCTTCGGGATTCGATCCGCCTGTCTTGAGACCGGCAGCCGAAGGCGATAAACACCGAGCCACCACGACGGTTTTTGTGAGACAGGTTATAAAGGGATACGTTTCTGCTCAGAAAAAAACTTGCTTAGTAGAACACTGAAATTATCTCTGCTCAAGGCTTTCTGGAACTTACGGGTCAGGTATATTAGGCTTTAGGGAACAATAAAATGTATTGAATTGTACGGGAAGGGAAAAATAATATGAAAGCGTACCATCCACTCGGTCGTGAGGTTAGGGCTTCAAAAGCAGTACTGATTGAAGTCAAATCGCTGACACCTTACACGCATGCAGAAAACTCCAATGAACGGAATACTACGTTTACCGTAGCTGCCGTAGCTGTGTTTTGCCTTCTTTATTTTGTCCTTTCTGCTCCTCTGTAGCCATGATAGACCCCAACGACCACTCTCCACAAATTTTTTTTGTACATTATGTAGATAGAAAACAAGGGCAGAGAACTTTTTCCCGTAAGAAAATTATCATTACATTGGAAAATATGGTTGGGGGCTTCGCTATCACACCCCGCGCTATGTGTTCAGCATCTTATAATTTTTTTTTTCGTTTACAGACAGAAGCAGCGGAAGCAAAAGGCTAAGAAACCTGACGAGGCCTAGGCACCCAACCCAATTTGACAGAGCAGTCGTGTGGCATAATTTGTGAGGAAAAAATATACACCCCAACACTATTTAAAACATACATACGTCACAGTCATCCTACGCAAACAAAAGCTAGAAGAACGTACAAGTATACAGCGAAAATGAAATCAATCAAATCGTTACAATTCTGTGTAGAGGCATCGTCATTGTAACATTCGCGGTCGGTGCCCGGTTGTCAATCGCATAGTTAATCACGAAAGTAGAATATTGAGCATAGAGCTTGACGCTTTAGATACAACAAAATTCAATCTTATTCACACATAGGTAGTCTTCAACGCTGTGTTCGTATGTAGTTTTGCTGATGGAGAAGTGAATATCCACATTGAACCTCGCAATAACGCAGAGAACTTAATAAATTAGTATTTATTTGCCACAGCTTGTGCGAACTATTACGGCAGTGTTTCTGTGAATACGAAGGCCATATCTTGCAGGGTTGTTACCGAGAATTGAGCCATGTAATCTGTGAGGGTGAATGTACTGTAATAATCTTGATTTGCTTTAAGCATGCTCTGTAGTGAGTGCTTGGTGGGTGCGCGTGTGTATGTGAATGGAATAATGGTACAGTAGGCAGCCTTTGTGATAACAGTACCTTTTGCTGGGCTAGTTGGTGCGACATTGTGTTCAGGAAAGTAAAAACAGCGCCAATTTCTACACAAACCACACAGAAAGACGGACAGCGTCCGTCCTGTCCGTCTTTCTGTGTGGTTTGGTAGAATTTAGCGCTGTTTTTACTTTCCAGATTTTGTGACTTTCCGTAATAACCCTCACTTGCTCTTAGCACCCTTTTTTGTGCGACAATGAGCCTGCAAACATTTGTACGCGTTTTCACACGCCTCAGAAAAATACCATTTAAAGTTGGGAATGAAACAGCGCATAGTATATTGGACGCTTGATAGAGGTCGCTACTGAACTGGCGATTTTGTTTCAGAAATCGGCTATTTCAAAGAAGTCATAAGCTAGACTGGTAATATGCGGGTTGTATAAAAAAGTTTTCATTTAATCAAAACCAAGAAAGTATTCATGCTTTAGCAGCGGTGCTTTACTCACCGTGCCGAGCTCAGTGGCGATGGCCTGCAAGACGGCAAGCGAAGATCCTTTTCCGCCGGTGAGCTCCGGGACCTTGCTGCACACGTCGTGGATATCCGACACTAGCGGTGCCACCACGGGGATGTCTGTATCTGTGGATGACGTCCCATAATTAGAGTCTAAATCTCATTACTGGGAGAAATGCTGGGAACACCCTGGGTGCTTTTTAGGCGTGATCGCGAGAATTTTAACAATATTGCGAACGGACTTGTAAACCTGAGGCGATCTGGCAGTAATGTGGGAAAGCATCCTAAAGAAAGAGTCTTCAAGCCCTTTCTCGAAAGCACATGCCTGGAGTTCATAAGGTGGTGGCAAATACTAAGAAGCATATTTAATTACACTCATGACCAGGTGCAAACGACTCCACAGAACTGTCGCAACCGTGTATTTCAAGCCTCAAGAGCTGTTTTAAAGCTGCTAAGGTCCACCTTGCACGACTGATGGCAGACAGTTTTTTTTTCTAACTCAAAATAGCCCCGTGTGCTCTTAAAAGCGAAGACCGCCACCACCGGCTACACTTACGTGGTTCCGTGCTGGGCACAGCTGCTTTTGCTCATGACCTTATGCCTTAAAAGAACTTATATATGCTGCAACTGGTATGCGTCAGAAGCTGGTTGACGTTCTTTTTGTCATTTAGCCCTTAAGTTAATGAAGCTTAACGAAAGACAGTTGTGTTGCCACCTGGTATGATTTTTTTTAAGAAGAGGAGAGCTAAGTCAACAAAGTCTCCTGAAAATGCTTACGGAGGCCTTGTAACTAAATGGCTTATTCAGCGTATCCTAATAGCCTAAAGTTCCATTTGCCGGTGCATTCATGTAAATGCGCACGGAACACCGGAAACGGCACTGGCACTAGCCGAAACTGCATCTCTAACGTGAAAATAAATTTCGCAAAGCTTCTGTTCTGTTCAATCTATTATGCTGGCCACTAGTGGCCTTAATCAAGGTTCATACGTTCACCAAAGTCAAAATGGCTACTGTGAACCCCACAAGATACTTGTACTTCGCGAACTGCGAAAGGAAGCATCCCGCGGGTATTATGACTTCTCCAAGAACAACGACTTTAGTAGCCAAACTGAAATATGCAAACAACAGCTTCATTGGAGAGGTTTTTGATGTGGACAACTATACCTAAACGCGAGCGACGTATCTTGGTGGAGTTTGAAGTCCACATCAGAAAATATGAGAGGTGTGCAAATCACAGCGCTCAGTGGCCGCTTAATACACCTCTAAATAAAATTTGTTCGGTGTCACTTAGGAAGTTGTTATTTTTTGTGGAATAAATAATGGGGGGTATTTTTCACTTAGTGCATGGGCTGGCACTGAGCAACGCTAATAAGGCGTGTCCTGTCCTGTTCTTTGGTGCGTCGTCGTTACCTGGGACTTCAGAATACGATATGCTATACCTACCAGCTCAGCAGACAACCTTGCTGGCACCGGAGTTTAGGTCTATTCGAGTGCAGGATTTCTGTGCATTTAAAGGCCCACATTCCATATAATTTTCTGACACGTACCTGGCCAGTAGGTTTAAATGTAACATCTTAAATGTAGCATCAGAACTTGGAGAGGCTGAAAGAGTTGAACTGCTTACCTTTAACAATTTTATGCTTAAATTTGCCAGAGACGAGTGTTGTTGGGGGCCTTTGCCTGCAACCAAACGAACATGAAATCAAACAGGGAATAAGGAACATCTATCTAAGGAACTTGGATTGTACGGCTATGTGAAGGCCCTACTGGGCTCTCGTAACCCCACCCATGACGCTATTAATTTTTCTGCACTGCCTAATCCGCCATTATCGGCTGAATACCAAATATATTTTTTCTCTTTTAAAGTACTTTTCTTCAAAACATACGCGCTTGGTATACCAGAAACCCTCACGAAACCTTCCAATTCAGTGTCAATATCACTTCTTTAGCCTTTGGGGTGAGAATACTACGGCGCATTAATACTGTGAGTCTGTGTCGCCGAAAGCAGATATCAAGAGTTTGAGCATAATTCAACGCCCATACAAGACGCCAAGTATATTATACAAATTTTGTCTCTTGAAAGAGTTACCCAAACGATGTGAGAACATTGGTATTCAGGACATTTTTTTATGCTGCTCTTGTCAGTCGCACATATATCTCAACACAACGTGCAGAACACTGCTTTGAGGAGGTGAGGTATATAATTACTCCGCAATATTACGTTATGAAAAAGAGTTCTCTAACAACTGCACAAGTATGCTGTCTGCTCAGCCATCGAGAAAAGTCTTGCAAGATTGTGAGAGATTTTTCAAAGAGGCAGTCGTAAACAATTTTAAATCCCTGTGATGCTCGCCCAACGAACCCTGTGTGACCAGAAGGCTGATCAAAGCTCGAGTCACCCTACTGCACCACACGCGCATCAGTTCAGGTCGTACTCCAGTGTGGATGTACAAGCCAGGAGAACATCGCCTCCGTTGTGTTCATCTTGTGATGTTTGCGGTGAGTGAGAACACAACGTCATGGGTTACCCACAGTTACGGCGTGGAACCGCGGGCTTTGTCGCCTCCCGCAAGAAGGCAAGGGTGCCGCATGGATCTCTGTACGACATTATTTGCCATCGTGGGTGCCTGTTCATTAAAAGTGAGACGTCCGGCCTTCCCCTACATTTTCTCCAGGACACTGAACTGGACGGAAATGGTTACAGCGACAGTTTGTCTTTTGTGGCTGATTTTGTGGTTGGCTGGGTCTTAGTACTGTACCACAAACTCTTCGCTGGAAATTGTGTCGCCAAGCAGGAGCAATTTCCGGTAGGTATAGCGCAAGGCTAATCCCATTTGTAAGGAACAAATACCTCCCTCTCAACCGCTTTTAAAATACACTCGTTAAACAGCTTTCGGGAAAACGTATAACAATTTGTTTATTTCGCGTAGCTCTTGTATACTATCTTAGGAGTATATGACCCTTATTACTATACATGCTTGTTAATGAAAGTAATATGCCTGGCCATGCTTGCAATTACTGACACTTGATGTTTCGTCTTTGCGAGTGATTTTGCGAGCACTGCCTATAGAAAGATGTTTAGTAATTGGGATAGATGGACTAAGTCCTACGGGTTTATACTTACGTCCACTCGGACATAACAAAACCCGAGCCTTTGGTGTTGTCGCATTCTACATCGATCGCTGTAAGTTCCACCTGGCTTGAGCCGTCATTTCCTTTCAAACTTAAGGAAGGCAGACGGCTCTTTACATTCACCGCGAGGACAGCTGCATCTGTTGAAAGAAAATATTCGCCAGTTCAGAAAAGCGAGCGAAAACCGCAGCATGGAGCCTCAAAACTTTTAGAGTGCTTCTCCTAGAAAACTGCAATTTAAATATTGACAAGTAAACTTCCTGCTTTTTCGGGTAATAAGTTTAGCGGAGCAGATGATTATCGCAAGTGACAGACACAGCAAGTACAATAGTGACAAGTTTTGTTTTTTGGAGAGACGTCCAATATATGCGTCCATACAGTGACAATGCTTGTCTGGTGTAGTAAACGCCAGAGGTGGTGTAAACCGCAATGCTATAAAAAAGAATTATATTTGACTGGGTGAGAGGCTCAAAGAGGCAGCCTAAGGAGAAGCAGTGAAATAAGGTGCATGAAAACGTAATGTAAAAACATAAAACGGCATAAAAATTTCAGCTATTGCTCTGCGAATTAAACTTGTGAGTTATGAGCAGGTGGCAAAGCGTAAGTGGAGATTTCTCAAAAAAACAAATTCTAAAAAGTCGAAGTTTACGCTAATGCAAAAGACACCGGCGCCCTTTTTTCCAAGCCGAGCTCCCTTTTTTGGATGAAGAAAGCTTCTGTTAGTTCATGGGCAACAAGGTTACGGCTTCTATCCAGGAGTTTTCTGGAAAATTGATTTCCACAGGTGGTCTTCACATTCTTTACATAGAAAATGTAGATATGATGCTGAACTCATTCAAAGCCCACCCCATCTGACCGATGTAAACTTCTTGAGGGGAGTAAAAGCAACCGGAGCGTGGAACTTAGGTGCCACCTTTTTTGGAGTGTGTGCAACAGGGAGGGAGTGGGGGACAACTTCTTGTTTGAGTTTTTCAATAAAATGCCGGGTGTGATTCCTCTTTTCCCTTTTAATTATTGAACCAGCCTCTCAGGATTTGCTGACAAGAAACACTGAGGAGAGTCTGCCATTACTGGTTGCAATTAGAGAATCAAAGGTTCTTTACATATCTACTATACAACATGACTTTATTATGGCGGCTTCCAAACGTAATGTGGCAATGGCTGGTTTCACTGTGGTTGAGTGAGCTGAATGGTAGGGTATAATATTCTTCTGAGCAGAGGAGCGAGAGTTCGAGAAAAATATGTCCTTTGCAATGGAGAGTTCCAAGCCTAAAAGCATTCCAATTAATCCCTTTTGGATAGTTCACAGGTGAACTTCAAACTGTTCCTGTATTTAAAGCATCTTTAATCCTCTAAAGCTCTTCCCGAGAAAGCCAAACAGCTCCCTTCGTTTAAAACATGTTATAAAAATAGTTCAGAACCTGAAAACGTTTACATATTTTGTTTTATAAAAACTCTGGCTCACATTTCTATTACAGCTGGAAGAAAATTTTTGCTTAATGTCGGCGTGACAGACTAAAGCAAAACATACGAGCTTTTTTTGAATGTATAACCCGCTCCCAATTGTGCAAGTCTTGAATTAAGATATAACTGAATAATGGTACCAGATTCCCCATTGAAACTCGAGCTGCGTTATGAAAGGACATCCCCTAGTTCCTTCAAGTGCGAGATTTACAGCTGACAGTAGTTGCTCATGGAATATGCAGTACCAGAGATACTTCACATCCAAGGAGAAAACGCTGCCTATCCGCCCGCTAGTCTCAATGAAGTATCTTATTTTCGAAAAAACGCTTTCTATCGAAATGACTCGTAACATGTAGTAGGTGGACGCGTTTTAAAGGCGCTGACTTAGAAAAAATTTTTACTATTCCCACCCAGTTATAATGAAATTAAAAGCCATCATTTTTTGCGAGTCGCTGAAATTTTTTGCTATTCGCCATCTTCACTAGCACGCTCTGCCGACGCGTACCTGTCAATCTGTCGCCAATTCTGAGCCGCGATGTTCTAAAACAAGCCACCAGCTCAAAGCGCATATACGCCGTGTTCTTGTTAGCGACAGGCGCATGCAAGAGATGGTGACAAAGTAGACACCTGCGACTTCGCACGCGCAAATGGGGCCACCTGGATGTAGTTCACACCGGCGCCATCCATGAGTGCTCGCTTTCAAATAGTTTTCTGTGCAGTAGACGAATTTTCTCACACTTCCCAGAGAGCTCAACACCTTGTAAAAGAAGCGAATTCCAATTTCTTACACACGGCAACGGGGTTTGACTTTGCATCTGCAGGGATCAGAACTATCAATTTAAAATTATTTTTGACCTCGCGATTGGTCTTTTCATTAGAAATAGTTAATGGCACCAGAACAAAATCGACTTCTCTGTTCTCTTGGAATAGCGATGCCCCCGTGTCTTGAATGTTGGCACCAACGTATCGACAGCAGACCTCCAGCCAAGCGTTTCTTGGAAAGAGAGCTCCCGTTTACTCCGTCCAGCGAACAACGCCCACAACAGTTTTGCCTCATCTATTCAGTCACTCACCTATTCAGTGGCAAACGGCTATGAACCATCATTCCTGCTACAGAACTGAACTTCGGCAGATTTGCGATGACCCTGCTGCTTCTTGAAAAACATGTTGCTTTTTTATGGCTTTTACAGGCTGTGGGACCTTTACTGCGGCTGATATGCACTGCTGCCACCTGCTTTTTATAGTGCATGTCTTTCAACAAAAAAAAAAAATTGTTTTTTCCTGTGCGTCTCAATGATCATCATTTTCGGTTGCACTTAACTTGTTAGCCGAAAATTTTGACATTCTTCCTACGAAACAAAAGCTCCCACGGTATACTTTACTAAGGAAAACCACTCATGCGACAATGATTGTTTCTTTTGTTTTTCATGACAGAAAGGCTGTTTAGCAGTCTGATCTTAAGGTCACAAAATTTAAAAGTTCAAAAGCATTTTATTTTAGCAGGGAAGCATAAAAATTAATTATCGTGAATGTATAACCGAAATGTATTGACGTAGTATGGTAATGATGTTTTCGAGGAGCTAAGTAAACCACGGCGCCTAAGTAGGCAACGCTATAGTTTTTTGTAATGCACTCCTGCGGAATTTCTTGTAGTTTACAGTAGCTAGTTGGAAGCCATGCTTGAATTCTTAGCACCAGACACAATCAATGTTTCAAAATGAATATGTGAAGAGTAGACAATAATTGACACATATCCTTTATTCCTATCAACCGAACAACTCGCAATGCAGTTACACCGGCAAGCTCTATTGGCACTTGGCACGTGGTATGCGCTCAAAAGTGGCCGGATTGCATGGCAACCCATGCGGTGTCTCTTTTTATTTATAAATTTGTTGTTCAAAGGGGTTATTCTTCAGATTTTTATCGTGGTGTGCATTGAAACCACGGCAAATTTACGCAAAAAACAAAGGGCAGGTAGACTAAGGTGCGTTATTGGCATGAGAGCCATAGAAATCAAGCTTCCTGTGTGCATTGAAAGAACTGTCACCTTCTTAATCATCTAGGCAAGGACCCTATCATACGACCTCAGATTATTGATAGCTTGATTCACAGAACATATTTCATTATTATCTTCAAAAACACTCCGCTTTCGGCATTTTTTCGGTTTCCAACGATATTATTTATTAATATTAAATGACATAACTGGAAATTTTTTTTACATTGTATTTAAGTGCGCGGTTTCGTATGAAAGGCCGAAAAGTCGATGTGATCGTCCCAAACAAACATTTCTAGATATTAGTGCACTGCACGGCAAGAGCATTAGGAATCATCTGGCAATAATTTGGTGGAGCTTTTTATGCAGCTAAGCGCCTGTAACCACTCTTTCGCAGTTGCAGTCAGGCAACTTTGAAAGAAAAGAGCTTGTTTTCGGTAAAGGTTACAATAGCAACCTACCAAGGTTTTCTTATTGACGAAATAAAGGTTCTGTCACCCTTTTCTCTCCCCCTTCTTGGAACTAAGAAAATATTACAGACGTTCACATTAGAGAGAGAGAGAGACTCTTTTAATGAAGTGCAGAGAATTTAGCCCGCGTTTAAAAATCACTGGCATGCTACTCTGCGGAAGGAGGGGAATTTGGGAGATAAAGACAGAAGGAGAGCAGTGTGGAAGAGGTAAAAACAACGAAGATAAAATGCGGCCATGAAATGGATACTAAGGATGCAATGGTGAGTATTGATGTAACCTATGGAATGATGGAGTGCATAGACCGTCAAATGGGCTGACGAAGTTCACTGCGTGAAGAATGCATGAAGGTAACGTGCAAGTGAATTTAAAGCTTATCGAGATGTCCAATGTCTTTTAAATATGTGAATAGAAAGTTCATTGCAAGTCTCTGTTGCCTAAGGCAGGCTAAGGGACCTATAACTTTGCCCATTGTTAGGGGCACTGGGCAGAGCTTCTGCATGCAATGTTCATAGTACGCACGCTCGTTAGCATACGCAGGGCACTCAAGCAGGATATGTTCCACAGTTCACATTAAAAGGTGTTATTCTTCATAGGTGTCTTTAATCAGAGGTTTCTCAGCAACGCTAAAATTCTCCATACGCTGCTTGCACCAAAAAATCTTCTAAAATTTATTCCCTGTCATATTCCGGGCCGATAAAGTTTTTCTCAACGTAAAGCCTGCGAGCGAAAGAGGTCTGTGTAAAGCATATTGGTGATAATATCATCTTTCGTGTTTTTTTTTATTCAATTTAATTGTTTGCCATTGGAAGCGGCGCTTCCATGTGTTTCAAGTGATTCACACTATCAGTCAGATGCTTAAGCAACTCCTTGTCGAATTCAGAGTTCCTGAGAAACTACCTTCCTTGAAATTGCTAAAGCGGCCCATCTTCTTGCAATTTCAAACATTGGTTGTTTCATTTACGGCGATCAGGTACATAGAAAAGTTATTTGAAGAAATAGCAGATATCTATTCTCTGTTACTAAGGGAAGCGCAGCATTTCAAAATTAGAGATTATACCGTCTTCAGAGCAGTACTGACCAAGCCTCTTTACTTCTCCCTATATTTACGAAGGCTATATTCCCTTGTGTTGCACTTGAATTAAGATAACTTACGGGTTTGAACGTAGAGCCTCCCGCGCTCAGATTCACTCAGATGCTGAGTTGCTAGATGTCTGTTGGTAAGGGGATGCATGATAGAAGACGGCAAATACACAGAGCCGTAAGAAATCCTGAAAAAAACAAGCAGTGAATGCATTAGTGCATGTAATAAGCTGGAAATTGAAAGGGAAACATATGACTGCTTCCAATGATAATCATCAGGGTGATCACAATGATTTGAATTAATGAAATTGGCTGTGGTTTGACCAATGGCCATCCCGAGCAGAATTGCAGAAGCAACGGCGCGGCAGTCGCGTTGTCAACGCCAACACCAATGACATAATGAACGCCGATGACCTATTGTTTCTGCGCCGCGTTTCTGACGGCAAACGTTGTCAGTGTCTGCAGCCCACATCTCTCTCTCAACGCCCCACGTACATATAAGCGTGATTTAGGTGTCCACTGACCCAAAGCAAAGGAAAGGCGCATAACTGTCCTCTTGGAACAGTGGACGCGTCAATCGGACCTTAACTTTACGCTGAGCTATTACTGTGGTGTCATATGACGAAATATTATTGCTCACCCACTTTGTCCGCCGTAATTACTTGAATGCACCAAATGGTACATGTCACCATCCTGAAAAACAGACACAGCTTTAAAAACAGACACAGCAGCAGTTTAATTTCTCATACAACATGACTTGAACGGTTCACATTGCCAGTGCATGGTTCGCATTGGAACCCTTAAATTAACTTAGTGTGCCTGAACAACGGAAACCTTTGGAATACATATCTTCGATGAAGACTGTAGTTTCGTCTGTAACAACGCGTGATATAGTCTAGCCCAGTTATAACGAATATGATAGTCAAGCGGATCGCGTATGTTATGTCCGATGTTCGTAGCAAGTGGAGTCCCCCCTCTCGAACCAAGAATACTAAGTACGCCAAATGGAGTGTTTATTTCGTAAAAACTGCAGCATGCGTGCCTATTCCTTCAAAGCAGGCCCTAGCGCGCCACTTTTCAGAATCTCCAGGGTGGTCATGTTCGCCTAGCCAAGACCCTCGCTACCAAAAATGTTCTTTAGGGACGGGATATAACTAACCCTATCTGAAGCGCCCAAGGCATTTGGTGGATGGTCTGTCACATTAAAGAAATTCCTAGAAGTGAGGAAGTGCTCCCACTTGGTGTACACCGGCTTCGTCAGAGTAGAGTCTTTGGACAAACGGCACAGCACGGCTCTGCGATTTCCGCAAGAACTTAATCAACTAAAGCCACATTCGGCCCGCTAAGGATCAGGGACACGTTGTCGAAACATGCATGTGTATGATCACGTGCTTTTTCATCAGTGTCATGTATCGTTCCTGGGACCATGCAACAATAAAAGTAGCGGAGCGCTCGCGCGCGAGGACCAACCAGCTCCGCTCTCCTTTATCTGACGCTGCCTGCACGGGGCAGCTGCTAGTCTATAGGTGGAGCCGACTGAGCAGGAGATGAATACCATATACCAGCGCGGCCAGCAATACATTCCAACTTCTCAATCGGGGGCCATAAACTTGCCCCCGAAGATAGAAACTTCGTGCTATCAGCACTGAGCCGCCGCGGTGGCTCAGTGGTTATGGTGCTCGGCTGCTGACCCGAAAGACGGGGGTTCGATCCTGGCCGCGGCGGCTAGAAGTTCTGTAGAGGCGAAATTCTAGAGGCCCATGCACTGTGCGATGTCAGTGCACGTTAAAGAACCCCAGGTGGTTGAAATTTCCGGAGCCCTCCACTACGGCGTCTCTCATAGCCTGAGTCAATTTGGGACGTTAAACCCCATAAACTAAACTAACCTTCTCAAGCTGCTGTTAGCTGATCAGCTACCAAGCACAGAAGCTTTGCTTTCGCCGCTGCCACCACGCCATGCCTACCGCGCTTCTCCCAATTACGACGCTTTGCCGAACCGTCGCACCCACCAATAATGACAGACCTTTTAGGCCATCCGCGCACTCTGGCGTTAAGCTCTATAGTGCTCGATTTTCATCGCCGTTTCGTGTCAAAATGTTCTTTCCGGCGTAGTGTCCTGTTTTGTTTTTTGGTTCTTTACGGGGTTTAACGTCCCAAACCAAATGAGGCTATGAGAGACGCCGTAGTGGAGGGCTCCGGAAATTTCGACCACCTGGGGGTTTTTAACGTGCGCTGACATCGCACAGCACACGGGCCTCTAGAATTTCGCCTCCATCGAAATTCGGCCGCTGCGACCGGGATCGAACCCGCGTCTTTCAGGCGAGCACCATAACTACTGAGCCACCGTGGCGGCTTTGGCTGATAGCACGAAGTTTCTATATTCGGGGGCAAGTTTATGGCGCCTCCTGTTTCGTTATACTCGAGTGATTGTTCGTTGTATCTAGGTTAATTGTTCGTTGTATCTAGGTTAATTGCTCGTTGTATCTAGGTTAACTCCCATTTCCTTGATTTATAATTTGACGGTAGCAGTACACTTGTTCGTAATAAGTGGGAGTTCGTTATATCTGCGGCCGTTATGAGTGGGATCGACTGTATTTGCTCTCACACAATGGACGTAACGACCGCGTGTTCATTTTACAAACGGGCAGTATTTTTGCCCTTGATGTGTATTCAAGGTTTGCGCAATTAACGCTCTTTAACACGGCGGCAACGCTAGTCTTGCTTCGGAATATGTTTTTCTAAAAACTTGAGCCATGGAGACGCGGAAGCCACAATTGTTAACATCTCTATGCCTTCCAGTAACTATAAGCGCTAATTTTCTTCTTATTTTAACCATTATTTGTAATTTCAGCTGCAACGTGCTCAGATGAGAAGCTGAATGTTCTTTTGTCCACTGGTAACTTTTTTATATTGCGTCTATTAGTAGGTGCGAACTTGTCATTAACCTTTTAAATCTTAGCAATCGATTTCCATCCAGTAGATAACCATTGCACACTTGCTTTTATCTCCCACTAGACAACATGCAGAGGCTACTTAATGCTAAGAGAATTGTGCAGTGCGATAATGTGATTGCCCAAAACTTATCCATCTAACAGTTGGCTTAGTCTGTCGATCGTGAAGAAGCGAGAGGGCCTGATTGTTCTTGCGCGCACTAAACAGGCCCTTGACGGCTCTTTTCTTCGGCAATTGAAATTAAAATGAATGACGATGATTTGTACGAGCTTTCATTTCGCGCGCAGAGAATAACACGCAAAGAGTCGTTTTATTGCTGTCCACACCTGAATTCAGAATTATTTAAATTTTCTTGTTAATGCTAGAGCCAGAAACATAACCAGTGTCCGTTTGGCCACTGCGTTAACAAGCCGCGCGGCAGGACAGCCTTTCGTCATCGGCCGTGATAGACTCGGCAGCGCACACTGTGATGACAAATGGATTCGCCATTTTCGAAGTACCCGACAGCGCTGGACTGGCAACAAAGGAAGCCTTCATGAAGGAGTACGTTCTTGTGCTGTCAAATCTTTAGGTTCTGCTAGAACAAAAAAGGCAAACGAAACATACTTAGGTAAGAACAAAAAAGAAATATTTTCCTTAAAAATCGTAATAGTTCGAGAGGTGCAGTTTAGTAATCGGCGAATAAAAAGAACTCGACGAACGACTTCACTTATCCAATGCTCCCGCCACGGCATTTAATCCAGAAACCGGTGTTCATATCCATAGTTTTAAGCATAGTTTCTCAAGACATCCACAAAGGTGTACAAGAAGTGAACGACCTGTGCATATGTAGAAGAAAATTTACTTCACCTCCAAATATCCGAAGTGGTGCTCCTGTTTTTGCGGATCATCAGCAATGCGGCCTGTAATAGAAATGCAAGCGGTAGCCGATTCAGAGAGCGGCAACGAAAGGGTGGTACAAGCTGAAGAGAAACATCGCGAGTTTTATTATTTCCTGCAAGCATTTACTCCGTATACTTAATTATGACTCTGACAATAAACCATACTACTTACTGTAGTTTCGCCGATTTGAAGCTGCCTTCATCTCTTGATTATGATGGAGTGGTTAAGTTTGGTTTGGTTTGGTTTATGTGGGTTTAACGTCTCAAAACAACTCAGGCTATGAGGGACGCCGTTGTGAAGGGCTCCGGGAATTTCGATCATCTAAGGTTATTTCATGTGCGACGACATCGCACAGTACACGGGCCTCTAGAATTTCGCTTCCAATCAAATTTGACCGGCAATCGAACCCGCGTCTTTTGGGTCAGCAGCCGAGAGCCATAACCACTGAACCACCGCGGTGCTTGGAGTGTTTAAGTGATTCGCTAACATTTTGAGGGAAACATGGAGGCGAAATTCGATGTATATGTTTTTTTGTATTTGTATCGCTTTTTGGTTGCAGCTTCTAACTGCAATTTTAGCCCTTGTAAAGTGCTGTTGGTAAACAAGTAAACAAGCAAAATCTATTCACGCTTCTCCAGTATGAGCAGTCACTCCGGTGGTCTACGGTTCGCTGCGAGACGGACGGCCTGCGTTGCTTGTATTATCAGGCCCTGCGATGATCTTCAGCTTAAACGCGCATAAGGATGCCCACGTACTGCTCTGTTACATTTCATCTCTGTCCAGCATCTTCGCACTGGCTGGGGTTATTTGGTTGCAATGACAAAAGCAAATAATTCTGGATAGATGAAAAATAGACCTCCTTCTCCAATCTATACGTTTGGCGAGTGATAAACTGCCAGGCAGACTTAATGAAATTCAAATCTGCACGAGCTGTGGCAAATGGAAACGTCATCGTGGGACGGTTAAGGGAAAGCATGATGAAAATCTCAGGGGCGAAATTAACTGCAATTTTGTGAAGTTGGCTTTCTTTGGAAAGGACGAAAATAACATTGCAGTAGTGTGTTTTCCAGCACTTCTTGAGCCACTTCAGCATAACCATACCTCTTGAAACTGGAGTATATAAGCGAAGTGTTTCAGTATTGATGCAGGTAACAAATTCACACTGCATAGAGTTATAGGGAGACAAAGTATGAGATTATTTTAAATTAAGCCAGCGTAAGCGTTAAGGATAATAGCAGCTGGAGGCAAGGACATGATTGCTAGAAAGAAAGATGGGAAATGGAATGCAAATGCATGTAAATTGATGTAAGGCATGTAAGTTTATCACAGACGAATAGGCATCAATGCAAAGGGGAGCGACCTAGCTGGATACGACAAATAACTTGGATGCTAGGAAAGCTTGAAAATGTGGAAAAACACCGATACCAACTTATTCAAAGGATCTAGCGAAAAATGTACGTCACGGTAGATCCCGTTTTCTCTGTACGGTGACAAAATAAAAAATTCGATGCAAGCCACATAATATTGAGACAATACCTTGTGTCCTGACTTTGTAGCCCCATAGGCATGTTTCCTTGGTCTGGCCTCCTACTGTTAACTCACCGGCCATCATCCCAGCTTGATCGTACCCGTCCATGTCATCAATCAGCCTGATAGAAAAAAAAGCAGGCATGCTGAGCGCATAGGGTAGGTTACTTTCTACTTGGTACGGCTGTTGCACCAACATAGCGAGTTTAGAGAACAGTTCGTTGTTCCTCAACATTTTTGAATGGAAAGAGTAACAATATCCGAATGAAAAAATGCCATTGTTACTATGCTTGGCGTACACTGAATGTATGACCTTATCATTAAAAGCATGCATTGATGCAACTGGAAGGGCAAATTCTGCCGTAAGATTGCTGAATGGGTCGGGTGGCATACTCCTGTTTGAAGTGACCTCTTGTTTTAGTGCAGACTGTAATGAAAAACAATAGACTTTTTATTATCTGCCATTCTGCAGTGCTCAATTTTCCGGAAGATCACTGATTGACTCACATGCTTTATCGCTAGGTACACCACAGGCACATTTTCGAAAAAAAGTAAGTGGCACGCTGGACCACATGATTTTATTGCAGCTTGTAATTCCTCCGACCTGTACTAAACCAATAATATACAAAGCAGCACTAAAAATTTTATTAAGCTAAAGTTGTTTTAATACCAGTCAGGCAAAGCAAAAAAGTACGCACGCGGTAAGATTTATCGATTTCTAGCAACTTTTAATATCTACCTTTCTTAATTCGTGCGTTGCGCGCGATTAATTCCCTTGTGTATGAGCGTTTAATTTTTTTGGCCTTTAGTTTGAGTGTTAAATTAGAAGGTATGTGCCAACGACTTCTACATTATGCCTACCGACGGCAACCCCTTTTGCTGATTCTGTTCGAAAGTCCCTGGCACTTGGTGCTTGGGCAAGAGCCGGCTGCTGAACAAGCCTTTTGTGCAAAGGTCTTTGTTGCCGAAAGATTTTAGCCCGAGGGATGCTCAATGAAGAAACACTACTACCATTAAGCATGTTGACGCTATTTCCACCTCAGCACGCGAGGACCAACCAAAGACGCTATAGCCACGTACAGATAGTGGTCAGCGGTGACTAAAGGTGAGGAGGTGTTTAGGTTTAGCAGTGAATAACCTTACTTGTTGATATCACGAAGCATCTTCACCAAAGGCAGCACGGCAAGGTTTGCTGCGAGCTGTGAGGGACACAGTTCGGTCGGCATCTCTAGGGTGTGCGATACCGTCGACCAGCTGCGTCCAAGAAAGATACGAGCGAATAATGAGATTATTTATTGTGAAAAACCACGTTTTTTAAAGAAATGCAAATACCACATATGCCACTTGCCTATGTTGAAGAAATTGGAAATATTTTTTTAAAATAGCTTGTTTCACAATCTGTTGACAAAAGACCAACTTGGAAAGTCGGAGTTCAACTTTCAGCTAGTCGTAAAGACCCAAGAGGTTCCCGCCTCAGTCCAGTTTGCGGCACGCTACCGTACTTGATATTACTAGACTGCATTTGCGGTCAAAGTAAGCCACCAGTAGTGAAACAATATCTGGTGAGCACAATTTTTTTAGGACTGGAGTCAGCACGCATATGTCCATTCGAAAACAACTGTTTAACTTTTATCTTGCTAGCGTTAGCAATTAAAACTTGATTTAGGTGATTGAGGTTAGTTTCTGCGTCTAATATTTCGATGCTTTACGCATCTTGCATAAATAATTGCATGACTGGGTTGAAAGTATTTTCTATAACACCCGCGTGAATATTGACCCCACTCTTTGGAAGTAATGCTAGGTTTCATTTTTGTTGAATTTGAACTTTCAGTACTTTTTTCGGAACAGCTTGTACACAATATTTCAGTATTGCGGTATAATAAGTTAGCGAAATTTAGGCTACAGACTGATTAGTCAAGAAATAATAATGAGGAATTTATCAACTTAATTTTTTTATTTAAGCTTTTAACGGGATGGCTTTAAGGCTGGCGTTCAACGGAAATTCAGGCGTCGTCCTCGGCGACGTGATCGAAAAATGCCCAGAGAACCAGGTGGCACGCCTGCCACCTAAAGTCACGTCACCTTATGACGTCATCCAACCTGCACACCGGATTTTCAGCAAACTGTTCATAGTGACAGGCAGCCGTTAAATTACGATTGGTCGTTAGAGGTTGCAGAGGAAGAGCACTCTGAGTCTCCCAATCCCCATTGGTGGCTGTGTTTTAGGCAGCCACCCGTAGAGGCAGGGGCGCAAAGCTTCATAATTGCACCACGGCGCCAGAAATGGTTTGAGGACAACCCTGGATCTATGAATATCAAGTAAACAATGACCAGTTCCGCAAGTAAGGGCATCTACTCCTAAAGCTATCGCGTCGTATCCTTGCGATGAAGCTTAAGTCTCGCCTCCACTGTCTTACGCTGAAAGCCAACTTTTATATATTTTTAAAATTTGCTAAAATATCTGATACTGACATGACTTGCACCTAAAATTTTGAATCATGTTCCTACCTACGGCGACGTGGGCTGTTTCGCTGTCCTTCATTTCACCATTCAGAGGGAACAAGTTGAAAAAATTTGAATGAGACTGCCAGGGCTCTGAATGTATGTTTACCGCTTCCTACATTAATGACGCCAAGTCGACCGCAAGAACGTCATTTAGACATGAATCCTAGCCCTGTTCTCAAAATGTTTGTCCTGTTCTTCCGTTTAAGATTTCCACAACCGAGTGTCACGACGGCAAAGAGAGCTCAAGGAAGTAAATCCGGTAATAAAACAATGTGTTGTCAGAATACAGCTTTAAGATGTATGAAAATGTTTTTGCAGTACTTAGAGAGGAAATATGACATGCTTTTATAAGGGCAGCAACTTTTATCTCGTCTGTCTTCTAGATGGTAACACCCTGAGTTTTTGCGCTTTCGTATAGCACACATATCGTTCATCCATTTGCATGTTTGCTGTCTGGTTTGAAGATAACTTTTGGCAGGGAGTCCTAATTATTTCAGAAGAAATTCTGTTCCTATAATGGCGACTGTAGCGCACGAGAGGCTGTAAACTTAGATTCTGAGGCTGAGAAGTTGGGCGACATTCAAAGGAATTTTATTGCGATAGGAATACTACTCCCAAGAACGGCCTTTCGCGTAGCGGCGGCCACTTGCCTTGTTTGACCTTTACAATGACCCCTGACGTCACACCATGCCTAGTGACGTCACAGCGTGACGTCATAGGAGGAGCGAGAGACGGGCTACCAACTCGGCTCGTCGGGTAACGGCGGTCGCTTGCCACGGCGCGCCGCGCTCCTCCCGCTAGTAGCGCTAGTGGCGTTTGGCGTGGCGTCATACCAGGAGCTAGAGACGGGCTACCAACTCGGCTCGTCGGGTAACGGCGGTCGCTTGCCACGGCCCGCCGCGCTCCTCCCGCTAGTGGCGCTAGTGACGTTTGGCGTGACGTCATACCAGGAGCTAGAGACGGGCTACCAACTCGGCTCGTCGGGTAACGGCGGTCGCTTGCCACGGCCCGCCGCGCTCCTCCCGCTAGTGGCGCTAGTGACGTTTGGCGTGACGTCATACCAGGAGCGAGAGACGGGCTACCAACTCGGCTCGTCGGGTAACGGCGGTCGCTTGCCACGGCGCGCCGCGCTCCTCCCGCTAGTGGCGCTAGTGACGTTTGGCGTGACGTCATACCAGGAGCTAGAGACGGGCTACCAACTCGGCTCGTCGGGTAAAGGCTGCCGCTTGCCACGGCGCGCAGCGCTCTTCCCACCAGAGGCGCTGCATATGCAGTATAAAACACCTGCTTTCGCAACCTACCAGGCTTAACCAAAGCTAAGCCCCCGCCAATTTTTTTCAAGAAACGCAATCTTCACAAAAGACGTGAAACGTTATTTTACACAATACTCAGCTGCATGAAGAACTACGTTTATTTAGGAGTTCGTTTAGAAATAATTACAGAAGACCACATGGGGTTGGTCTCACGAGAAACCAAACAAGAAAATAAGCGGTTCAAGTGGCAAATCAGTCGAAGGCCTCTATATTGTTTTGTAAAGTCTTCGCGGAGCAGGTAGGTTAAGTACCTGATGCCAGCGCAGCCAAAACTAAATGGCGACTGAAGCTCGTCCTAGTCAAAAAACCAAAGATGTTGGCGCGCTCTCAAAACTCAAGTTGGACGCACGCGCATAATTAATTCGGCATTTTGTTAGAGCCGAGCCAGCCTAATGGCAGCCATGCTGACAAAACGCCAACAGGATTAGAATTGCCCTGTGTACGGGCAGACTAAATCTTGTCCCAAGCGTATTTACCAGGCTTGTCCCCATCTAGCTCATTGGCGTACGACATCTACAAGCGGCTTGCGCCTAGGAAAGCTTGAGACTCCATTCAGATTTGAATACATCTGAAGGCAGGAATCAGACCGGAAAACTTAAAACCGGGAAACTGAAAAACCCTAGAACAAAACACACGCAGGCACACGCTCTATGGCTTGACTGCAATTCTGTCCTTAGGACTGCAATGCTGCCCGTCTGGGGCTACCCCAGAGTTGCTTCCTTAGGTCGCTGGGCTAAACATTAGCGCACTCGGAGACATCATAGCATGGTGATGTTTTGTTGCTAGTTCTGCAGTTACCACGTGCATGTGACGCTTGCATGAGTCGCACAGAGGAACAACGTCGTGCAGAAGCCAGGGCGAAGAACACGGGGCGTTACTGAGCGCTCAGGGTCCACACGCGGAAACAGGCGCAAATAGAGCAGTATGCATAATCTAAATTTTCCATTTATGCAGAAGCATACAGCGCAAAATCAAGGGTAGAAAAAGCAGAGGGGGAAACTAGCCCTCAGCATATGCATTACCATGATTGTGGAATTGGCATATAATGTTTCTCGCTTAGCTTTAGTTCATTTATGGTTCAATGACGTCTTATCTTAAATTTATCTCTCTTCTACGATACCCTGTGTGCGGTCCCGAAAGGCACCACAGTAGTAGCCCATTGTTTGTGGCACGTGCTCGCCGTGGGAATTCACTTAAGCATTTCAGGTGACAAGATGGTCTAAGATTACTGCCTGACGCTGCAGTTCAATCTGCTCTACACCGCCCCGCTGCCCCCTCAAGCATTGCTGTACACCCCCCATGATTCATTACGTCACACGGCATCTAACACGATACAAAGCCGTGTCTGGTACAGCCTGCCAACCGACTTTACCTGCACGCCAGCTTCAATGCGCAGCCTTAACATGCTGCTTCAGATATGCGATCAGTTGCGGAATTGCAGGGGATGTGCAATACTTCCGTCGAACACGTACAGTCGTGAGCAAAAGTGGAGAGATCGGCGCTTCGGCGGCGGGAGCAGTTGCGGGGCCGCCCCACGGCGCTGCTATCTCGCCGCGCTCGCTCGCTGCGAGAGTGCCTCGAGTGACGACAAACTTCCCCCTCGCTCTCGCGCGGGTGTTTATCACGACTGATAAATTCCTAGTGCGGATTTCGGCTACTCTGCTGGTGAACGGTCGCGTCGACGAGGAGTGTGAAAAGAAAAGTGTGTAGTTCCCGAAGGGAAAGTAGCCGAAATCCGCACTAGGAATTTATCAGTCGTGATAAACACCCGCGCGAGAGCGAGGGGGAAGTTTGTCGTCACTCGAGGCACTCTCGCAGCGAGCGAGCGCGGCGAGATAGCAGCGCCGTGGGGCGGCCCCGCAACTGCTCCCGCCGCCGAAGCGCCGATCTCTCCACTTTTGCTCACGACTGTACATCTTCCGTGACGAGCATCGAATACTTCCAGGATTTGAGAAAGTGGCATATACCATCTAAGAGTGTTCTCCGAGTTGTGGTCAGTCAACGATGGTTAATTTACAGTTCCCCGGTAGCTTAGCTGCCTGAATGCAAAAAATAGACCGGCCAATGTGGCAGTAAACTTTATGTTTCGAATTGTCAGACTATTTCCGTGTTTTTTACTCGACTGAATTACTCTTTTGCATCGAACAATTAGTTCTCTCCCCATTCTGCAAGAGTGTGCTGTTTGCTCTCGGTTTTCGCGCTTGAGAAATTTTTCTGTACACTTTCGGTGCAAGTTTGCATTTTTTGCGTGTGTAATAATTCTCAGCTTGAAGGTGCAAGTTTTCATTTTTTGCGTGTATAATATTTCTCAGCTTGAAGCAAACATTTCCAAAAACCTAGCTCTTCCTACACGCTCAAGGAATGGACCCCTGCAGGTAAAACCAATTCAATCACTGCCTTACAAGCAAGAAAAGAATATATAGGGCAATGGCTACCGCTCGCTTATCTTGTCACGCGCCTCATGTTTGCAGAGCGGTCCGAGGAGCTATCAGGTTTCCGTATCAGCGCAAACACTCGCATTATCGCACTTTTCCGACTCCCAGTCATTCGCGAACCGTACTGACAGGCGCCGGATAACGTACAAGCGAGCTGCGACTATTGGCGTCGCTGAATACGACATTCGAAGGGCTGGAACATCTGAGATTGGCTGTGGCAACTGTTCTAGTTATGGGATGCTTATGCCTAGTAGTCGATTCAACTCTTTCGCGGCTATGCACGGCAACATAGCCGACGCTGGCTGGCCGAATATACTCTAGCTTGCCTTCAGTTAGCAGCAGGCCCCTGCTGCTGTCGCCCAAAGGCTACATGCGGCGGATGCTGTTCTTTGATTAACACTGCGTGGTACGTGTATGGCATACAACGGCCGAAACGGTGCCGAGCGCGCGGGGGTCTCGTCGTTTCGCCAGGGAAGCAAGATGAGCTAGGCAAGCAGATGTTCCACAGCCTTAGTTCCTCTTTAGCGGTACTGTGAAGGTGTGGGTTGACGTGACACAATGCTTTGATGAAGAGGGGAGAATAACAACGGCTGAATATACACATGCTGTTACATGACAAAACAAATCTACCGAACGTGAGCCAAGTAAAATGAACTAGCCAAGAGATGCGATGTTCTTGGGTATTGAAGAAAGTCAGCTCTAAAATTATGCGTTTAGAAGGCTTTTATTGAGTGCCCCGTTGTATCAATTTTTACCTCGCTCCCAATGCGATCATTAAAAGGACATTGTTGCCATTTTACCCAATTCAATGTCATGCATTGTGACACTTCATGCACGTGCTTGGGGCAAGACACTGGACATTGACTTTTCCTGGATGTTACTGGCCGCGCCATGCTGTCATCGTGTCCCCGCGGAATGATTCCGATATCTGGCCCTTGCGACGACCCATGTTATCATATTTGGTAGCCACTGAAGAGTACATCGGCAAGCGAAGGGGTTGACAAAGGCAGCGGCCGCAGAAGGAATGGAGAAAGCCGCCAGCGGCAATGGCGAAGGAGGAGGGGTGCTAAACGAAGAAATCGAGGTTTCAACAGAAGGAGCCGACGGGGGAAACAGGGAGAGCGGTCGGAAGACAGCAAGGCAGAAAACCGGGGCGACGACAAGACCGGAGTCCGACTTCTGTCAACGCGTCCCTGCGCCTGATATTTCGCCATAGAATAACCAGCCGTAGAAGGAAGGAGCGCAACGGCAGAGAATTCCCAGCCTGGCCGTGGCAGACATCGAGCCCTTCATCAGACCCGTGCCACGCCGACGCATCCCCAGTGACAACGGACGCAAGAAGTCCTGTAGCGGCATCCAGCCAGCTTACTTAATTCAATATGTCTAAAATTTATCTCCCGAGTCCATATTCTCATCTCCACATGCCCTGTGTGGTCCAAGGGCGCGCCGACCAAAACGGGGATGGAACAAATAACTACTGTGTCAAAAGACGTGTGTCGTCCCTTGCAGCGATTCAAGGGGAGAGCATGAATTGCTGTGCAGCCGTAAGCAGATTTGAAGTGTTGGACCTAATTGCTAAATTCTTGGTTAACGTGTTCAATTGCAATTGCTAGTCGAAAAAGCTTTTTGTATTTGCTGACAAGGAGCGGAGACAGGCAAGTGCAGGAAGCCTGAGAAACGTCTAAAGTTGGACTCAAGGGGATGACAGAAGCAGACCTCGGCTCGGGAATCAGAACGTTGTAAACTTCACAATCGAGAACGAGTGCGTTGACCAACCGTGCTACACTTGTTACGATGGTGTGCCGTTGGCAGCATTGTTCTCGTACTAATCCAGAACTGCCTTTCCTATCACGGAGATTTCGTCCCATTAGCAAATAGAGAGGCTCAGTACGCTGGGCGAGTGGACGGTGGAGTCAGTTCGCGGAACAAGACGCGCAAACACACGCCGGCGTTAGTGTTCGGACAACGAGGGAAACGGTGGTGCCACCTCGGTCGGAGGTAATCTGTATGGGAGCGATGTCGGCTTATAATAATGAGAGACACATAGGAGTCCTCTAGCCTGTAGAAGGCCTCACAATGAGACTATTTGTGGCGGGACGCTTGGTAACGCTTCGATAAAAGAAAAGAGTTCCTGTCCGTCTGTGTGACTACTAGCAAGAAGAGCTCCACGTGCCAGAAATAAAAATATAGCTATGTTTACCACGACCGAGGCAGGTGAGCCCGGAGCCACGGTTTGCTCGACAAGACGCGTCAGCGAAGGGAAAAGAAACGAAGTGAACCTCTAGTATGATCTCTCTTATACCGCCAGCAAACAGCGAGATAGACTTGAGAGTCTCTTAAAGCGCTGTTCGAATATGTTCACTGCATGGAAGCTATACCTAGGATGGTGTGTAGTCATTAAGCATCGCATTTAGACCGGCGACGCATTGCCAGTGTACCAACGAGATTATAGAATTTCTCACTCACAAACAGGACGGATGGCTAGGCACGTCCAAGAGCTAACCGTCAAAGGCATTGTTGAACACTCCAAATCCCCGTGGGGGGCACATGCGATTCTGGTTGAGAAACTCGACGGTTGATTTTGATTGGGGATAGACTACCAGCGAATATATTCCGTTACATGGATAGACCTCTACCCACAGCCACAAGTACCGGAAACCCTCGCGAAACTTGGGTAAGGCAAATATTTCATGGATGTTGAGCGTAATCGTGGTTCTTGCAAATGGAAATGATTGCGAATGACGTAGACAAAACCGCATTTAACACACCCTGTTGCCAATTTAAGTGCCGACGCTTGGCGATGGAAATTGTTAACAGCCCTGCAGAGAACTGCGGGCGTACTATTGGCCGGTTTGCTGGGGAAATAAGCGCTTCGTCTACATGGACGATATTATTGTAGCGAAAGTCACACTACGGGACCTGGGGCTTCAATCGCGGACCGTGCAAAGTTGACCTTCAAATGACCTTGAACTTCGAAATCAAAGGCAAGGCTCATAACTGACCCCCCGGGGCAGTGGGCATCATAGTCGCGCTTTAAGCAACGAAGCCAATGGAGCGGGAGCGTGGAAAGCAAAGGAAAGGCGCATAACTGCCCTCTTGGAAGAGTGGACACTAGTGTTCAGAATGCATTCAACGTTATAGATGCCAAGCCACTTATAGTTGCCCGATACGCCATAGCTTTCGCTCTGCACTGCTGAAACACATATCTATTTGCAGAAGCCCTTCTGCTGCTCTTGGAGGAAATTGTGGAGGTGCTGGTCAGACTGCCAGCCACTGGCTTAAAATTGAAGTCCTCAAACTTCCAAATTCTTCAGGTACAGCTCAGTTACATTGGGAGCAGCCTATCGCGTTCGCAAGCTGGCATTTTAGCCCAATCGAGCAGTGATACAGTGGCACTCAGCACGGCTCTTTTGCGGTGGTTTCGAAATGCGACACTTGTTCCTAATTGTTCTAACTTGGCCCTAATTGATTTTTACGAAATTGTTACTAAAGGCAGTGCGAAGCGAAATAACATCCAGCAGAGCTCTAAATCAAAGCTAGTTCAATTTCAAGTTCAAGTTAGTTCAAGCGAGTTGAAGTTAGTTCAGTTGCGATTTTTATTATATGCAGGAGGTTTAAAAAAATCCTTCAGTCATCACGTAAAATATAATAAAGTGCCATGCGGGATTCTCCTGCTATGCACTACGTACATGCATTAAAGTTAAGTCGTGGTTTAAAATGTAATATGGTTGCGCATCCATGAAGTAGTTTTTTTTTTATTTCACTGCGCCCTGGCCATCTTGTGAAGGATTGCAAGGCAGGTAGTTGTTCACTCGGATAACCTGCCTTCACTTCCTTTCAAACTTTTTGTCTTTCTGAGCGCATGAGATATGTTTGTGGTTCAGGCTTCAAAAATTCGATCGTGCTGTTTATTAAACACAAAAAATTAACCAACGCACATGCAACATGGTTTACTTACATAAGACCAAACTTGGCGTGAACTTCAGATCCCTCTGTGTGTGAGCCTCCAGCATCAGGGTGCTTTCTGGCAGCCAACGAAAACATGGAAAAATGCAAAATTAGTCGTTTACGGTTTATCAAATATTCATCGGACTCACAGGATAAAAATCACACTAATTTGTAGGGCACATCAACTAAAAGCTTCTGCATAAAGCAGCAGTTGCTACTCCAGGGGGAAATCACGTGCTATCTTCGAATAATTCTTAAGCATGATGGACAAATCAAAAGCGAATTAGTAAGCAGTAGAAGAGTCTAATGAGATGACCTTTCTTTGTTAATGCATTGAGCAGTCAAATGCACGGAAATAACTTTCTCGTTAAAGCATATACATGCAGGAAGTGAACTTTCACTGAATCTGTGGAAAGCTTAGGGGAATGATCTTTTAACTTTTTTATGTTATCAATAGGAAACTAATAACGTAATCATTTTCGCGGAAGTTGCAAGTTCGGATTCCACAGATGGCGTGTTGTTTTCTTTTCTTTTAATTATAAGCATTTTTCTTTTAAGCAAACAACGATCACAATACTAATTTCCTACTCATCGACACCACAAAATCAAAGAAAGACTCCCACAGTTTTTTCTTGCCCTTAATGAATGCAAGCTTCCTTTCATGGGTATGAAAATATTGAAATATTGACTATGAATTTCGAAACTCAGGTTTGCATCTCTCTACAAATAAAATGTGCCAAATTGACGCTTTAACCAGCAATTTACGAGAAATTGGCATAAAGTATGTGTTCGCTCTGAGAAGTTTGCAGCGCCCTAGTGTGGGAAACCGTGAGCTATACAAGCCCCTTTGGTTAGAGTTTGAACGAAGAGAAGTGAATATTGCGTCTGGCATTATGTGGCGGTGACACAGCAGCTATGGCGTTGTTATGCTGGCACAAAGAAGAATGCATACGCAGTCAGATAGCGTTGCTTGACGACGTGCCCCACATATGATGTGCAGCAATTTCAAAGCTCGCATTCTTTCTTTGAAGGCAAAAATTTGTGAGGCCAAGGTGTCTGCTAAGCGGTACTAATCGCAACACTTTGTCTAATCAGGATATCTATATGAGACCACTTCGCACAGATGACATCATTTTTAACATTGCATCAAATCTGAGATAGGCCATGCCTTTGTGATTGAGACCACTATTCGCACCTCACTTGTTTCCACCAATACACAAACTACAATAGAAGTATTAAAAGCGCAGAGACTTTGTACATATTTCTTTCCGAGCGTGTGCTAATAACACAAAAGTAAATTCATAATTCACGGCCCATAATCACCATCATCAGCATTCTAACTGTCGTCAACTCATGGAAAAGGATTCTGTCATGTCCGTCGAAGTAGCACTGTTCTGTGACAGGTGCGGACACCTTATTCCCGCAAACTTCATAATATCATCCCTCCGCCAGACTGCATAACGCGCCCCGCTACGCTTGCTTTATCTAGAAATGCAGTTTGTCACCAAAACGGTCTATCGGTTACTTTCCCTGAGCATTGTGTGCCCTGCCCATGCCCATCTCTTTATTTAATTTCGACTAAGATAACAAAAACACCTGTTTTTTCAGTGACCAATTCTTTCCCGTTTCTTTTTAAATTCCATTGTTTCCATTGAGCCACCACGGTGGCTCAGTGGTTACGGCGCTCGGCTGCTGACCCGGAAGACGCGGGTTTTATACCGGCCGCGGCGGTCGAATTTCGATGGAGGCGAAATTCTAGAGGCCGGTGTACTGTGTGATATTAGTACACGTTAGAAAACCCGAAGTGGTCGAAATTCCCCGAGCCTTTCACTACGGCGTCCCTCATTGCTTGAGTCGCTTTCGGACCTTCAACCCCCTAAACCATCTTTGACATTGATTTTCTTCTGCTTGTGCTTAAACACTCTTATTCTTCGTAAATACAATGAACAGCCTAAACGCATACTATCTGATTTCGTGTGGACAAAATGCCACAATGAAGTGGCCCAAAATCTATATTGGGCCTACGTAGTTCTGATATTTAACAATTTGACTGTGCCGTCGTGATAACCTCAACCTAAAATACGTTGGCTTGCGCGAAGCGAATTTTTAACAAAGATGAGCAACATTAAGAGTTCATTCGTTACGTTCAGCTCAGGCATCGCATCATCAATAATACTAAACCTGGCGGAAGAATTGGCGTCTGCCGCAGCACTATTCAAGATAGCGTTGTAAGCCAGGTTTTCTCGCTTAACAGAAAAAATTAGGGACTTCGTAAGCTGAAGCAAGTCGAGGTCCTCACGTTCTGGCGACTTGAAGAACTACGGAGACGATAAAACTACAACGATTAAACTACTGCATAAAACGAGCGTTACGGCGGCGTTCCCACCGCTGTTCGACTTGTAGAGCATGCTTTCTCTCCGTTAGCCCACGGTTAGCAGGTGGTGGCTGCATCGACGGTCTGCGCATCGTTAATATGCAAGGTACTCCAGATGCTTATTCCTAACGCCTGAGATACTTCGGAGCCGTATGCTGCGTTGATCTGGAGTTTTTGTTTGGTTTGGCCGAGAAACGAAGTAGCCGCATTTGGCTATGGACTGCCGCTGACCCGTCGGTCGATTGAAAGCCCTGGACGACCACCGCACTGAGCTGCAAAGCGCACAAAGCAGCCACGCACGCGTCAGGTGTGCGCGGCCTTGTCACGTGATCTTGCTGCAACACCACCGGCAGCTCCGGTGATGAACCGGCAAACGATCATTAACAGGCTAGCCACGCGGGGCCTCTGCTCTGAGCCTCAAAGGACAGCAAGCGTGCACGGCCGCGTGATGAGTGTTCAAGCAGCATTGCCGCTGGGCGGTGTCTTGCGGATTAACCAATGCCGTCGTGATTGAGAGGCATATAAACTTTTGGTTTGGTTTGGTTTATGGGGTTCAACGTCCCAAAGCGACTAAGGCTATGAGAGACGCCGTAGTGGAGGGCTCCGGAAATTTCTGACATCGCACAGTACACGGGCCTCTAGAATTTCTTTTCCAAGGAAATTCAATCTGCAAAACTGAGTTTAGGCCGACAGCCGATTGGAATTTTCCTGCATCTTATTTTGCTGAATCTGATAGCCTTTTAAGAAAAAGCAGCGGGACTGCACTTCAGCACCGTCTTCAATAAAAATGGTACGACGAATTGATTTTTTGGGGAGTAGAGGTTTCACTCACGCACGAACACACGAAAATTCGCACGACCGCACACGCATATAAAGTTTGAATGCTTTTGGAGTGTGGAGTCGGGTGAGTCGGTGCAGTACTTCTGGGTTTAGGCAATGGCTGGAGCTTCTGCAGGGTAGGGGTGGGTGGATGTGTGTGAGTGGATTGTAGGTGAAAGCTCGCAGATATATGAATGTTTTCCGGTGGATGCCTAGAAGTCCAGTTACTGGAGGTTGGTTACTAATCCGGAGGGGGCAGGCTTCAAACAAACAAACAAACAAACAAGCGCAAAGACACACACACACACCACTGCTAAAAGGATTATTGGTTTTAACGCCCCAAAGCGACACAGGCGACGAGGGACGTCGGAGTGGAGGGCTCCGGATAATTTCGACTCTCTGGATTCTCTAACGTGCACTGACCTCCCACAGTACACTGGCTTCTAGCATTTCGCCTCCATCGAAACGCAACCGCCGCGGCTGGGATCGAACCTGCGTCTATCGCGTGAGCAGCTGTGCACCATAACCACTGGACCACGGCTGCGGCTTGTAAAAATTGAAGGCTACAGCAGAGCGGCGAACTGAGGCGCGAAACTGAAGATGAGGCGTCGTTGGTGTTACTTCGTACAGCGCTCCTTTTCTGACGTGATATTTGTTAGACGCGTTAAGGCTTATGTAGGGAAGAAAGTTGGCTATGTACCAAGCAGCTCCTCCCTCTAATTTCTCCAGTTAAGCCTACTTCCTGTCAACTGCGGCCAACTTATCTTTAAGATGCTATTGGAAGGAAATTTGGAAAAATTCTAAGGAACGGCTTAAAATTAAATTGAATGTCGATGGCGAATTTTCGCTCCACGGGACGATGAGAAGTTCACAGGAAGGTAAAGAATTTTGAATTACGGGCAGCGGCCAAATTTTTCACAGGAGCGTCGAAGGCATTTGATTCTATTGCCTAGGGCAATGAGCTTTGAATCCAAAAAACTTCCGCATTTTTATAAGATCGCTTTCATGATAAGAAGGGTAGGGGCAACCGTCGTTCTTCGGGTAAGTATTTGGAGAAAGCTACTAAGGATTTAAACAGCCAATGTTCAGACAAGGTGGACGCTTGGGCATGCTGGTTAAACATTATCGGTGCAGCGCATACGAAGTGGGCGAGAAGAGACACAGACACAAAGCTAACATTTCCACGTTGTGTCTTGTCTCTTCTCGCCCTCGTCGTATGCGCTGCACCGATAAAGCCAATATTCAGTAATAAAACGCAAAGTCTCGTACCAGTGAGTTGAGCTCAGCAGCTGCAATAATAATTGTTGTAATATGGCGTGGACAGGACAGGAGGGTGACAACACACAATGAAACAGTGACAACAAAATGACACCACGCACAATGACACACCACAATATGTCAAAACATTGAAAGCGAACAAGGATCAGGGGAGCATCAGTATGCTTAGCCAATGTTTCGGCAAAAGGACTTTTATCATTGTCGTCTACGCGACGGCAGGGCCTGCTGTCAAAACGGCGTCTATAAGCGCCGGAGGTTTGCCCTTTTCTTGCGCACTTTTTGTTTTTTAACAGTGGTAATGGTTCTATCATTTTGGTTCTGAATCTGCTCGAGGCAATCTGAAAATGAACCATGACAGAGCTTTTCTGTTGTTCAAAATCAGTCACACGCGACCCACACAGCTTTATATTTTACGATATGTGAAAGAATACTCCGTACTCGGGAATATGGTATGAAGGACCATTTTATGCGCAACTTTCGTGTTTATAGGGCTGCATGAAAGCTTCGATGAAGCAGCGTTAAAAAAACTCTCTTTTCTTACCTCAGCAGCCCATTGTAGGCTATTCGCCAACGGCGGTTGGGAGATAAGCACTGGAGCCGCAGTCCAGCAGCCGAGAAGCTGCTGCCCGCACTGCGGTCCAGCGTGAAAGATGGGGACAATGTGTAGAGCGCTCCGTCTGAGGTGCACAGCGCCAGCCAGAGCTCGGCCACGTGATCTGAGAAGCGACGGACGCTGGCGATCACCCGGTCTCCATCGGTGTTCACTCCGCAAAAGAGCACCCTGTCTTCAACCTGTGTTGGGAGTCGAAAATCTGATGATGAATATTGTCGTCCACGTGTTAAAAAGCCTACAAATGTAAACTACGCACACTACCCACCTGGGGCCGGAAATATGACTCAAGGCTATCCGGATCACGTTCTCTGGCTTTCCGCACGTTCAAATCATGTGTAAGGTCACGAAATTGTTAGGAGCGTTGATGTAACGCCGATAACAAAAAGATATAAAAGTCCGATATAGAAGTTATAAAAGATATAAAAGATTTAAAAGTTCGATAAGATATAAAAAATCGGCTGGTGTGGGTAGTGAGTCCAAAACTGTGATATAAAACGTGCAAGCTGAGCATTTTATGGAACAAATACAAGTTCTACACAGAAGAACGAACTTCTGGCGACACGCCAGAAGATTACCAGTGTTAAGAGCTGGAACAGAGGTTGCTACACAGGACCTGTACTTCAGGTGCGCTTCACAGGCTTGGCAAAAAAAAAGTTTCGGTTATTTATTTGTGCTTTTGGCATTATGCGAAAGATTTGCTACCTTCGCACAAACTTCCACACGTTGAACTCACGTTTGAGGTGACGAAATTGTTAAGAGCATTGATATAACCCCGACAACAAAAAGATATAAAAGTTCGCGCGGAGCTGTATGCATGGAAGGGTAATCGAAAAAAATAGGCCGGTGCGGGTAGTGAGTCCAAAACAGTGACATAAAACATGCAATCTGAGTGTTTTATGGAACCAAAAAAGTTCTGCACAGAAAATCTAACTTCTGGCGACACGCCAAAAGATTACCCGTGTTAAGAGCTGGAACAGAGGTTGCTACACAGGACCTGTATTTCAGGTGCGCTTCACATGCTTGCAGAAAACAAGTTTCGGTTATTCATTTGTGCTTTTGGCATTATGTGAACGTCTTGCAACCTTCGCAAAATATTTCTGCAAAGGGCGTGTAGATGTCATTTCGATTTTTAAAGCGTTCCTTATGAAATAAAACTTCAGTTTATTAACCCTGTAATTCTATAAATCCTATAATAACGCTCACATAGCCAGATATACCTGTGCTCTCCCTGTTTTAGAAGTTCAGCCTTCTGCGACATCAGTTCTAATTGTGTAGGAGCTGTGGAATATTGGGAGCTACTCTTGTGAACATATTGTTACGAAGAAGACGATGCTGGCAGTGGCGCGGGACGGAGCGCTCGCGCTAGGCCAGCAGCCGTTAAATCATCTCTTGTCCATCGTTCACCACGCCTCATTCTTCGGCTGGCCGCCACGTAACATTTGTTGGAGGTCCGGGGGTCCCTTCATCGCCATCCTGGTCCCAGAGCTTCGGTGTCCTGCGCCTGCCGTGGACGTCGGCCGTGAGTACCTGGTCCGCGCCGGCCGGCCTGCCCCAGCCCGCCCGACCTAAACCGACCTCGCCGCTCACCCCAGCCCCGTCCTCCGCCCGGACCACAGGACACGATGCACTGAAGACAGTGACCTTCATGATCCAAGACCGACCCAAGACCGACCCAAGACCCACACGTGAAGACACCGCCCTCCCCCCTGCCCCTGGCGTCCGGTGCGTCCAAGGACCTCGGCCGTCAGCTCCTGGCACCCTCCGGCCCGGATGCTTCGTGGACCGGGACTCATTCTTCGATCATCTCATCCACTGCGGCGGCCAGCACTTCACAACCTTGCCACTATCTAACCTGGAAGCCCATCACCGTTTCGCCCATCCCTTCATCGACGTCTTCTGCTGTTTACGATCGGGACGATCGCTCGGTGGCCCTGGGTAATGTTACGAAGAAGACGACGCTGGCAGTGGCGCGGAACGGAGCGCTCGCGCTAGGCCAGCGCCCATTAAATCATTTCTTTTCCATCGTTCATCACACCTCATTCTTCGGCTGGCCGCCACGTTACAATATTGATGGGAATGGTCTAATCTTCCGAAGCGTATTAACATCTTGCTTTAAAATTTGCCCTGTGCTTCCACCATGTAGATAACACTGTGATAGGGAACCAAAAGGATGCCTTTTGTATAATTAATGGCAATAAGTTACTAGTGTCCCAAGGGAAATCTGCGGACAATTCATTGTTCGTGCGACTTTGCTTCCAAAAATGAGGTTGCCCAGAATATCTGGGTATGTCGTAAATGAATGTGTAATTCTCAGAATCAGTTCTTGTTTCCACAGAATTTCAACTGCTCTTGTCGAAAAACACAGCAAAAAAATTGATTTTTTTTTCACAGCAGATTTACCTAAGTGTTTCAGGTATAGGCATTATTCGCAGCATGTGTTAGTTCGCTTTGTTAGTCTCTAAATTTTTCAAACGCCTATAATCTGTCAAAGTTGTGCAGGAAGAGGAAAAAAAGATGGGCTTGCCTTTTTCAAATGCTCATTTTGACATGGGCATTCCCTTTCCCACTCCGCAGGCGCGCAGACCGCGCCAATGTTCACAACGTCGTCATGAGTCAGAGGCTGCAAGTATTGGAATTGGCGATGCTTCTTCCGCAATAGGTATGTCAGTCGGGACACGGCGACAAGGTAGCGCAGGAGGTGCCCCAATCCTGCATTACAAAAAAAATATCTTCCTTAGCATGCTAATCCCGCTCTGAAAGAAGCGACACTTAAAGACATTTGGAGATATCACCTCTAATGGAGCAAGCGATCGCTTTACGCAAAAACTGAGAGCTCTAAATATCGCTCAGTGAATAGGCAATTCAATCCATTCCAAATCCAATAGGCAATCCAAGTGCACACAATAATCAGTTTCAGGTTCAGAGCTGGAATATTACGTTACTACAGTCTAAACACAAATACGCCCATATGGAAGTAAAAGGCGTAAGCTATCGTCTAGCATCCTCCTTTTATAAAAGGGAACGTGCTAGAGGGTAGCGAACACCATTCTCAATCCTTTCTGCTCAGAGTGTAAGTGAATGAGGCAAAGCTGTATGCCACGTACTCGTCTGCACGAATGAAGCGCAACGAAACTGCAGAACTGATGTGATATGCGACATCAGTGCGAAAGTACGAAATAAATATGCAGGCGAGCAGCTTACTGAAACGGATTTACATTCGCAAGAAATACTCTATTGAAACTTCTTTCGAAATCTATTGAGTGAAACCATCTTCTACCCGTAAATACCTTCTCGCACAAGAGGATTGAAGATTGTATATCCATGAAAAAGCATTAACGATTGAACTAATATTGCAGTTGTAGGAGTGCGTTCATTATGTGTCCTCGGAGAGACCGCTTGCAGCGTATTCAGTCGTAGCCAGCATCAAAGAGTGGGACAACTTCATCTTCATGCGCAGCGTAGTGTCGTTGCGTCCCGCTAGCAGAACTCGTGACAGTTGGTGCGCTACGGTTGCCCATAATGAAAAGGAGCCAACCTGACAACTTATGGGGAAGAAAGAACATACGGTCGCATTACGGCTTCAGACGGGTGACGCAGGCGGTTTCGCGGCCACACTGGCGCAAGTCCACAGAGGGGGAAACGGGTTGAACGATGCGATTTACAAGGCGAGGCTTGCTTTAAAACCCGACAGGCACTATATGATATCGACCAACCGAGATGAGGGTAAGGAAAGTAAAGTTTTAGACCAGAAACTGAAATCGCAACAGACACAGGACGGAGGTAGACCCTGCGTTGTCGCCTGCCTCTGTCCTGTGTCTGCGGTTTTAGCCGTTATGCTGGATCAGAGCCTAACCTGAGTCTAATGTCGTCGCCAGACGTTCCGACGACCCTGCAAACAAAAACTATGAACCACTCAAAAAACATGTTTTCGATCGTCTACTTGGCTTAACTACGTTAAGACCTTGCCATGTTTTGAACAATAAACCACTCAGGTTGAAATTTAGCATCGTGTCTGTGAGCGCTCTGGTGCATTGCAGCTCTGCGCATTACAAAACCCAGACAAACGGCACCGCAAGGTCGCGTCTTAAGAAGCTGTCTAATGACGGTTCGTTTCTGTTTTGAAATGCGGTTATTGAGGCTATGAAGCGTGCACAGTCCAGAACACATGGTGTGGTTTGCTAACTGTGAAGAGGACAAGGGACTTATAAAGCAAAAGAAAAACTTGTTGCTCCATGTCTTCGCCGCGCGTCAGACTGCCTCAAGAAGGTTGGCAAGTGATATGACGTCGAGGTTGCCCTATCTGCAGGGGTGAAACTGGCACATGTTTGTCCACAGGGGCGTGCAGGAATGGCCCAACTCGCTCTTTATTCTTGCTGAGAGAGAAAGAGATAAGGACGGAGAGTCAATGCAAGAAAAATTGTCAATGAAATGTGTTGTGAAGATTGTTTCATGCCCTCAGGCCAGTGCACATGAAGCAGCTACTTCATGTGGCCGCGCTTAAATAACCCAGACAGGCCAGTACGAGTAATTTCATTTCAGATGACATAAGAATTCCCAGGTGTGGAGCGAGTAACTTCGATTCTTTGCGAATTGCAATGTGTGCAGCACAGCCTCTTGTCCCACACATACACTTTTTACATACACAGTGCTTAAGTTCAAACATGCTACTACTCCAGTTTACTAGGAGACATAGAGGCCCACCATATCTCTAAACCATTGGACAAGTGTATTAATTCCCGTCGATTGCGATTAAGGGCTTATACGTTGGGCTTTTTAATGCCAACACGCCTGTCACTTTGCTATGTGGCTGCGTGGCTCGGTTTCTTTCCTTAATATAATTTTCAGTGTTTCATGAACGTTTACTGCCTTAGCGCCGTTTCCAGCTGCTTTCTTTTGTTGCGCGTTTCTCTATTCGGGCATGGTATAAGCACGGAATGCACACTGGAAATATGTGTTAGTCAAGTTGCTGAAAGAAATACCACGTTTTCCAAGAATGTAGAAACCTTTAGAGAGGAACACGCTTTCATGAAATATACTTGAACCCGAGAAGAGGCAGAATGGCAAAATTATCGAACCTATTGAGCTTTCTGGATGCCCAGTGAGAAATGTGAGACAGCGAAGACGTATGGCACGCTTAACTGTGTGTCTAACCAGAGAGAGCAAACAGCGAATTGGCGAATTAGTATTTGCATAAACCAGATGCACTTAGTTAAGCACAAACCATGCAAAGTCGTTTGCTACTCTCCTAAGATAGCTACAATAGTTGACGAATTTTTGCGATGCCAATCGTAATCACAGAAATAATGTAAGAACTAATGATGCTGAGGAAATAAAAGTTCCGGTTTCAGTTAATGAGTATATGAGGAAAGTTTTAAAAATATGAATATACTCAGAATTCGAAATTTAAGAAAGCACTCCAGGAATTTTTGGCTTGACTGCAAAAAACCGTTGCATGTACTGATGCGCTACCAAGAATAATAGTGAAGGAAGGAATGCTGTATGAGTTATGGGAAGTAAATGTTAAAGGTTAGAGTGCCAACGCTAAATTTTTTTAAAGGACTATTATAAGTGTAGAATCTAGTTCATTGCACAATAAATATGTATAGGGCTTGAATGTCGCCATGCTTTTGTTATTCTTTTGAACTGCTTTGCACATTTTGTCTTTGTTAGGTTGTTTATTCCCGATGGATTTCAATCATGAGCCTTGAAGACAAAGATTCTGCGCACTTTTCCATGTAGGAGTAGTACTTTAATTATTGAATGTCTTTTTATTGATGTATGGTTGGTTGGTTGGTTTATGGGGTTTAACGTCCCAAAGTGACTAAGGCTATGATAGACGCCGTAGTGGAGGGCTCCGGAAATTTCGACCACCTGGGTTTCTTTAACGTGCACTGACATCGCACAGTACACGGGCCTCTAGAATTCCTTCTCCAAAGAAATTAAACCGCCGCGGCCGGGATCGAACCCGCGTCTTTCGGGTCAGCAGCCGAGCACCATAACCACTGAGCCACCGCATGAACATGCTTGAACTGTGTATATTTTATTTTAGTTACATCCTTTTTTATGGGCATTTGGAATTGTCGCTGCAGATGCAGCTGCGGTTCAATTAAGAAAACACCCATGCTCTGCCCATTATTTTGTTGTGTTTTTACGCGCTTTGTTCGTTTTGCATATATTAGTTTGTGGGCCCAGTCTGTCGTAATTTTTGGTTTTTTGCCTGCGCTGCAAACATCATTACGGTGTTGTATAAAGACATTACTACATTGTTGCCAGAACAGTTTTACGCAGCATGGGCATGAAGCTGCAGCTATGACGTGCCATCAAACGCTGCATTAGGGCTGGTTCCCGGGCCAGACACGTAAAGAGAGGTAAGCAGATAAGCAAGGCCTTTTGCAAAGCCATTGCTGCTGCGTTCATTGTGTACATGTAGAAATCAGATGCGAGATATATGCGGCTATACGACGTTAACCTGTCATCTTCTCAGTCCGCACTTATGCAGTTGCTAAGGTTTAGCTTTAATCAAGTGGTTTTGGTCATTTTACCCGTAATATTTATATTAGTATAATTAAAGCGCCCAACAAATAGCGCACTTAACCATTAACGGTGACAACGCATCAACGCATGGAACATGCAGGGATCGCAAGAAAAATAAATTCACCTTTTCAGAGCTAGCTTTAATCTGCCCATTGTTTCCAACACAATACCGTACAAAGATAAAGCGTCATTTTCAGTTATTCAAATAGCCCACGAAGGCATGTCCTCACTTAATGCAGATACTGGAGAGGCTTTTTCTTTCTATACGCGAGCTGTAGCGCTATCTCGATGCTGGGCCAAATTTTTATAACAAAAACAATGGTGAAACAATACGGCTCTATGCATAAACGACAGATATTTACAGCCTCTTGTGATGAAACAGCGCTATTTTTAAACAATCTGCAGCCGCAATCGCTTTTCGAAGCCAAATTTGGAACTGAATGTTTGTATTAAATTTGTTTATGATACATCGATATTTCTCCACTGCTAGTTACCATCAATGGAACAGGAAGAACCAGGTGGAAATTAAAAAGTCAGAACAGATTACAAAAAGTGGCCATATTACTGCGGGGGTAAAGCAGGAAATTGTCTCACGACAGAAGAGTGCAATAATGGCGGAAGTATGCTAACATACTACTGCTTATTAAGAAGTGTGATATGCTAGACAGTAAAACTGGCGGTGACCCATGAACTCCGCTTGAATTGTATGACACGATTGCGGAATCGGCCGTTCTTGACTTTGCACTCAAACCTCGCTGGGAGTCCTCATACCCCTCCTGGCGGAATGGTGCAGCAGTTAAGCGATGCTGCACTGCCCTGCGATGGCAGGTGCTCCCCCTGTTGGGGATTGTGAGACCCAGATTGTTCTTTCCGAGAAGCCTCTGGAGATCAATTATTCATTTAACGGCCACCAGCCACAATGGGCAGTTTGTTCACAGTCCAGCGGGCATGTTGTCACGACATCACAACGTCGTGTGGCTGTGTGGCCCAGCTGAAACCTAGGTTGCTTCTCGGGGTATGTTTTCGTGGATTTTTTTGCTCACGTCCATCAATGTAGACTACAACGCCGACTGTTCTGAGGCGTGGGCCCATTAACTCTATAGGGTTAAAGTAACGAGTGAGTTAGCTTAGTGTGAGCTCTCCTCATATGTTTATTAAGGAAGTTTGTAATAAAATCACAGTGAGGTTCAGTTGCAAACAGCTTATCATGTCATTATTCTTGGACGGAAGTTATGAGAACTAAGAAATTGTGAGACATTCTCACGGAAATATTGAAGTTAATGATCCTTTCTTCTGACATACCGCAAAATATTTCTTTAAAAGTGTTTCCATCGATTGGATCGAACAGTTAAGGCTGTCATAGAAAGCAGATTTGGAACGCTTTTCATGGTAACAAAAATGTTAATAGAAAAAAAAACAGTACAAAAGTGCCGTCGGGTGATCGGCGTGTATATTGATTGTTATAGTGAAATCTTGCATTAGATGAAAAAAATTGCATTCACAAATAATTTCGCGCTCAAAAAATTTTTTTCCAGAATTGTTAGGTATGAAACTGCTGCTTTTCTGAAAATGCTACCGGGAATATCCCACTTGTGCACTGACTGATACAATAGAACTTTGCTGAATAAACTTTGAGCCTTTGTATAATAAACTTTGCGCCTTGTATGCCTTCAGATTATCTAGTAGGCGTTTCACTGAAGAAACATTATTAGGAGCATCAATAGAAATTGCATAACCAAGCTAAAATATGGCTGGCATTGCTAAGCATGAAATATTGTGCGAAAGCACAAATTTTAGCACGTGCACACCGCCGCTACGTACCCCTAAGCGCGATTGAGATATTCATTGACCCAGGTAGCCAGTTACGCACGTCTTCAGTTTTTTCATCGTCAGTGCCAATTTACCCAATGTACGCCAGTGGCCTATGCACCAAATCCGTGTTTCTGCACCAATGTTGCCACTGCCAACGCAGATTGCTCTAGTGCCTTCTTTCTGCCGCACACACCAACGTATGCAGTGCACACCGCTATATCACTACCGCCACACAGCTCGAGCATGATTACTAGTTTATATTTGAATTAGGCGATGAAGAAGAGGATCTGCAATGCACAGCGCGAGAGTGTGTTGCATTTTTGCACGAGGCGTGTTCGGCTGTGGGGATAGCTCATTGCGAGGAAGACGACGACGACTTTCTTTTCGGTCGCGTTTTTGTTCTCCGCCGAAAATGATAAATCTGCCAGAAGCCGGGGTACTTTTGCGCCGCCTGCCGCCAGTAATAATTGCGATAATGTTTTGCCCGCCTGCCTGCTGGTGAACTGGTTTACAAGTCCCTTTTTCTGCATGTCGGGCTTGCTGGCCGTCCTTATCATGCCCAGGACATTCGAGGTGCCTTACGCGGCGTCATAGACCTAGATGAAATAAGTTCCATTGGACAGTTGTAAATGTGCCACGTGTGGATGGTAACCTGTAAGACAGCGTTGGCGAAAGATAAGGTCGTGACCTCCAGAGAGTTACAGGTGTAAAGTTATCGCTGTCTGGTCCTTGACCCGCAAACGAAGACACTCAGGCTCAAGCTTCTTTGGCTCCAAGGTCATCTGGAGGATTTTTACATTCGTGACGCAGTTAGAGCTTGCGGAAAGGTTGCTTTCATTACAGTGAAGCACTAGAGAGTTTCAGACATGGAGGGGATGCGCACTTTGAATAGAGACGTTGCATTGACTCTTGCTGATGTCGCCACTGCCAAGGACCGACGTGCCTAATATTTTCACAGCTTGCGGTCCGCAGCGCCTAGTATTAGTTCCAGGAAGGCCGTCCTTGTGTCTCCGTTGCCACAAGGTTGGGCATATATGCCGTCAGTGCAGAACTTCTCGGTGCAGTGTTGGTCGGCGTTTTGGCCATACTACAAAGGAGTGCGGCGTGTCGTACGCTGATAAACACCACAGTGGCACCAAAGCCGTAGACGAGACATTGCAGGAGCATTTGATGGATTCCACAGATGTTTTGGATGCTACTGGCGGCATGTCAGCCGTTGCACCTGTTGAACCAGCGACTACTAGCCCTGTGTCTGGAGTCGTTCCTGAGGTGCAGCGTGAGGGTACCGAGCCTTCACAGACGGGTGCAGCTGTCTGCAGATGTTGATCTGCAATGCCCGGCAGAACAAGCACAGGAAATACAAAGCGTCTCGGATGACAGTCTTGGTGCGCGTCGTGCGCGGTCCTTCGTTGTGCGTGAGCCAGAGGAAGTGAAGGGTGGAGGTGTGGCTGCGGCGTCGAGTCGCTGCACTGCTGAATGCCACTGCGGGATGTGCGATACAGGAAGCTGACTGCCAGCCTGGCAGTTCATTCCATGATGCAACTGTGGTGTGGATCTGCCAAATCAAAGTGTGGCTGCCAAGCGTGCTGTGTCGCCAAGTTCGGCCTCCTCCCGGGAGGACACCGTCTCTTCTAAGCACAAGTCTCACCGGCGAAAGTCCAAAAGCAAGATATCTAGGCGCTGTAGATTAAGGAGAAAGGGTGCCAGCTCTAGGGAGGTCTCACCTTCCGTAATGGCGTCTGTCGACGCGGTTGCTTGACTTAGCTGCTAGTTGGTCACCATGGCGAACGTCAAGCAGTGGATCTGCGCAAAACTCAACATTTGTGGGTTCCAGTCTAGACAGAAGCAGGTACAGTTGGGCTGATTGTTTTTCGGCGGTCGGCTGCACATTTTGGCTGTTCAAGTAACTAAGATAGAAAGTGAATTGAATACAGAAGCAGCCCTGCGGCCCTTCTTCACAGATTAAAGTGCGTGCCGCACGCGGTGGGCATTTCGGCGGGTTCCTTTGTGTTCTTCGAAAAGAGTCACTCTGTTTCTGGCTTTATATATCTGGTTGACACAGAAGGGCGCCGGATATGTTGTGATTTTCGGCTGCATGTTGAATCGTTTCTTGAAGAACATGGCAGACATTTCTTGCAGAGCATGGCAACTCTTCCAGACTGTGATTGGTATGTGGTACTCATGGGCGACTTTAACTGCGTATGCGACGCACGCAACCGTACAGGGCTTAGCGAAAGCGCCGTTAAGAGTCCTGGTATTTTATCAGCTACCACTGAAAGCACAGACTTAATTGATGCTGGATTATTATCCAACTTCACTTAAATTCGAGGGACTTCTTATTCATGTCTAGATCACGTTTGCGTTTCCGCTGATCTCCTTAAAAGGCGCATTTCTTGTGATGCAATGCCTGTTTCTTCCTACCTTCGTCCGATCATGGCATGGTCATTGCGCGGATTGGAGACTGTAGCCGTCCCAAGTTTCAGCCGCAATGTATGCTATGGACGCTTAATTCTTGGTTGCTAAACAAGGAAGCAGTCATGCAGCGAGTCAGTAGAGGTTTGGAATAGTGCTTGACCACGAGAGTCCCATTATTTGTAGCTTGGGAGATGCTTACTTAATAAGTTCTTGGTTTTGGTATTGAGATCGGCTCCATGAGGTCCTATTTTGAGCACGGTGAAGAGAAATGATTACTTAAGAGCGTTTATAATTTCCACGAACTTGAATGCGAGAGACCAGTATTGTACAATGAGAAAACTGCAATTATTACATGTCACCTTAAAAAGTTCGATGCGGAACGCTTTAGGGCAACCCGTGTACGATCCGGCAGCTATCGTGCTTTGCACTCTGAGGAGTTAACTGGACAGGCTTTGCTTGATGAGCGTCGCCACGAGGCTACCAATCTAGTCTCTGAGCTGTAATGCGGTGGCGTCCTGGTTACAAGTAGAGATGCAATTGTTAATGAGTTTGCAAATCACTACACCTCTCTTTTTGCTGCCACTGTGAGCACGGTTGAGATCAGTGGGTGGCAATAAATGGTCTTTTGCCCTTGGTTGAAATGGAAGATGCAACTGATCGATTGCTACTTTCGAAAACCCCGGGACCTGACGGCCTTCCTGGGGAATTTCGCAAGACATTTAAAAGTATTTTATCCCCTGTCCTGCTCCAAATTCTTGAGACCAGTATTGATGTGGGATTTTTGGCGCCCTCATTTACCAAAAGCCATATTGTCTTAAAAGCAATACTGATGATAAGGAAAAAACTACGATTTGTAGATGGCTTCAGGCCGATAACGCTTTCTAATGTTCATTATAAGATTTTCGTCCAATTTTCTCAAATTGGCTATAGCTTGCAATGTCGACTTTGATTAGGCCTCATCAAACATGTGGCTTTAGGGGACGGTCAATGCAATCGAAATTACGTGCTGTGTGCACGGTGTTTCAGTATTGCAGAGACACGCATCAACAACTAGCTCTGCTGCAGGTTAACCTGGCGAAGGCGTTCGATCGAGAGTTCCATTAATTTCTTTTTTTCTAATAAATTATGGGTTTAACTCTTTGTCCTTTGATATGGTTTTGTTACAGAAACTGTTCCACGTGCTTGATTCTAAAAATGGTTTTCTCTCATTACCAGTCTGCATTCAGTCATTTGTCTCAATGTACCCGCTCCTGTTCACACTATACTAACAGCCACTTTACATGTGTCGAACAGTAAAGTCGAGAGCGGTTTCCGTATCATGGGTCACGAACTGAATATATTTGATTGTGCAGATTACCTCGCTTTTTTCAGCGCTGATAAGCCAAGCAAGATGAGGTCATTGGTTTAACGGAGGATTTCTATTCAGTGTCGAGAGCTCAGATTAATAGCTCTAAGAGTTGCGATCTCTGGTTTCAAATGTGCGGATCGACACCTGCTGGATATTCTGATATGCAATGGACATGTAGGCCACCTAAACACCTTGGCGTCCCTTTGAGCGCCTACGCGCTTACGAGCATAGTGCACATTACTGGAAAAACCGCGTGCCAGCTCTTCAGACTTTTGTACCCCATGCATCTCAATTTTTGGACGGGCGACCGCATGTAACTTCTTTCTCACCACTAAAATTTATTATGTACTTCAAAAGACTTTTTATCCAGAGTATTCACAGAGTTTTCGCCACTTTTGTGAGGAATTCTTCTTTTGGTTCTATAAAGCGTGATAACATTTTCCGTCCTGTCAGTGCTCGCGGCTTTGGTTTAATCCACCTCTACGTCCGGCACATACTTTCGCGTTTCGTGTTTTTTCTACAGGCTACACCCCCATAGTGCATGCATTCGTGTTAGTTAATTTAACTATTGTTTTACCGGACCTCGGTATGTCTTGTGATGTTTCTGACCGTCCGCGTTTGTGCCGCCTCTTGCGTGAGGTGTATTTGGCTGTTTGTTTCCTGCTTCTTTGTTTGGCCCCTGAGTTCCTATTTTTAGTGTCGAAAAACGGTTCTACAAGAATTTAATCTGTATGGTCTTCCCTCCATCAAGGTACTGTTATGTGAATTTTGGTTTAACGGGAGATGACGTACTAAAAAGAGTACGTAAAATGCCTCTCTCGCCGTGTACAAAGAGATTTTTATCTAAGCTACATAGCGAGACATTGGCTGTTAAGACAAGGTTAGACAAAAAGCACGTTTTTATGCCAACGGTAAATTGTCGCCTTTGTGATTGTCCAGAAATGATTGAGCATTATTTCATTAATTACTAAAATGCAATGCACTTATGGGATATCTTGGAACGAACATTGAAAACAGAATAACTTTGACAACGCAGTCTGTGCGATATCTCACTGCACTGCCATTTCTTGCTGAGCCTTTAGAGATGTTCTTTCTGATTGGACTACACAGCCCCTGGGAAACGCGGATGATGAACCGGCATTGTGAACAAATTCTCTGTGCAACAGACCACTTCAGCAGAATGAATGTTTGTCTAAAGGAATTGTATGCCGAGACTGAATTTCAGCTTGAGTGGCAAACACTCCTGGTGTTGCGCACTTCATTGCTTTCTTTCGAGCGCGTCGTTGCTTAGGTGTGTAGTATTATGATGTAATAGTGACCTGGCCTGTGTCTCGTCTTTTCTCGTGCTTGGTTGTTTTGATGTGTCGTATTATGCATTGTTTGATTTGCGACTGTTTTCTTTATGGTGTGTGCATAGTTCATTTACATTATAGCGCCCGGCGACGCTATAAAGCGCAGGCGCTGAGATCGGCGGTACCAGTGCGCGCTAGAGGAAAATAAAGATGGACAGCGCGTGCTGGGAGCGCACGCCCGGCACGGGCAGTTCGGAACTAGAAGCCTGCCACGCTGGTCATCTTACTCTGGTGCTCCGCTGCGACCCCGCAAATCCTCAACAGTGGTGACTCCGGCCTAAGACATGACCGACCCCAGCAACCTACCGCCCTCAGGCGACCTTCCGCCTGGCGCTACCTTGCGCCCACGGAACGTCGCAGTTCTCCAGCTCCGCCTACCAATATTCTGTTCCAAGTGTCCGCAGATCTGGTTCGCCCAAGTAGAAGCCATCTTCCATCTGCACCACGTCACCTCGGAGGCATCTCGGTTTCATCATTTACTTTCCAACCTACCTCCTGAGGTGGCTCTAGAGGTAGCGGACATCATCGCTGCACCCTTGGGCGATACCCCGTACCAACGACTAAAGCAGGGCATTTTGGACCGCACCACGGCGTCAGAGAGTGTGCGCCTCCAGCATCTGCTCACCTACGAAGAGCTTGGAGCCCGCCGCCCCTCTCAGCTGCTCAACAGCATGCGGCAGCTCCTGGGCGAAAGCAATCCAGACTCGAACGGCGCACTGCTGCGGCACCTCTTCCTGCAACGCTTGCCGCAGTCCACCCGCCTCGTCTTGGCTGCTGCGGGCGACTTGACCCTTGACCGCCTCACCCAGCTCGCTCATCGAGTCCACGACACGACTTCTTCCGTCGCTGCCCTCTCTTCTCCACCGGAGACCTCCGTCATTTCACGGTTAGAGGCTCGGATCGATCAGCTGGCCGCTTCTATCGATGCCCTTCGGACGTCCTCATGCCCCGCACGGTTTGTCCTCAACACCTCGCCGCCGTTCGTCTTCGCCGAGTGGTCCGCACACGTCCAGTCCTCGCAGTCCGCGTCTCTGTTGGTATCACCGAACTTTCCAGCACCACGCTCGCCACTGCACTCCACCATGCAACTGGTCGGGAAACGCGCAGCGAGATCACTGACGGCGGCGTGTGACCTCGCTCTTCAACCCGGCCGCCTTTTCGTCGTGATGGATCGCAGTTCTGGCCTGCGCTTCCTCATCGACACTGGTGCCGAAGTCAGCGTACTGCCGTCCTCCAAGGCAGACCGTGCTTCCAAGTCACATGGACCTACTCTTCGTGCGGCCAACTCAACCTCCATCGCAACGCATGGTCTCTGATCCCTCACTCTGGACATTGGCCTGCGGCGCACGTTTCGATGGGTCTTCATCGTCGCCGATGTACATCAACCCATCCCCGGTTCCGACTTCCTGACGCATTTTGATCTGGACGTCAGCATGCGTCACCATCGTCTCCTCGACAGCAAGACGCGCCTTTCCATCACTGGCGTTATATCAGCTGTCCCTTCCACTGGCATCCGAACTCTGCTTCCGTCATGCTTCCGTCATGCCAGTCCTCGCAGACTTTCCCGAGGTCACAAAGCCTTGTAATCTCCATCAGCCACCCAAGCACGGTATAACCCACCACATTGTCACGCATGGTCCACCTGTCGCAGCTCGCCCGCGCCGCCTCTACGGTGAGCGTCTGGCTATTGCAAAACGGGAATTCGACCACATGCTCCAGTTGGGTATTATTCGCCCTTCATCCAGTAGTTGGGCCTCACCACTCCATCTGGTGCCCAAGAAAGATCCGGGTGACTGGCGTCCGTGCGGCGACTACCGGGCTCTCAACGTTCACACGGTCCACGACAGCTATCCTCTTCCACACATCCAAGACTTCACTGGACATCTGGATGGCTGCAAGATCTTTAGTAAAGTGGACCTTGTCAAGGCGTACTACCAAATTCCTGTTGAGCCGGCCGATATTCCGAAGACGGCCACCACTACACCCTTCGGACTGTTTGAATACGTGCGCATGCCTTTTGGGCTACGCAACGCAGCTCAAACTTTCCAAAGATTCATTGCTGAAGTGACGAGTGGTCTCCCGGTAGTATCCGCCTACATTGATGACATCCTCGTCGCGAGTCGTACTCCACAGGACCACGAGCGTCACCTCCGGGAACTCTTTCAACGCCTCCAAGGGTTTGGCTTGGTCGTCAATGCCCAGAAATGTGCTTTAGGCTCTTCTGAGTTCGAGTTCTTGGGCTACCACATCTCGGCGCTGGGAATTCGTCCATTGCCTTGTCACGTCCTGGCCGTTAAGGACTTCCCTGCACCAACTACCCTACAAAAGCTCCGTGAGTTCCTGGGCCTAGTGAATTTTTCACGGCGCTTTATCCCACACTGCGCCGAACTTCTTCACCCCTTGACTGACCTTCTCCTCTCCACGAAGTCCTCATCCTCTGCGATTTCCTGGTCTCCCGAAGCTCAGACCGCTGTCACAGCTGCAAAACAAGCCCTCGCCGATTCAGTCGTCCTCATCCACCCTAGGACTTCCGCGCCCACTCGCATCATGGTGGAGGCTTCCAGCGTGGCCATTGGCGCGGTTCTCCAGCAGAAGATTGACTCCGAGTGGCACCCACTGGGTTTCTTCTCTCGAAAGCTCCAGCCTGCTGAGACTCGCTACAGCGTATTTGGCCGTGAGTTGCTTGCTATCTACTCCACGATCCAGCACTATCGCCACTTCTTGGAGGGCCAGCCTTTTTACGTTCTCACGGACCATAATTAAGCCTCTGGTGTATGTGTTTCGTACGAACTCTTCGATGTACGTCGCCCGTGAACTTCGTCAGCTGGCCTACATATCGGAGTTCACAACCGATATTCGACATATCAAAGGCACCGACAACGAGGCAGCTGATGCACTTTCACGCATTTCCACCATCGGCGTGTCTCCACCTGCTGTGGACTGGCCGTCCCTGGCCCGGGCACAGCTTGAAGACCCTGAGCTGCAGGCCCTGCGTGACTACCCCCGAGCACTCCGTCTGCAGCTCGTTCCTCATCCGTTTGTGCCCGGATCACTCTGGTGCGACATACCATCGGCTCTACCGCGACCGTTCATCCCGGAGGCCTTTCGTCGTGCCATTTTCCATTCCTTTCACGACATCTGCCATCCTACCTTTTGAGCCACGCAGCGCCTCGTTACCCAGCGGTACATCTGGCCGAACATTAACACCGACGTTCGCCAGTGGGCCCACTCCTGCCTTGCTTGCCAGTCCGCCAAAGTGACACGCCATACCAAGACTCCCCATCAGTCTTTCCTGCCGCCTGGATCACGCTTTGACCATATTCATCTTGACCTGGTCGGACCGCTTCCCCCCTCTCAGGGCTACAAGTATATTCTGACGATGGTCGACCGCTTCACCCGTTGGCCTGAAGCCGTGCCCATTCCGGACATTACTGCGGAAACAGTTGCCAGAGCCTTCGTTTCGACGTGGGTTTCCCGCTTCGGCTGCCCCGGCATTGTTACCACGGATCGCGGCCGCCAGTTCGAATGCGACCTCTTCACTTCGCTCACTTGGCTGCTCGGCACTAAACACCGCCGCACCACATCATACCATCCCTATGCCAACGGCATGGTCGAGCGGCTCCATCGCCAGCTCAAGGCTGCCCTTACTGCGCGCCTGTATCGCGAGCACTGGGTAGACCACCTCCCTATGGTGCTCCTAGGCCTACGCGCCGTCCTGCGTCGTGACCTTGGCTGTTCGGCGGCCGAACTCGTCTTCGGTACCTCCCTGCGGCTTCCCGGAGACTTGTTCGTACCTTCGGCTCCCTCGTACCAACCCCTGCAATACCTTCAACGCCTACACGACTCTCTCCAGCATCTGCGCCCTGTGCCGCCTCGCTCAACTCCCCATCAAGTCTTTGTGCACCCAGACCTTGCTTCCTCAACGCATGTTTTTCTCGGGCGAGACGCTGTAAAGGCTCCTCTTACCCCCTCATACGATGGCCCGTACCGCGTCCTCAACAGGACGACAAAATCAGCGACTATCCTGCTCGATGGTCGTGAAGAGGTCGTCTCCCTCGATCGACTCAAACCCGCGTACCTCGAGACACCTCCCTAGGAGCTCCCCTCAGATGTTGCTTACCTACCTGCACACCTGCTTGCCGCCGTGGCTACTCCATCTCTGCCTCGTCGGCGCGTACATTTCGCCGTTCCGTCTAGGCGGCGGGCCCTATAGCGCCCGGCGACGCTATAAAGCGCAGGCGCTGAGATCGGCGGTACCAGCGCGCGCTAGAAGAAAATAAAGATGGACAGCGCGTGTTAGGAGCGCACGCCCGGCACGGGCTGTTCGGAACTAGAAGCCTGCCACGCTGGTCATCTTACTCTGGTGCTCCGCTGCGACCCCGCAACATCAATATGGCTTCAGTGTAATAAATACCATGTTAAAAAAAATTGGCACTGGCTTAGCTCTGGTTAAGCCTGGATATACAAGCGAAAAGCTGCAGTTATGCTTAGTTTGACGTCATGGCTGTCGCAGTTCGCGCACAATGCACTGGCAGCCCCACGATAGTGGTGTAGGCAAGCGCGTCATATAGCCCTCCTTCCGCATGCGTAGTAACTGCGTAGTAAATGCGTAGTAAATGCGTAGTAACACGCCGCTGCAAGTAGCTTCATACGAAGAAGCCGAGCGCGCGCCGATGGCACTCGGTATACACGCGCAGAGCGCGCGAACGACGGCGAAGCTCGACCAGCAGAACCGCCGCCGAGCGCGGCTGCGCCTCTCCGGTGACGTCACGCGGCGAACTGGCGCATGCGCAGCTGTGGCTAAAATTGATCATTGCGCACGGCAGATCCGGCGTTGACTAGCCTAGTGAAGCTTTTCGCTTCAAAAGCGGCGATATATCCTAGTACTCTCACGCTGTGACCAGCGATGCTAATCAGTTCGTGCTGCCGTGGGTTCAAATCCCACTAGCAGATGTTTATTTGTTTATATTGATTTATTTCACCTGACACAAACGCACAAACATCGCAAGATCTTGCTCGGGGTTTACCTATCGGAATAGTGCTCTCGCACTGGTAAAATGTCGGGCAGATGTAATGGCCGGCGTGGGGCTGGTATCATGAATTTAATATGTGTGGCATGGTACCAGCCCTGCAATAAATAATATGAAGCTAAAGGGCGATTTTTGCCGTTATCTGAAAGGCTTTGCAGAACCATCTAATATGGTTGCAAAACATTTCTCTGTGGTTATATTGTTTTTCCCTTGATGCATATGCACCGCTATATCTATGGTGCTAATCAATGAGACTTGACTGAAATGCAAATGAGACATTAGATTTATTCCAGGCGGTTCACAATGCGGCTCTATGGTGAACGTGTGATGACCGCAGCGATCAATTCAATATTTCGACGAAAACGACGAAAGGCAAAAAAAATGGGAAAAGTATTTTGCCACTCGCAAGAAAAATCTGTTGAATTTTTAAGCCGTATAATCGGCTCTGACTGCGCAGTACAGAATGATTGATGACAGCAGCGATCAATTCAATATTTCGACGAAAACGACAAAAGGCAAAAGAAATGGGAAAAGTATTTTGCCAGTCGCAAGATAAATCTATTGAATTTTTAAGCCGTATAATCGGCTCTCACTGGAGTAGATAGAACACATTTTAACAGGGTAAACTACATCTTACTCTCGACATATGGTGACCAATATCTCTTTGTTGGAAAGCGCGAACTGCCGAGGGTTTGCTCGCTGCCGAAGGGGCAGGCTCATTGCGCGCGCCTAAATCATGCGAAGCATAGCTACATTTTACGGAAACTGAGCTTGCAAAAGTCTAAAAATTTAACTCCAGAAATCAATACTGCTTTGTTTTCCTGTCAACTCAGGAACGCGGCTCATTGCATTTTCAGGGGTCATTGGCAGACGCTCCTTGGCGGAGTTAAAGGTCACAAAGAACAGTTCACGTCCGTCAGCAAACTTTATATTACCACTTTTCGTAAGACTGGCGCAACAGATGCGGATACCTCCGACGAAAAAGGGTCGACATTATCCGTATTTCACTTATGGTTGCTTGGCTACTATAAACAAAAAGCTCAGCTGAGCGTTTGTCTTTAATGCTTTCTTCCCTAACCTTGAACAAAGAAAGGGAGTATCGTGCGCAGAAAAAAGGGAATGCACCTACCGTTTTCTAGCCATATTCCGATTCCTCGATTGTAGGTTTCGGTAAGAACTGTCCACAGAGCGGCTGCGAGAGCGCGAGCCGCCATAGCGCACGGGCAACGAAGTCTCTCTGCGGCCTTGTTTCTGCTATCCTCACCTAGTGTTTGACGCAAAAGGATAAGATAGCATTGTGATAGATTGGAACGTACCACCGAAGATGTTTTTTCTTGATTCTTAAGAAGAGCAGATACAGGAGCACGCCGCGGTGTGCAATCGAATCCGGGTCCCATTCGGCGTAGCCAGGCTACAATCTCTGCTCTACACTCCTTCATAATCGTACTTTGGACCCCGATATGGCACGTGCACGCTCCACACATTCATGTGATTAAATCTACAGGCAGGGTTGCAACGTCAACATCATACAGAAACGTCCTTATACATAGCGGTCACTCGTCAAGTAGCTTTTTGGTTTGGTTTTATGGGGTTTAACTTCCTAAAGCGACTAGCACTGCGCTGCTAGCCCACGAGTGCCTTAGATGACTGTGCGGGCAGGCACCTGGGAAATCTGCACAGTAATGATGAGTTTGAGACTTATTTCTTCATGCAGCCACTAAATCTCCGACAATATAAGAGTATACGGGCGGGTTCGTGCTCACTAGTTTGCATGTTTCATACGCTCCGAACGAGTAACGAGATGAGTGGGCATACACTCCGAACGAGTTGAGTGGGCAAGAGAGCAGCCATTGCGCCAGCATGACTAACACGCATCTGTTCTTCGCACCCCAGGCGTTCCTGTCCCTGGAGACGTGTTGCCTGCTTTCTTCGCAGCCAGTCACTCTTCGTACTGTGTACTCGTCCCTTTTCCATGTTTTTTAGCGCTCACCATTTCCTTCAAGCAGTCACTCTTCATGAAGCTGGCTGTCTACCCGATGCCGATGCGACCGATCGCTGTTACCACGCACGCGCCTACACCGTGGAACAATCTCCTGTCATCGTACCAGCTATCAGGCTTTTCGCTACCACAGCGACACTGCAGCAGCCTGAGCACTTAAAGGCCTGCAGCCCGTCACCATCTTCAGTGGGCAAGGGAGCAGCCATTGCGCCAGCATGGCGTGCCAGCATGGTGTGCAACCGGCACTCTCTTTTCGCTAAGAAAAACGATAACAGATTCCTTATTATGCGAAGCATATTGCTAGAGCTATGCCCCACGCCGTCACCGTGGCTGTACGCGTCCAACCACGTGACACGATGACGTCACACCACGTGACACGATGGCGTCATGACAGATGAGAAACAGGTCTCCCAACTCGCGCCTTCGCTCGGAGCTGTACGCGACCAACCACGTGACACGATGACATCACGACAGATCGCCGTCACGCGCTGGGAGAGGGAGAACGATGCCATCGCACAGACGCCGGAATGTCCTCGAGCGGCATTCCCGCGCATTTCGCACGCGCGTTCACACTCGGTGTAGGTGAAACGCTCGCTCTACCGGGCACGCGGACGCGGCTTCCGTGGCAATCCAGGCGCTCACCCAACGCGCGTCTCGGGGTTAGTCGGCGTTCCGCTGTAGCCATGCCGTTGTCTTCCCCCACGACGAAGGCTTCTAGGGGTTGTATTAAAATGACCAAGTATTCAACCAAGGAAAGCCATGTATTACCAAGCCTAGCCATCAATATGCTTCGCATCTGACAAGGCTTAACCTTAGCTAAGCCTCAGCCATTTTTTTTTCGCTCCCTTGCCCAAGGGTGATTTGTGCTGTTGCCCGCGACTGCTTTTACTCTGCATATCTGTTGCTATGCTGCGGCGACGTCTTGTCCAACCCTGGTCCTGATCACAACACACGTGCCACCTCTGCTTCTATTGAACCAGAACGCGATTCTCAGCAAATGAGCGAGATAATTAAGTTACTTAAAGATATTGACAAAAAAACGACCGAACTCACGACTGGCCAAAGTAAACTAAGCGCAGACGTTAACTCAATCAAATCAAGTCAGGTAGTCCTCAAAACTAAGGTGCTTGAGGTGTTCAACCGTTTGGAACTGATTGAAAACAAATGCAAAATTCTGGAGACCCTAGAAGTCGACGTCACCTCAACTCAAGATACTGTCGAGCAGGTGACTTCTCGGCAGTATCAATTACAGGCTCGTATAGATGACCTTGAAGACCGCTCACGGCGGAACAATTTAATCTTACGCGGTATACCCGACGCACGTGAAACCTGGGAACAAACCGAACAAAAAGTTATAACCGCATTTTCAACTTCCTTCGGCAATGACTTTGATCAACCGGTCACTGAGTGCGCCCACAGGACAGGTGCGTTTTCACTTGAGAAATGCCGGCCTGTAGTTATCCGGTTCAGCTCATTTAAAGACCGTGGCAGAATACTAGCATCTCGAGCTACACTTAAAACTAATAACATTTCCGTATCGGAGGATTTCTGGACCGCGACCCGCAACGCGCGCCAGCAACTTACTGATTTCGCTAAAAGCGTGCCTCAGTCACCAAAGTTCCAGCTTCGTCACAACAAACTCTACGTTAGCAATAAGTGCTACATGTACGACAGCTCGACAAACAACGTCAAACTGATAAAGGAATTTCCCACCGAAGTATCCGAAGAGGACACACCGCGGTCGCCTTCATCAAATGCCCAAAACACTGACAACGCCCCGTAGCATCATGAGAGCGGACGTGGGCAGTTGTTGCCGTCACCACGCACATCTGTTCTTTTCGCTAACGTAAGAAGTATCGTAAACAAGCGTGATGCATTTCATTCCGTAGCCGACACGTGTAACGCAGGTATTATTGCACTAACTGAAACATGGCTTCATTCTAACATTCGTAACACCGAAATTTTCCACAACTCATTCCGATACACTTTTTATCGCTGCGACCGCACGTCACGTCAGGGTGGTGGCGTATTACTTGCCATTTGTAAAACACTCCGGTCTTACGCTATTAACATCACAACAGATCTCGAGATTGTTTGGGCATGCGTGGAACTTGGACACTCAAAAATTATTTTCGGGGTATGCTACTGTCCTCCCAGTCACTCTGCTAACTTCGTCGATGACCTGCACGATGCTATAAATGCTGTTTGCACACGCCACCCCCTGGCGCCTGTTTTCTTACTTGGCGACTTCAGTCTTTCTAACATACCTTGGTCTTTTGATATCCCAGTTCAGGACCCTTTTTTAGTTTAAGCACTGATTTCGTACACCTGTGTTCCACTTTTTCCTTTTCCCAACTAGTCTCTCAACCGACAAGAATTACTAATACCACTGCAAACACCTTGGACTTAATACTGACTACCCATCCCGATATGGCCTCAGAAATCACTTACTTACCTGGTCTCAGCGACCATCAATCGCTCTCATTTTACATTTGCATCGTTACTCCCCCAGCCGAGAAGATTTCTAAACACATCCGCGACTATAAAAAAGCTGATTTTCAGGCCATTAATAGGAAACTCGCCGACTTTCTTGATTATTATTGCAACGGGTTTGATGACCGCTCTTTTGATACTAACCAGAATCTATTCGTTACCAAGGTTAAAGAACTAACAGATACATACATACCGTTACGGACAATCTGTTATCACTCGAGAGCCCCGTCGTACAACTCCTATCTTTAACGATTATCCAATCGAAAAAAGCGTTTTTACCGAGTTGCGAAAAGGTCTGTCAGTGAAGCAAGATGGGCGGCGTACCGCGAAGCTAACGACATTTACGTAACTGCACTTAAAAGCACCAAAAATAATTTTCTTCACAACACACTTCCTAGCATTCTTTCCTCTGATCCTAAAAAGTTCTGGCGCATTGTCAACCCCAGTAACAGTGATACTATTAACTTATTAGACGAGAATGGCCTTGCCATCCCAGATGCAGAAAGCCCAGCGGTATTGAACTCCACATTCTGTAATAAATTTGTTCATTGTACTAACGCCATTTTTCCACGAGCGCAGACTTACAACTACATAACTATGGATCCCATTTGCATCGAAGCTTGTGGTATTGAGAAGATTGTTGATTCCCTTAAACCATGCTCCAGTCCAGGTACTGACTTAATCAACTACATAACTATGGATCCCATTTGCATCGAAGCTTGTGGTATTGAGAAGATTGTTGATTCCCTTAAACCATGCTCCAGTCCAGGTACTGACTTAATCAACGCGAAATTTCTCAAGTGTTCTCAAACGACTGTTCACTGCTGCTTTGTAAGATATTTCAACAGTCCCTCGACACCGGTGCTCTGCCTGCCGACTGGACGGTTGGGAAGGTGGTCCCAATCCATAAATCAGGTAACAAGAATTCACCCCTTAATTACCGTCCCATATCTTTGACAAGCATCCCATGTAAAGTATTGGAGCACATATTATACACATGTATCGCGAACTTCCTGGAATCAAATTCATTTTTTACAGACATGCAGCACCGTTTTCGTAAGCGACTGTCTTGCAAACTCAGTTAGCATCATTCACGCATAAATTAATCGCATCCTCGATCGCCGCTCAATAGCTGACTGCGTCTTTCTCAATTTCGCAAAAGCCTTCGAAAAGGTATGCCACAAATTGCTACTTTTTAGGCTAAGCTTACTAAACCTTGATCCGAGGCTTTTTTCCTGGCTCCAATATTTCCTTTGCAACCGCACTCAATTCGTAACTGCTAACAATGCCACCTCTCCATCAACCCTCGTCCATTCTGGAGTGCCACAAGGATCCGTTTTAGGCCCTCTTTTATTTCTTATTTATATTAACGACCTACCTACTTGCGTATCCTCGAACATACACTTATTCGCTGATGACTGCGTAATTTTTCGCGAAATTAACGACACTAACGACGTGTACGCTCTACAGAATGATCTATCTTCTATATAAGCATGGTGCAACTTTTGGTTAATGAAACTTAATTCTTCTAAATGCAAAGTTTTACGTGTCTCCCGCACATCATCTATTACAGGTGCATATTATCTAAATAATACCATACTCGAGGCCGTCACGTAATATCGCTAGCTCGGAGTTCATATAGCTTCCTCTCTAAATTGGTCGCTCCATATTAACGCCATAATTATCAACGCTAACAGCATGCTAGGCTACCAACGTCGGAATTTCTCCAATTTACCTACCTCCCTAAAGATCATGTTATATAAAACCCTTGTCCGTAGTAAACTAGAATACGCATCTGCAATTGGGTACACCAGCTACGCAAATTCAATTAATGCACTCGAGCTTGTACAAAATAACGCCGCCCGTTTCATCTTACTTAACTTCAATCGCACTGCAGTGTCACCTCCATGAAAAATACGCTCAACCTCCCGCCTTTAGCCTCCCGTCGAAAATTTTCACGGTTATGTTTATTTCGTAAAATATTTCACAACTGTCCCAATCTACGCGATGAAATGATATCTCCTCCGGCTTTCATCTCTCCACGGGTAGATCACGTTCACAAAGTCAGTATAACGTCGCACGAAACAAAAGCTTGTTTGCAGTCGTTCATTCCACATACATCAGCAGATTGGAACCACCTTCCCGGATCGACAGCCTGCATTCAAGACAACCTGCGCTTCCGTAACAGTTTAGCTAACATTGTATACTAAGGCTCACAACAAATGTACATATTATTCTCCATTTTCTTTGTTTACTTTAGTTACCTTTGTTTGTTCTCTTACTTTGCACTTACAACTTATGCTTACTTCTTCTACTGAATTGTATAACCAGGAACATGACGCTTGTATGTTGAATTTTTTTTTGTTCTCTTTCTATAATTTGTAACCACTCCCCTCTGAAATGCCTTTCGCCCTGAGGGTATCAATAATAAAAAATAAATAAATAAACTGAAGAGGTAGAGCCTGGGCCTAAAGTGCTGGGGAGAAAATTATTTGAGTCCACTGTGCTGCTTTGAGGAGAGCTGTAAGTTTTGCCTCCGCCGTGCCCTATGTTATCGATCATGGGTAGTGAAGCCATATTTACCATACAGTTTCTTACTATTACCTAGAGGGAAAGCTGGCGGCGCTGCACTTCAGCCACCATGGACGCCCAAAGCATCATGGGGCGGTGAGCTACTTGTTGCGGGACGGTCGTAGTTTTTCGGGAACACAGAGTGGTACTACATGGGTACTACTCAGACGTTTCATTCCGAAAACGCTGTTCGTGTGTGCGCAGACGACTTTCGCGCGACCGCAGTGTGCAAAAACCATAGTAGTGAAAACGCGACAACACACGACGCCAATAAAAGGTTTTACTCTTCTGAAATGCCATTAAAAACCTCTTAAAATGTCTAAGCAACAACATTTTTTTGAAAACATATTTACTTTTAAAAGTGCGCTTGTTAATTACGAAATATTAGTTTTTATAGTGTTCATTACTTGGCCAATAGGAGAGCGAGTCGTCTCTTATTTTGGGCAAATTTTGCACTTAAATGCTTTTCTGCTCGTTTGTTGCAATCATTAGACAAGATTTTCAATGTTAGGACGTTTGTAGTTATCAAACAGCTTTATTTCTTGATTATTTTTTGGCCAAAAGTTGCAGTTCCGCAACAAGTAGCTCACCGCCCCATGATGCTTTGAGCGCCCATGGTGGCTGAGGTGGTCACGTGGGGTCTCCATGCAAACTCCCATAGACGGCTTGCCAGCTTTCCCTCTAGGTAATAGTAAGAAACTCTATGATATTTACTATGGAATGGGTGATGCGCACCCACGCTACAGCCCGGGCATTCTTGGGAACTAAAGAACCACTGATTTGTTTGTCACTAGAGGAGAGTCTCTGTCATATGGGCGTATATGATAGTGGCGGTACACGGTCGTGTGTGCCTGTGCTAACACTTTCCGCCTTAGCTAAGCGCTTGCCTCGCTCCGAGTTGCCGTGTCGTGGAGTCTTATTTGAGGTCAATGGTCTGCAGTCCGTCAGTGCAACTGTAGGAGCCCATTCAGCATGAAGATAGTCTTCTGAAGGGAAGCTACACTCTTTGGCACACTATGCCTAGTCCTGCTTTATCGCTTATTCGCTGCTGTGTATCTAATAGGACTCAGACAGTTTATATTAACGGCACTCTTTCAGAGCCAGAACTGCTTATTAAGATCCACCGCAAGGCTCAATCCTCGGGCAGCCATTTTTTCATATACAAAAATTACCACTTTAAATGTCTAAGTTTTTGTAGAATATTGTTTTCAGACCAGACAACCATATAAACACCGAACCAACAAGGATGAACAAGGATTTACACTATTTGCCTGTTTGATGTGCGCATATTGGCCTTCAGAACAATCCTGCATTGAACAATCTCTCATTGCTTAGCCTTCAAGGAACTATTGAGATTTTGTCTTCAGTTCTTATAGAAACTAATATTTTACAATCCTAACAAGAAGTACTGTTCCATGTAGTTTTTATATATCCTATTCTTTAATTTGACCTCAGTGCAAAGCATAATTCCAGGAAAGTTGCGTACACAGTAAGCCTATTAATAACAATTCGCCTTTACTTTCCACGGCATATAATGATAACTGTTTATAACGAGTTCATTGACAGTGGGCTGTAGTATCGTTTTTTAAGTGGGGCACACTTACCCTATGCATGTTCAACATCACCAACACCTAGAATGTCAATCAACAGAACTTAGTTTCTCTGACCATTTTGGTGCACATGTGGCCACCCTCTTTAATAATATCGTAATGGTATATCATTACAAAATCTGTTTGGGTATAAGTTAGGAATAATAATTTTTAAGATCTTAAAAAAAGAAATTGTTGTAAACTTCATAAGAGCCACTTCTAAAGTTAGTCAAAATAGATACGTTAGCATACCATGTACCGTGTTTTGTTTACCCTTACTCGAGTACAAGGAGCCCATCCAACAGCGGCGCGCATGCGCTGATTGGTCATAATATGGCAAGCCTCCGCGCAGCTGCCGTGCACCTAGCGCCATCTAGGGCCCTCAAGGTGGTCGGCGCATGGGCACTGATTGCGTACCGTCTCCCGGTACTCTGTTAACGGTAACGGTAACATGGTACATGGTATGCTAAAGGTGTCTAATAGTGAAAATTACAAGGTGTAGTTAAGTCTCCTTACGTGCGAAATTGCGAAAGCTGTGCGCGGTCCGCTACTGGGCCAGCGCCGTAGATTACAAGGGGGGGGGGGGGGGTTCAGTGAGTGCCGCATGATGGCGCTACGACTGCACGCAAAATACGAAGGAAATCTACTGCAAACGGAGGAACTTGGGTACTCGTTTGAATTCGACACCTGTAATTAATCTGCTCATAATTACTCACGTAGGCCTCAGTACGTATCTCGAAGATACGTTTTTGAGCACGGCCCATTCAATAGACGCGCATTTGTTCAGCTTCAAACGTTGAAGTGTCGTAGCGGATTGTCAGCGTGCCCATCTCGCACATGGCCATGATTCGACACCCATCTAGACACGTATTTTGCACACAACCTCGTTTTACAACTTCCGTCCACGTCACTCATGAGCCAAGAACGGCTTTCGCCTTAAAAGGTTCGCTGCTAGCACTAACATCATTCGAACTCAACTCAAGCAAATTACGGTAAATTTTAAGCTAAATTCATTTTGTACCATAGCTGCCATTATCATGCCATGTAGTGAAGATGACGACACAGAAGCGCGAGGCTGACTTCCAGGCCAAAAACTTAGCCTTGGCTCTTGTTGGAAATCCCAAATTACGTAATTCCAACTAGGCCAAAATCCTCGTTTGCATCAGCCCCGCCGCGATGGCTCAGTGGTTACGGCGCTCGGCTGCTGACCCGAAAGACACGGGTTCGGTTCCGGCCGCGGCGGCCGAATTCCGATGGAGGCGAAATTCTAGAGGCCCTTGTATACTGCGCAATGTCAGTGCACGTTAAAGAACCACAGGCGGTCGAAATTTCCGGAGCCCTTCACTACGGCGTCCCTAGTACCCTAAGTAGCTTTGGGACGTTTAACATCAATAAACCAAATCAAACCTCTTTTACATCTGCCGGAGGTGCTGGATATCGATACAGTTATCAAGATCCCACTGGCCTCTTGCTCGTTGGGCGCTACATTTAGAGGAACACGACATTCAAGTAATCTACCGGACTGGCCATAACAATTCTGAATCTCACGCCCACTCTGGCTTACCTGTAGAATGCTACTTTGACTGCACATCACACATTTTCTGTGATTCCTTTTCCCCTCTAAATTGCTCAAGTGCACTCTAAAGAACGCCTGGACCACTGCATAATTTCCCTCCTCGATCTACTCTCTGCACCATCCACGCTTCCTGGGGCTTAGATTTTCTGCCTTCAACTCAACTACTTTGCCAAACGGGAAAGCACGACTTAACCGCAGAAACTACCTTCGCGACCGGCGCAAATGGATCCTTGCCATTGCGAGGCACCTCTGTGCCACCTTATGTGCGTCTTTTTACGCCGACTTTCTGCGTGCCTACACCGGCATACAGATGACTTACACGTGCCTTCAACTGCGCTTCTAGTGACGTGAAATGTACCTTTTTGTCCGTCTATATGTTCGTTCCTGCTCTCAAGACCAGCGTCACAACACACTTCCTCGCCCGTTCCATTGGGCCGACGCTGTCCTTGCCGAGCCCCACACGACCATTCGACCGACCGCGTTGGCATCGATCTCTACAGACCACTTCTCATTACTACCGCGAGGAATCGGTAGGCAATAGTGACAGTGGACCACGCTGCTCGCTACACAGAAACCTCATTCTTGCCATTTGCGTGTGCTCAAGACGTTGTGTCTTTAATCTTTTATCGCCTCGTTCTGCGTCATGGTTCACCTAAAGAACCTCAGAGCGACTGGGGCATTTCACATTATTCACAGCTCTACAATGGCCCACCACCCTCAAACACATGGCATGACTGATCCTTTCAACCGCATATTGAGTGATACGCTACCAAGTGTAACGAGACAGCGCCACCCAGCGTCGGTTGTGGAGAGCCGAAGATGACGAAACACGGATAGCGCGTGCAGAGGAGTACGGCGCCGCGGGTGGAAGAGGAAGAAGGATAAGAGAGCTGGTACGCGGTCGGCGACGGACGCGTACGTGGTTCCTCGCGCCCCGAGTTTCCAGGCTTGGACTTCCGTCAGGTACGTCCGAGCTCCCAGACCCGGACACCAGACCGCAGTCGACAGCCTGGAACCAGCAGACTTCGGGGCCGCTGTTTCCGGCGTGCCATACTCCTTCGGGAAGCATTTGAACGTGGCCCGCCTCCAGCACAGCAGCTATGGAAGTTGCACTGGGGTCCCGCAGCCGTCACGTGCTCACGCAGTGCCGATGACGCTCGCCGTGCCGATCGCCTTCTACTCCATGTCTCATCGCGGGTAGGAGCAGAAATCTACCGACTGCGCCGATACCTCGCCTCAACTCCGCGTTCGACGCACCAGCCAGCGAAGCACACACCAGACGCTAGCACTTCAGTGGACGTTTCTTTCCTCTTGTAGAGTGTATCGGTTTTTTTCGCTCGTGCTTTATTTCTTCTTTCGTGTGTACTATTGAGCCTTTCCTTCAGAACTTCAGTTCTTTTTCCAAACCACCTGGTCTATTCCTCTCACCTTCCAGCGGACGGTAGAGGCGTTCTATCCAATCTTTCACCCCCTCATAAACTGGTCCGCTACGACCAGATAAGGTCGTTTTTTTTATTTGTTTGCCTATTGAGCTAATTTAGACACAGTATGAGCGCTTCGGAGTTGGTTGCTTTAGGCGAGCGCATGGCCTTGCGCGATATCAAGTTGCGAGCGTGGGTGCAGGACGAGCTTCGTAAGGCACGGGAAGAGAGTCGCTGAGCCTGAAGCTACGAAGCAGAGATTGGAGTTAGAGGCACAGAATTTAGGGGCGGGGTGTGAGGCTGCGTAGGAACGTTTGGAGTTAGAGGCGCGGAACTTGCAGCTTCAAATAAGGCTCATGGAGGGAAGCGCAAATCTTTCAAGTAACCTCGGAGAATACAAGGGGGGGGGGGGGGGGGTAATGCGCACAAAAAGACAAGGACGAGAAGATAACACAACAAGCGCAGACTCGCGACTAACTTTATTTGAAAACACGACACTCCTTTTATAGATCACACGCATGTGGAAACCAAAAACCTGTCTTCATTCTGATACAGTTTGATAGAAGGGTCACTTACGCAATCTTTATCCTTCTGTTTGATGCAAAACGCCTCCGCCAACTCACGCGCCACCTGGTCACGGCTCCTCCTCAAAACTTTTGTATCTGCCAGCAAAGGCAGGCAAGGGTTATTGCGCGTAGCATCCTGGCATCCGTCACAATGCAGGGGTAAATTCGACCCTGTCCCTGATTTCACGGAAAGCTGGTGTTCCCTTAAGCGCTCATTCAGAGATCGGCCTGTCTGACCGATGTACGTATACCCTGCCACAGGTGAGGGGAATCTGGTATACGACACCCGTCTGGCACCTGACAAAACGAGTGGAATGACGCTTCTCGCAGTCCGCTTTCCTCTTCCCTCCGGACATGACCTGAGGGCACAATGAGGCCAACTTGCATGGGGCGGTAAAAACTACCGGCACGCCGTACCGTTTCGCCACGTTCTTCAAGTTGTGGGAAATTCTGTGAATATACGGTAGAACCGCTTGCCTCATTTCCTTAGAACGGCCACTATCCCGGCACGTCCTATCAGTTTGCGCAGAAGCTTCCCTGCCACTGCAACAATGATTGAAGCAGGAAAACCAGCCTTCGTCATCCTAATTACCTGATTATTGAGGCTCTCGTGCACCAGGTGAGCGCAAGACTTAGACAAGGCGCCCTGCAGGCAATACGTTCGGATAGCCCGTTTAACTGTCTTGGAATGTGCTGACCTGAACGGCAACAGGTCTTTCCGTGCACGTGGTAAGTACATCCAGCAAACGTGATCTGGTGTTAAAGTCAGGTTAATATCTAAAAACTGTAGCTTGTCATGTTCCGGTAACTCATGAGTAAAGGTTAGACCCTTCCCATGTCGTCTGAAAATCGATAAAAATTCTTCCACAATCACAGTGTGCGTCGCGCCAGGTCGACCTTTAAGAAACACTAAATAGTCATCCGCTAAATAGTCATCCGCTAAATAATGATGACTATTTAGTGTTTCTTAATGGTCGACCTGGCGCGACGCACACTGTGATTGTGGAAGAATTTTTATCGATTTTCAGGCGACATGGGAAGGGTCTAACCTTTACTGACGAGTTACCGGAACATGACAAGCTACAGTTTTTAGATATTAACCTGACTTTAACACCAGATCACGTTTGCTGGATGTACTTACCACGTGCACGGAAAGACCTGTTGCCGTTCAGGTCAGCACATTCCAAGACAGTTAAACGGGCTATCGGAACGTATTGCCTGCAGGGCGCCTTGTCTAAGTCTTGCGCTCACCTGGTGCACGAGAGTCTCAATAATCAGGTAATTAGGATGACGAAGGCTGCTTTTCCTGCTTCAATCATTGTTGCAGTGGCAGAGAAGCTTCTGCGCAAACTGATAGGACGTGCCGGGATAGTGGCCGTTCTAAGGAAATGAGGCCAGCGGTTCTACCGTATATTCACAGAATTTCCCACAACTTGAAGAACGTGGCGAAACGGTACTGTGTGCCGGTAGTTTTTACCGCCCCATGTAAGTTGGCCTCATTGTGCCCTCAGGTCATGTCCGGAGGGAAGAGGAAAGCGGACTGCGAGAAGCGCCATGCCACTCGTTTTGTCAGGTGCCAGATGGGTGTCGTATACCAGATTCCCCTCACCTGTGGCAGGGTATACATCGGTCAGACAGGCCGATGTCTGAATCAGCGCTTAAGGGAACACCAGCTTTCCATGAAATCAGGGACAGGGTAGAATTTACCCCTGCATTGTGGCGCATGCCAGGATGCTACGCGCAATAACCCTTGCCTGCCTTTGCTGACAGATACAAAAGTTTTGAGGAGCCGTGACCAGATGGCGCGTGAGTTGGCGGAGGCGTTTTCCATCAAACAGAAGGATAAAGATTGCGTAAGTGACCCTTCTATCAAACTGTATCAGAATGAAGACAGGTTTTTGGTTTCCACATGTGTGTGATGTGACAGTTTGAAAGTATAAAAGGAGTGTCGTGTTTTCAAATAAAGTTAGTTGCGAGTCTGCGCTTGTTGTGTTATCTTCTCGTCCTTGTCTTTTTGTGTGCAGTACCCCCCCTTGTATTCACCATGATTGACCGACTAGCCCAACAACGTACGCTCTTAAACCTCGGAGAATGCAGCGTCGCGCCGGCCAGCTCCATTAACCCGCACAGCCTCATACCACAGTACAATGAAGCGCGGGATCACCTCGATCCCGACTTAACGAGGTTTGAGCAGGGTCTTCGGTCGGCTCTCGTTTGAGGATTCCGTGGACCATGACAGAGCGAAGCTTGCCTTGCTGCAGTGGTTTGATTCACTGCAGAAGGGTACCGAGAAAAGTTTCGCCGGAGCAAGTCCCAGGAGGCCGAAACGGCCTCGTAGTATGCTGCGAGGTTGTTTAGCTTCTTTGACTGTTGGGTCCAGATGCGGGGAGAAGGCCGCACCTTTGAAGTTGTTTGCGAAATGGTCGTGAGAGAGCAATTCCTGAACAACTGTAATTCCCGTTGATCCCTTTTCTTACGTGAGCAGTAGGGCAAAACATTTTAGAAGCTGGCAGAGGCTGTCAGTGATTTTCTCGAAGCACAGCAGCAAAATAACTTGTTGGTGTTTAAAGAGAAGGGGGAGCTGACAGTAGCTAAAACGAAGAATATTTGTGGTCCACAATCCCACCTTCGCTGTTTTCTTTGCGACAAGACTGGACACAAGGCGTCGGATTGTCGGACAAAGCCGAAGCAATCGTATTGCACCTGGTGCCGCAAGGTAGGACATGTTGCCTAGTCATGCAAAGCTAAGAGACCAGGAGACAGTGAGGCGTCCGCGTGTGGCATGACACTTCGGTATTCACGTCCCAATAGCCCTGCAGAGGTAGCGCGCATAGAGGACCAGCTGGGAGAGATGATGATCTGCCCTTCCAACCCTGTGGAAGCTGCTATGCCCGTGGGGCACGGTGAGGTGTTCGGCCAGCCTGGTTCGGTATTACGGGATACGGGCAGCACCGGCATTGTTCTGCGTGAGTCGCTTGTACCGGCAGCTGAACTTACAGGAAAAAAGGCTACGTTATTCTTGGCCAGTGAGACCAGTGTAGATGTTCCGGTAGCGGGGGTGGTGATTTTTTCACCGTACTTCTCCGGCAAGGCCATCGCGCGGTGCTTGTCTACACCCCTGTACGACATCATAATAGCTAATGTCCCTGGCGCTAAAGCTCCATTCTCGGTCGATCCGCCAGTTCCAACTGATCAGGCAGCTTCCCCTGCCATGACGGGTTCGGTCGACGTTCCTTCCCTGACGGGGACGGCAAAGGTTTCAGAGAATAGCAAAAGCCCCACTCATAACACACTCCACTTGTCACGGCCGGAGTTTCGCCTCAAGCAGGACGAAGACCCGATCTTAGAGGTGTGTCGCAGGAAGTTGCGGCAAACATTTCTTGGCAAGGGACAGACCGCCCATACCTTTCATACAGATGACGCTGTTCTTTTCCGAACATACCAAGTGTGGCCCGGCCGGGTCGTTGAGCAAGCGGTGGTACTGAAGTGCTTACGCACGCAAGTCCTCATATTGGCGCAAGAGAGTGCATTCTCCGGTCGTCAAGGGATATGGAAAAAGATGGCTAGGGTGGTCAGTGAGTTTTATTGGCCCGGGGTACAGGCTGACATCAATAGATATGTCAGGTACGTGCCAACGGACTATGCCGAAGGGAAAAAGAGAGAGAGAAAAGGACGGAAAGGCAGGGAGGTTAACCAGGCGATGCCCAGTTGGCTACCCTACACTTGGGGAGGGGAACAGAGGAGAAAAAAGGAAAAAGAGCGGCAAGGAAATGAGTTGTCTAAGTGTCCAGCGACCACTATGTCACAGGGACAGAGGGCGCGCACTGAAAACCTAAAGATTATAGGCGGGAATGCAGCCCCGAGTCGCGCTTTCACCGCTTTCCGTTGTCTGGAAGGTTGTGTCCAAGGCCCCAGAACGTTAGACTCTGTTAAAGGACGCGAGTGCAAGCGGAGCAGAGAAGCACTTAGGAAACCGCGCTCTCGCTCAAAACGAGGGCAGTCACAGAGGAGGTGGCTGATCGTTTCGGCACAACCACACTCGTCACACGCAGGAGAGTCAGCCATTGCGATGAGATGGGAATAGGCGTTTGTGAACGCCACCCCCAGCCACAGGCGGCACAACAGCGTAGTATCACCGCGGGGGAGGCCGAATGGTATATGATGTTGGAGCAAGAGGTTGAAGTGATGCGAGCGGTGTGTCCAACCTCCAGGGGCAGACCACGACGTTGCAGTCAGGTTTCGGGCGAGCAGTTGAAGGTGCCTCGCTGCGTCAGCTCTTGTCAGTGGTATGCGGACAGTGTTGGTTGTATGGTGAGCCGATCGAGCAGCATCGTCAGCTAAGGCGTTACCAACAATGCCGCTCTGGCCTGGTACCCACTGGAAGATGATTTCATGATCTTGTTCGATTGCCTGGTGGTGCAGATATCGTATCTCTGCTGTAAGTTGCTCATGGTCGCTATGTCTCAAGGCAGATTGAAGACATTGTAGGGCAGCTTTTGAATCACAGAAAACAGCCCATTTTTGAGGTGATTGTTGTGAGATATACTGTACCGCCGCAAGAAGGGCGGCCAACTCTGCTCCAGTAGAGGTAGTCCGATGTGAAATTTGTTGGTGAATTTGAGTCTGCCGCGCAGGAACGACAACAGCGCAAGCAGAACTAGTAGCGATTACTGATCCATCCGTATAGACGTGAGTATGGTCCGAATATTCGAAGTGGAGCATGGACAGTGTCAGTTGCTTAATGGCTGGCGTCGATAAATTTGACTTTTTCGCTATCCCCGGAATAGCAAGGCGCACACATGGGAGCCGCATACACCACAGAGGAGAGGGAGGTAGTGCTGCCGGGGTGAACTGTTGTGGGATCGACGACTGTTGCGTCGTTATCACCTTTGCAAACGCAGAATGTGGTCTCTGCAGTGGCAGAGGCGGAAGGTGATGCTGTGGAATCCTTGAGATATGGCGTATGTGCATTCGCAAGCAGTCTAGGACAATATAAGTAGAGATCGGGTGGTCTTTGGCCAGTGCAATGCTACCCAGTGTTGATGCGTTCCGAGGGAGACCTAGGCATGTGCGAAGGGCCTTACCCTGCACTGACTGGAGGGCACGCATGTCAGTTTTGCACGTGTTTGAGAGTACAGGTGTACTGTACCGCAAGCGTCCGACAAATAGATCTCTATACAACTCCAGCATTGACTGGACCGACGAGCCCCATGATTTTCCACCTAGAAATCGGAGTAAATGAGCGATAGATGTTAGTTTTTTTTTTCAGTAGAGTGCAATGCGGGCTCCATGATAAATTGCGGTTGATCAGGATCCCTAGGAAACGATGAGTTTTGCTGTAAGAAATGACTTGACCGTCGATACGTACCGGATATGGAGTCATACATTTACGTGTAAATGCCACTAGCGCGCACTTTTCCGGTGAAACGCTGAGACCTTGCTTCTGGAGATAGGAAGAAGTGATCGATGCTGCCCGCTGAAGTCTTGCACGCACCTGGGGACGCGTCACAGAGGAGGCCCAAATGCAGATGTCATCGGCGTACATACACACTTGGACGGTGTTGGGGAGGTTCTCAGGGAGGGCGATGAGAGTCAGATTAAACAATGTAGGGCTAAGGACACCACCCTGGGGCACGCCACGGTAGGTGTAATGCGCAGGCGTCGGGCCATCTTCACATTAGATAAAAAATGATCTTTTGGACAGATAGCTCTCTATCCACGCAAACATCCGACCACCGATGCCCACAGTTTCCAGCGCATCAAGGATGGCCTCATGGGTCACGTTGTCGTAGGCACCTTTTAAATCCAGAAAGAGTGCCACTGACAAACGTTTCAAGCGCTTCTGTTGTTGAACCGTGAATGCGAAATCAACAACGTTGTCAATAGAAGAGCGACCCCGCCTGAAGCCGGCCATAGCGTCGGGGTATATTTTGTAGTGTTCGAGGTACCACTCAAGGCGCGACAAAATCATTTTCTCCATGACCTTTCCTACGCAACTGGCCAAAGCTATTGGCCTATACGACGAGAGCTCGAGTGGAGATTTCCCTGGTTTTAGTAGGGGTAGCAATCGACTCGATTTCCATTCTTGAGGAACAGCACCATCGAGCCAAGAGTCGTTGTAACGTTTGAGGAGCTCTTCTCGCGCGTCGTGGCCAAGGTGGGACAGCGCAGCATATGTGATTCCATCTGGCCCTGGTGAAGACGAACGCCGACATCCTGCAAGAGCAGAGTCGAGTTCCTCGCGATAAAAAAGGACATCCATGGCTGAGACCCGTGAGGCAGGAGGAACACGCCGGGAACTCGAAGCAATTGGTACACCAGCAATTTTCCTGCAGTAGTCCGTTGCTACGTCAGACTGCTGTCGATCTTGATAGACAGCCAACGCATAGAAGGGTTGTCTTTGCTGCGGAAGCGTACGGAGGCCCCGCACAGTACGCCATATGAGGGACATGGGCTTGCGGGGATCCAAGTGTTGACAAAAGGACCTCCAGCGCTGGTTCGCCAGCTGATCCATTCTTCGTTTGATTTTTTTCTGCGTACGTCTCGCCTCCCGAAGATCATTTAAGCACTTGGTTCGTCTGTATCGCTTTTCTGCTCGCCGCCGAAGAGCACGCAGGCGTTCTAGTTCAATATCAAAATCACTGCGTATTCTTGAGGACGTGATGTGACTTCTCGCAACGTTCATAGCATTAGCTATAGTGTGCTCCAGCCTGCCAGTGAGGGCTTCTTTGCTCGTCTCCTCCATATGTTTTCGAAATACTGCCCAGTCGATTCGCGCGAGTTGGGCTGGGGTGGGCGCACCAAGGCCGTTTATTTTGAGGTAGGTAGGAATGTGGTCACTTCCATGGGTCTCCACATCACAAAACCAGCGAACACTCCGCTGCAACAACCTTGCAACTAATGTCAGGTCCAGGCAGCTGCTGTAGTGACAGCCGCGCAGGTATGTCGGACTGCCGTCATTCATAACATACAGATCATTGTCGGAAACAAATAACGCCAGATGCCTTCCTTTGGCGTTAATTCTGGTGCTTCCCCATAGCAAATGGTGGACGTTAAAATCGCCAGTAATGATCCAAGGAGCACGGGTTTCTTCCATGATGGCCTTCAGCCTTTCGCAGTCTAATTGAGAGGAGGGTGATACATATGCTGCAATCAGTGTGAATTCTAGCGTTTTTCTCTTGATTAAGAAACACGCGTATTGATTGTCATTGTGAGGTGGAACTGGGTAGCAAACATACGTCATGTCAGTGCGGAGGTATACCAAGACTTGGCTGCGCTGCCCGCATGTAGGGGCGAAAAAAGATTCGTACCCGGAGAGCCTGATTGCTTCTGATAATCTGGGCTCGCAGATTACCAATATTGGGAAGTAGTTAGTGAATGCGTAAGGACGAAAACTTGACATTCGCGACCTCAGACCTCTTGCGTTCCATTGGAAGATCGTGGCGCCTCTGACTTCCTCACGAAACGAGGGAACGTGGCCAGCCATTATGGATTAAAGTCCTTGAAGTGCTGAACCCAGGGAGTCCAGCACTAGTAAAACGCTTCGAGCAGTTGGGGATTGCAGAGCCTGTAGGAGAGGCCGAATTGCGTTGACCACGGTCTTTAAAATCACGAGGGTTTGGCGGTCTTGCTCCGGGAGCCCGTCTGCAGCGGCCGACGTGCTCAGCGATGGGAGCTTACGTGGAGGGGCCTCAGGAGGACATAATGGCGGAAGCGCTGGCCAAGCATCGGAACCTGATGACATCTGGCCACCCTTGTCCACAGAGGGCGGACGGAGCACACTGGGGCGAGGTGGAACAGGAGGTGGAGGAGGGTGAGCAGGAGGCGCCAACAGCGCGTCGTTGCGGCTGTCATTGGCAGCAGCCTGTCGGGATTTCCTCTTGCGTCGGGCACGTCTCTTGCGAACGATCGCGGCGGCTTCGCGGTGCGTCGAGTTGTCTCGGACCATTTGTCTTAGGACAGCAAGCTCTTCTTTTAGCCGCGGGCAGTCTCTAGATGAGGCGTCATGGGGATCGTTGCAGTTTGAACAGCTGAGAATTTGTGCTGTGCATGTCTCAGAATCATGAGGCTCGGCACACCGGGAACACACACTCGCGAAGCCGCAGACTCCGCTAACATGGCCCAGTTTCATACAATTCGTGCATTGTAGGGGCTTTGGTATGAATGACTGTACTGCGTGACGAAAAAGGCCTACCTTCACATGTGACGGAAGGCTGTCACCATTGAAGACAATCTTGACACAGTGAGATTTCCCAAGACGTGAAACTCGTAGAATCACTGTGCCTTCGTTTCCTGGCTTCACAAGAATGGGCAGATCTTCTTGCGTGATCGTCTCATCGACGTCATAGATGACGCCAGAAGAAACGTCCTCGCTGAGCGGGATAACTGTACGGACCGACATGCCTCCGAGTTCAGTGATGGCCCGCAGTGATTCGAGTGCTGGCGCATGATGGACGTCAACAGCAACGTTTTTGCGCGAGTTCACGCGAACGTCTTTAATTTAGTTCGGCACAAAGGCCTCAAGTTGCATTGAGACAGCTTGCCTGTTAAGCCGCCTCATGTTGTGGGATCGATGAGCAGGCAGGATGAGAATAGTATGCTTCGATGCTTGGCCAGTTGTCTTCACCGTGGACTGGCTCGATGAGGAGCGGGCTCTTAATAGTCTTCTTTTGGTCCTGCGGCTGATGTATGTCTCAAATTCGCCTTCGGTACTGTCCTCGCTGAAGTACTCTATGGTATCCTCGCTGTCGGGGTCACTGGGAAGGCTGCAACGCTTCCTCGAAGAACTCGAGGAAGGAGCCGGCAGTCTGGTCGGATGCCCAGGAGGATCCACATCCATCGCCGTATGACGGGGGCGGCGTCCCCGCAATACACACACAAAATACACTAAAAGACGCTGGAGACGGATGATGATGATGATGATGTCCTCGGGCTGAATGGCACATACCCAGACGGATAGAAAGCGAGTCCACAAGGATGCACTTCGTCGTCTTTCCCCGCCGAAGGAAAAGGTGAGCAATGTTCCACTAGGCCAGATGCCTCTTATTTCTACACCGTTTGAGCGAGTGGCGGTCGACATATGGGGCCTTTACTCCCAACCTCATCTAAAGGGAACAGATATATACCCATGTTAGTGGACTTTGCGACCAGATATCCTGATGCGGTTGCTCTACCTGCCATTGATTCCGCCACTGTGGCAGAAAGCCTGCTGGAGATGTTCTCGTGCTTTGGATTCCCGCAAGAGGTTCTTTGCGATCAGGCTTCATGCTTCACATCTGCATTGATGAGAGAAGTAAATGATGCGTTAGCTGCTGTTAAGCATTTAACGTCCACAACGTACTACCCTATGACCAATGGGCTTGTGGAACGCTTTAATTGAACCATGAAAAACATGTTACGGAAGTTGAGCCAGGAACATCCCAAGGCGTGGGACCGTTACCTAGCCCCTCTCCTTTTTGCCTACAGGATGGTCCCACAAGCTAGCCTGGGATTTTCTCCCTTCGAATTGATTTACGGCCGTCAGGTCCGGGGGCCGGTAGTGATTTTGAAAGAGCTTTAGACAGCGAATCAAATGACTCCTTTAAAACGTAATATGCCTATCTGCTGGACTTGAGGGAGCGGCTAGAAAAAACTCTACAGCTCGCCCACCAAGCTTTAGGGAGTGCACTGCGGTCACAGAAGCTGTACTATGATAGGCGTACCTCAAAACGGCAGTTGAAGGTGGAAGACCGGACCCTAATTTTGCTCCCGGCATCTCAAAACAAACTCCCCATGCATTGGAAAGGGCCGTTCGTAGTCACCGGCAGGCAGAATGACTACGATTGCTGGGTGGATATTGGCTCTCGAAAGAAGCTCTTTCATATTAATATGTTAAAACGCTATGAAGAGCGGCAGCCCGCAGCTGCCCTCTAGGCATCGTCCTTCGTGGTCGTAGAGGAAATCGAGCCGGAAACCTCTCTACCATCCTTCACTGCTTGTCCAGGTGCCAGCAATGCGGTTGTCAAACGAGCCGAGAGTTTAAGCACCCGACAGATGACAGATCTTCACACCTTGTTAGAGTCCCATGGCGATATTTTTTTCCGACATGCTGGCCGTTCAAATCTGCTGAAGTGTCAGTTGAAGCTAACCAGCAGTACAACTATTAACATCACACAGTACCCTTTACCCTTTTCACTGCGAGAAGTTGTCGAGAAGGAAGTCGATGACATGACGAGCACTCTCAATGACCCTACAACTCTCCATTGGTTCTGGCCAAGAAACCTGACCAGATGTACCGGACCTGCATAGATTTTCGTCGAATTCACAGCGTCCTGGTAGATGATGCCGAGCCTATCCCAAGAACTGATGTCATGTTTACAGAGGTTGGCACTAAGTGCTATTTCTCGAAATCGGTTCTTACTAAGGGTTACTGGCAGGTGCCTCTGGATGACGCTTCCAAACCCATCATTGCTTTTTCCATGCAGTCTGGCCACTATCAGTTCCGGTACATGGCTTTCGGAATTAAGACTGCCTCCGCGATTTTCACCCGCCCCATGAGGGCGCTTCTGTCAGGCTTGCCCAATGTGGTGCACTATATAGATGATGTGCTGGTCGCCACTGCAACGTGGGAGGAGCATAGAGCATATGCACACCCTCCATCTCTTGTTTGAGCGATCAGAGTAGCGGGCTTCACTGTCAAACCACAGAAGTGCGAACTCGGGACTAACCATGTGATCTTCTTTGGACATGTGTTAGGCGAAGGCAAGATTCGGCCAGTAGATTCAATTGTCTCTAAAACTGCACCCACCCCAAAACCGCAAACCAAGAAGCAGGTTAGGTCCTTCCTCGGCTTGGCCGGCTATTACCGCGACTTAATCCCTCATTATGCTGCCAAGGCCCAACCACTGTTGGAAATCACCCGCAAAGCAGAAAACAACAATGTGCGTTGGACTCCGGAGCGTGAAAGGGCCTTCGAAGAGCTTAGATACGACCTGGCCTCGGAACCCGTCGTCCGGGGATAGTCTAACGATAGTAGCACTATCGATAGTTTTTTACACTATCGATACTTTCAAAAAACCTATCGATACTATTGGTAGTCAATTTTCCGATAGTTTTGCGTCACTACCAGACCACCGTCGACAGCCTGGAACGAGGTGACTTCGAGGCCGCTGTTTCCGGCGTGCCGTACTCGTTCGGGAAGCATTCGAACGTGGCTCCCCTCCACCACAGCTGCCATGGAAGTTGCCCTGGGGTCCCGAAGCTGTCACGGGCTCACGCAGCGCCGATGACGCCCGCCATGCTTATCGCCTTCTACTCCACGTCTCATCGCGGGTAGGAGCAGAACTCTGCCGACGGCGTCGACGCCTCGCCTCAACTCCTCGTTCGACGCACCAGCTAGCGAAGCACACACCAGACGCTAGCACTCGAGTTGACGTTTCGTTCGTCTTGTAGAGTTTATCGGGTTTTTTTCGCATGTGCTTTATTTCTTCTTTCGTGTGTATTAGTGAGCCTTTCCTTCAGAACTTCAATTAGTTCCTTTTCCAAACCACCTGGTCTATTCCTATCCCCTGCAATCTTTCACCTCGTCACATCATTATGCTGCATCTGACCACTAATATTTGGACCGGATTCTCCCCTTTGTACTCTAAGCCTGCAAAATTGTCACGCACAGCATAAATGGCTTCTCCTCCTTCTTTCTTCTTCACAGACGCAAGCCCACCAGCACCATGGTTACCGTGGTTTCCTATCGCCCTCATATCTACGAGCCCACGTCCCTTTCTCAGGCAGTCACATATGCTGAAAGGTGCTGCGAGCTTTACAAAGCCCCTATAATGGAGGATCAGAATCGCCAAAACCGCATTTGCATCCCCACTAGTCTTACTCTGTCCATTACACCGGACTCACTCATGAGGCTTGGGGATCCTTCAACGAATGGCGGCCTCTCACCGAAATGTCTTTTAAAAGGACCAGTTAGTATTATATACCTGACGTTAGGAAAGGACACGAGCGATCAGTGTTCCCTCATTCATCAACAAAGAAGTGTCTAAGCTACCTTAAGAGAGCAGATATCGGCGATTACAATGATGCTTCACCTCACCCTTTTGAAACGCACGCAGTCTTGCACACTCCCCCCCTCCCCCCCCCCCCCCCTAAAAGGAAACAAATAAAACAGGTCGGTACTGCATACCTCTGCGGCCCATCCCGCCCACGCCACTTCGGCACGTCCGATGAGATGGTTTGCCCAGACCTCCCACTGACATCATCGGGGTTAGGGGTCGTCGTGATCGTTTGCAAGCTACTGCGAGCAGCAAGGTTTTGAAATTATTTGCAAATTATAGGGTCAACGAAAAACTTTAAATTTTACTCGAATTCTCAGAAAGACCACCTCTACAGCTACGTTGCGCTAGAATGCGATCATCAAAATTATTTCGGCGTCCCTTTAAAGCACCAAGACACTCACTGTCTTATCCGGCGCAACTTTCCTGTGAACCACATTATTCGGCTGTTCGCGCCGCCCCAGGATTTTCAGCACCGCAGCAGGCGTTAAATTGTGCCCACCGACCGACTAAAGCCGTACTACCATCTGCCTTTTATGCGTGTTCTTTAAGTCCGCAAGGTGCCTCTTTTTCAGCTGGGAGGCAAATCTAGCGTAGCAGCCACGCTCAATGTTGTGAAAGAAGATGACGACGCTGAAATACGACACTCTCTTCATTTTCATTTGTCAAAAAAGAAGAAGACTCGCTTGAAGACCGAATGCTTGCCTGGTCCTTTCTTGGGCCCCGAAAATTACACAGATCCAACTCCGCCAAAACTTTATCTTACAGTATGAATAACTTTCTTAAAACAGTGACAGAATGAAAACAAGCTGTGTAGAACATATGGGGCGGGCCGAAGAACTTGCAACATCAATTATTTATACTACACTCTAAACAGAAAGCAATGAAAAGGAAGTAAGCTGTCCCCTAGCAAACTACCTTTTCTAAAAGAGTGCGCTAGAGGAGAGCTTACTCAGTTTTGCTCTCATGTACGCGTATTCCTGTTTACAGTGAAGCACAAAGTGACCTAATATTGTAAATCTTTTTTTCGGTTTTATTCTTGTTCTGTTCTTTTGTTTACAGTTTCTGATGCAAAGTTTTGATTTGTTGTTCATTTCTGAACTTTGCTTTCCTTGTTCTGGGTTTCACTGTTCTTACTTATCGCAGAAGTGCTTTGCATACATACAGACGGTAGTTTCACAGCAATAATTGTGTTTTTTAAAACTAAGAAAACGATCTTCATTTCGGGCGTTTTTTACCTTTCTGTGGTTACTGCCTTTCATAACTGTTAGTTCATATTTATACAGCAGTTCCCGCTGACTGTTTTATACTTTTGGTACCTCTACCAGTATTACTGTGAAAATCAATTGGAATTAAAAGATTCTGAAAAAAAAAACTGAAACGTTCAGCCGAGCCGGTAAGTGTGGGCAACGTTCATCTGTTCAGCATTCAGGTAAAGCAGGTTCATGTCTTCGAGCGCAAAAAGCCTTCAGAGAGTGCCGCCGTGGTGGCTAAGGGGGGGGGGGGGGGGGGGGTTATACTGCTCGGCTGCTGATTCGAAGGACACGGGTTTGATCCCCGTCATGGCGGTCGCATTTCGACGGAGGTGAAATGCTAGAGGCCCGTGCACTGTATGATGTCAGCGCACGTTAAAAAAGCCCAGGTGGTCGAAATTTCCGGACTCCTCTACTTTGGCGTCCCACATAGCCTGAGTCACTTTGGGGCGTTAATCCCCCATAAGCCAACTAAGCCAAGTTTTCAGGGAGTGTCACAAGCAAGAGGGGCTAAACTACACTGTAAAAAAAAGTCCCTGACTTTACGGAGATTTGCTAGGTGGAAAAATGGAACCATTTACATTTTTAGAAAACACGGAGGGGAAGGCCGTACTTAAGTTTAGTAACGGAAGAATCGTCATTATTCACCCGTAGACGTTGCAGGGCAGAAAACTTCAACGTTCGATTAGGCTGCAAAGCCTAACACAACACAGCGGTTGACTCCTTCGGCATGGTGTTACCACCAAACGCATTAATAACTTGTTTGAAGACAAAAAAAAAAACAGAACAAAGGTTGTCATGATTCGACGCCACTGCTTGCTTTCATGCGTGCATGATCAATAATAATTTCTTATTGGAAAGGTGGCAATATCTGTCTCACTCTTTCGGTGGGCACCTGAGCCGCCCTAGGTGATACGGGAACCGTCACAGCAGCGTTACGTTTTTGTTTTGGTCAAACGTTCATGACACATGCTGTTAAATTTTCTTTTTATAGCATTTGGCAGACGCTCCAAATGAGCTGAAGACGAGCGTAACTGGCGCGCTTTTTAATATTCGCTTCGTTTCATGGCTGCCCATAGAGCCATGAAAGATTTTTGCAAAGTAGTGTTTGGTTACAACACATTCAATTCAGTTTTGCAAATGCAATATTGCCTCTGAAATTCATAATTAAAACTTGTTGAAACATTTTTGTTAACTGGCAGCCATTTTTAGCACCGTGGCATATTTGCGGGGTGGTGCCAAGCATTACGGTCTGACAGCAGACGCAAAAATGGGCTTACGCATGACTCTTTCTTTGCAAAATTGAAAAAATGGGGAAGCCAGAGGCATGTGCGCAGCCAAGCAAGTTGTGCTAGTGCTCACACACCCTCCATCCGAGCCCCTCCCCTTAAAAATTTTAGAGATACTCGCTTTGAACTCGGTAGCTGCCTGGGGGTCACCTTTATACTCGTACGCCACTGGGTGCGCCGCTCTGGTGGCGGTTCCTCTTTGCTTCTCTATTAAACGCCAATTTGCCCTCTTGTCGACGCGGTGGCGCAAGTACGCTTTGATGTACCAAGGACAGATGTGTTTAAGGTAAGTGTAATTTCACTGCTCTGCATGAAGTTATTTGTCGTGTCGGAGTCGTATTTAACCTTTCTCTGCGAAGACAGGTGCTGTCTCAAGCGCGCACAACTCGATGTTCCTGCGTAAACAACTTGCCAGTTCCCCAGTATGCAAAAGCACTGTCACTAGACCACAAGGATCTCGCGTTCATTCATGTAGCGCTTACTACGGAATGCTCTAATACGCCGCGTAGATTAGCGAGCAGAGTGCAGCAGCTTACAGAGAAAGAACTTTATTTTGCAGCAGCTTCCAGGAGGCTTTAGAAAAATGGCCTCTTTTGTTCACAACGCAAATCGGTTTCTTTTGTTTTGGGTGAATTATAAATATGGCTGAACTTCAACGAACTGATTTAATTAACGCATTGGAAAACAAGAAAGCAGTACTTAGAGAAGTGCTCTCTACCACTGTTCTTTGGGGCGTCTCGCAGTTGCATGCTACTGCTTTGGAGGGGGCGCGTCCAGGGGTAGAGGCTGTTGAGAAAGGAGGAATGGTAGTGACGCAAAACTATCGGAAAATTGACTATCCATAGTATCAATATGAGAGAAGCCAACAGCCACAGAAAGCAAGGGGCACAGGGGATTTTTAATTAATTTATTTATTTCGTGCTGTTGATCAATTTATAATCTAACTGAATATGTATCAATAGTTTTTTTGGAACTATCGATAGTGTAAAAAACTATCGACAGTGCTACTATCGATAGAATATCGATAGTATTATCGATAGTCTATTATCGATAGTAATACTATCGATTCTACTATCGATAGTAGAATCGATAATATTACTATCGGTAGTGTTGCTATCGATAGTACCGCTATTGATAGCAAGACTATCGGTAGTAAAACTGTCGATGGTAAGACTATTGATGGTAGCAATATTGATATTATGCATTTGTTGGCCAGCGATATAACCAGAGCATTTGCGATACCTGTTTGGTTTGACGGTCTCATGAGAATTACTGTCCCAAAGAGACTCAAGCTATGAGAGATGCCGTAGTAGAGGTCTCCGGGTAAATTTCGACCAGCTGTGGTTGTTTAACATGCACTGGGACACTTCGAAAAAATACCTGGAACTTCATCCGATGAAACAACAAACGGCACAAGTTCTGCTGGCTTGCTGACGTAACCGCTGCAGAAATGGTTTTCGCACATATGCTTCGCAACTAGGACATTTGCACGCTAACATTTTATCCAGAACTTTACGTAGGGCACGTCTGTAGAGCTCGGTGACGTGTAGGCCGCGAAAACGGGCGAGTCCTGTCAGTTACGCATACCATCACCTCCATACCACACACCCGGGAAACCAAGTTTAGCATGCAGTGATTACGCGTGGCTAATTTTATAGTATCGCCACTACTATCGATAGTACTATCCAAAGTATTTTTTACCATCGATAGTTCGATAGTGACTCAACCCTCAATAGTATCGATAGTGATATACTAGATAGTTTTGCATCACTAAGGATAGGGCCGATTGTGAAAAGGAACCTTTCCAACCAGAGAGTAGGGAGCACGCCGTTCGTGCCATTCGAGAGAGGGCATCCTCCTCGCACCTTTTGCTCAGAGTGGATGTCTGCGTTCTCTTCTCTTTTTTAGAGCGCAGCTCTTTGGCGTCCGTTCCTGGGTTTCGCGTCGTCGTCGGCGTTGTCGTCGGCCTCGTAACCAGCTCCGCCCCCCTTTCATCCCCCCAGCGCTAGCAGCGACCGACTGATACCGCTGGATGCCGCTGACGCCGCTAGAGAGTCAAGATAACGTGACTGCATAGAACACCGTCACCGCCATGCAGAAAGAGGAGGAAAGGGTCCCCCCCCCTGTTCTTGTGTGGCGGATAGGGTGCTCTTCAGTTGCCGACGCGCCGGTTATTTCACGTATGCCCCGGCACGTCGACGAATACGTGACCACCTTCCCACGGCTAGACCTGGTTCTTAGCGCTGCGGAAGCGAGGGTATCATATTGTTTGTGTCGGCATCGGCGGCGTTGTCCCTGAAACCAACTCCGCAGCTGGGGTTTTCTCACTATCGAAAAGGTGAAACAGCTTATTTGCTGCGCTCAAATTTCGCATTAGGAAGTAACGTAATCGTCGGTAATTTTTTTTTTACTTTTTCTCTAGGAAACGTTCCCCTGCATTCCAAGGTGGACCCTACCATGCGTCTTCCTGACGCGTTCGTTGAGCAAGTCGAGCTCAGCCAAGCACGATATATGTTTGGCTGGTGATGGCCGGGGGTTGTTTTCGGGCGGACGTAGTCCACGTCGGCGTACGTCAGCCATTGCGCCACTTTCGTCGTTCTAGTCTTCGACCCACGTGCAACCAGAGCGACCCTGAGCTGTTTCTGCGGGCGACTTATCCTGAAAACGCTAGTGGCCCTTCTTCCTGCCGGGTGTCCTCGTGCGGCCCCCTAACCCCACGGCGGCCATGGCGGTACGTCTCTCGAAGCGCTCGCCTCCCTCCCCATGCCTCTGCAGCGGTTTCCAGCGCACTCATCAGCGTCGTCGGATTTTGTCCGTGCTGTGCTCTGCGCGCACAATAGCGTGCCAGCTCGAGATTTTTGCCTGCTTCAGCCAGCGTTGCCTAGATTATCGTCGTGCGGTATTAAGGCGAAAGCCTTTAATGTCTCATCGTTGTAAGCAGCAGTTGTCGACAGGAATGTCACGCTTTTCAGTTGGTCGAAGCGGTTGTGACGTCACAGTGCGCGAATTTCAAACGGGGCCAATTGTACTTTGGCTAGTAATCATGCAACCAATTGAAGGGATCGTATAGTGATGCTCCAAGTGGGACTGAGCTTAGTTAATTGCTTAATTACCCAATTAGCCTAATTAACTTTTCTAGTCAGGCCATATAAACAAATAAAACCGTCTAGGAAATTGGTCGAGCTCGGGAATCGAACCCCGGTCTTCGGCGCGCGAGACGAGCATGCTATCCACTACGCCATGCCAGCGCGATGGTTTGGAATGAACAAAGGCACGTGTAGTGAATACGGTGTCTTCGCTCACTCTCATCCTCCTCCCTTCCCTTCCGGTGATTTTAGGTGTCCACCAAGATATGAGAGACAGATACATTTCCTTTCCTCAAAAACCAATTTACCGACGTGCGAGGCGTAGAACTGAATGGGCGATGGTGGTGGTGGTGGTGGTGAAAAACTTTAATCAAAGAGAGCTCGAAGGTAAAAAAAAAAACCCCTGCTGCATGGTCGGTATCCTTAGTCCGGGACACCGCATGACGAGGCCCCGTCTCGCGTCCGCTTGACCAGAGCCCTTTGGGACTCCAGTGTGGAGCAGTTGAAGAGGGCAGTCTCCCATGCCTCTCGGGTGGGGGTGGGGGAGGGGGGAAGGTGAGGATTCCTAGTACATGTCCACACCATGTGAAAGATATCGCAGATCTCTCCACAGTGCGGGCAGCGCCCATCTGTGTTCGGATCGAAGTGTTTTGCTATTGCAGGACAGAGAAGGGTTCCTGTCTGCAGGCGCCGCAGAGTTCGCTCCTCCGCCTTACTCAACCCCGGGTAGAGACGGTGGCTGTCGCAATAATAAATTAGGATTTCGCGGAACTGCTGAAGCGGTTTATGAGCTTCTGAGCCAGGAGAGCTAGGATGAGAAGCCCGGTGTGTGAGAGCTCGGGCGGCCGCATCAGCAGCCTCATTGTCTCGTAGACCCTGGTGGCCAGGAGCCCAGATCACTTTTGTGCGAGTTGGATTGGCGAGAGCGCGTCTTAGAATTTGCGAGGCAAGAGGTGATATTTCGCCTGCAAGATAATGTTAACAGGCCCGGCGAGAGTCTGTGATAACCGTTTTCGATTTTGGATCGGCGGCAGCGAGAGCTATTGCGACTTCCTCCGCTCGTGTTGAATTTGGGGCCCGAAAAGATAGCCCATCGACATTTATTCCCCGGTGGACTACGGCAGCCGTGAAGAATCCCGCGGGCTACGGCCCTGTGATGTCCACGTAATAGACGCCCTCTTTATAGCTATATTGCCTCTCAAGCGTGCGAACCCGCGCTTGTCGTCTGCCTTCATGTGAAGCCATGTCCATGTTACGCGGGAGCGGAGCGACCAAGAGCATGTGGCGCCGGGGGGTCCACCAGGGGGAGCCGAGCGGAGCGGACGCGCTTCACATGGGCGCTGTGAACTTTCGCCTCTATTTTCCCACTTACCCATCATAGCGCCCTAAATTCCTACCTCAGGCTTTCGTGAACACCCAAGGGACCTTTACGAGGACTCCTTTGTCCGTGAGTACGCTGTATTTTGCACAAGCACTTTACGAAGATCTCCGAAGCGGAGTCGCCGCACTAAGCCTAACCCCTCTCGGCGGCCCACGGCGGAGCGGCGTTCCACGTCAACGCCGCCTAGGCGGCGCGCGGCGGAGCGGCGTTCCACGTCAACGCTTCATATGGCCGACGCCGCTGCCTTCCCATCCAGCCACAGCGGGTCGTGCTCGCTGTCCACGGCAACGGAGGGAGTCCACGAACTTGCCGACATGGATACCCAGGACGCCATGCCCGGAATTTCTACCACCGACACAACGGAGGGGGGCCTACCGCACGGGACGCAACGAGACAGGACTGAAGCCTACCCGAAGGCACGCCATGGTTCAGGATGATCGACGCACGGAAAAAGCGATTCAAACCTGTAACGGAGGCAGAAGCACACACACCTGCCGAAAGATCACGACCCGCACGCCCCATCAAATTACTGAGGCTGCCGCATGATGACTACAAGGTGGTAATACGTCTACGTGGAGGGGTGACGCTGCATACCAACTCCGGTAGGTCACTTCTTGCTGCTTTGCAATTCAAGCTCAGCCGCCAATTGACCCACGAGGCCAGAGTCAGGATCAAGCCAGAGCAAAACATCGCTATTCTGAGCACCCCAGATCCGGACCTCACTGAACAGATATGCAACATCCAAGCAATCAATCTAGGAGGAAAGGAATATTCAATGAGCGCTTATGCAGCCTCACCAGATAACTCATGTAAAGGCATCATTACCGGCGCCTTACCGATACCTTCAGAAGAGGAATTACTAAACTGCACGGAAACATATCCCCAACAAATCAACATCATTCAAGCGAGGCATTTCGGCACCAAGGGGGCATGTCTATATACCTTCGAAGGCAAAGCAGTGCCACGGTTTGTCTACCTCAGCGGCATCGAATACAGGTGCAAACCATTCCGACCAGTGATGCAGGTTTGCGGATGCTGCCTGAAAATAGGGCACCGTGCTGACATTTGTCCCACTCCGCAGGAGAAAAGATGCTACAATTGCGGAGTACGCAATCCTCCACCAGGACATGTCGATTGCAAAAAGTACTGCATCGTCTGCGACACATCGGACCACTCCACCATTGACACGAACTGCCCGGCAAGACAGAAGAACTACACCACAAGAGGGAAAAAGACAAGCAAAGCTGATGAAGCCGCAATCCGACGTCATCATTATAAAGACATTGCTGCACAGAGCCAAATGCACAAGAACCAAAAGCCTGAGTAGAAGCAGAAGAATGCGCAGAACAGCAAGACTGAGCAGGAGCACGAGACTGAGCATCAGCCCAAATTTAACCAAACCCAAGCCGACCGGCCGGGAGAACTTCAGGGATATAGCAACAGCACAACACTTCACACGAAAGGGAATCAGAAAAACGGTCCAAGCAAGGCACTCGCCATCCATCCAAAGAAAGCTTGGAACAAGAGCACAGAACAATGGCCACCCCTCCCACCACTGAGGAAGGAAAACCCAGTGGCCACCACGGGTGCCCAGACACCTTTGGAGCAGACCATGGAGACCGAGACCTCAGAACCGTCGGACAGCCAAGATAGCAAAGACCACACGGAAAAGCGCAGTGTGGACACCGTGAACGCCGGATATAAAACTTCACAACGCGATTTCGCACAACTTCAACCCCTTCGGGTGCCCAGTGGTACAGAGACAGACGCCACCGAGCCACGGGCCTGTACCTCGAAAGCCAGTGATTGCGCATCCCACATCCAGGAGACCCAGGAGACGCAGTCACTCCGGAACGCTACACCCGAGAAAGAAGCCGGCTCTGCTAAAAGCGGTGAGTTGTCCGTCCAAGCAGCCTCCACTCCCACCTCTTTTCGAAACCCTGACTCCCCTATTGCACCTCAAGAGGCGGTTAAACAGTACATACGTTCCGCTGAATTTCGCTCAGAAATCACTACCATAATAAATACTATAGTTGCTGAATAACTCGGAGCGATGCAGCAACAACTCATACTAGCCCAGGCACAGTTGATACAGCCCATGGCTGACAGGATAGAGGCTACGATTAACACACGCTTGGAAAAACATGAAGCCGGCATCAACAAGCTTTTCGAACTTGTACCGCATCAGGAATTGCCTCGCAAGCAGCGCGCAGTTGAACCCGCTGCCTGTCCTCATCCACTCTATCCAGACCAGCAACATGGCGCAGAACAATAACACGCGAAAACGTCGGCGGCGACACCAGTCCAACACACCAGCAGAAACAATTATATGGCAATGGAACTGTCGCAGCATACGCCGAAAACAAGCACAACTAGCCACACATATAGCAAACTCCCCTAATCCCCCCCATGTCATCGCTCTGCAAGAGACGGAAACAAATCGCATTCATATCCGCGGTTATCACACGGCAGCCCTTACACCACGTACGGCAATCTTGACCCTCGCATCCATGCCGGTACTAGACCGCACACCGACAAACACGCCCGACAGCAAGGGCACTCAATATACCGCGATAGAGCTAAGCTCATCAGGACATACATATGGCCTCACTATTATTAACATATACAGCAATCCTAAAGATAAAGGCAGAGTTATTCCGGGTATCCTGGGCTCCTTCCGTTCCTCAAACCTTCTTGTGGTGGGTGATTTTAATGCACGTCACACGCACTGGGGATACAACTCGGATACCCCCAAAGGTAACCTGATTTCTACCGCAATGGCTGATTACAACCTTAGCCTGATCACAAACCCCACCGTACCCACTCGCATTGGCACAAGCGTCACCCGCGACACCACACCCGATCTCACATGGGCCACACCGAACATAATCGTTAAATCTCACACGGTGCTCCAGGATAGCCTTGGAAGTGACCATTTTCCAGTCTCCACTATTATATCTTATGAATCCAAGATTTTCAACCCTCGTTCGCAGCTTCTCACTGACTGGGATAAATTGCGCTCATATTTGGCAACTGATTCGACAGAACCCCGTACTGTCACTAACTGGACAGACCGTCTGGTGAAGGCCATCCAGGCGAACAGCAAAAGCATTAAAAATACCCCTAAGGCACCGCAGGTTGATCCGCATCTGGCTCATCTATGGGAGGCCCGACAGGGACTTCTCAAGCGCTGGCGTCACCAGCGACACAATCGTAAATTGAGACTCCGCATAGCCGCTCTCACTCGCGAGGCAGAAGAATACGCGAACACGCTAGCCCGCGCAAACTGGGCAACCTTTTGTAACGACCTGAAGGGTACATTAAGCACTAAACGCACGTGGTCCCTCCTACGCGCTCTCTTGGATCCAACAACCACTAAATCTCAGACACAAGTAAACACACAACGTCTAATACAACTAGAGCTCCAAAAGGGCACCGACGTAATTGGCCAACTACGGGACACTTATATACCCACATCTCTTCAATCGGCAGATCCACCCAATCTACCTCCACCTAACACAGAACTTGAAGCCGACATCACCTTAAACGAAGTCCGCCGAGCACTCTTTAGTATTCGCCGCTCTACGGCGCCGGGGCCGGATGGCATAACGTACAAGGCACTACTCAATCTGGACGATGTCTCCCTCCAGGAACTCACGGAGCTCTTTAATAACCACTGGCAAGCTGGGACGCTCCCATCAGCCTGGACCCATGCCAGCATGCGATTTATACCCAAACCGGGCAAAGCCCTCACTCTTCAAAATTCGCGCCCCATCTCCTTAACGAGCTGTGTCGGCAAGCTCTTCGAGCATGTCATTCTCAATCGGCTGCAACCATTGATAGAAACAACAGGCTTTTTCTCAAACGTTCAATTCGGCTTCCGCCCAAACATCTCGGCGCAAGACGTACTTCTCGCGCTTAAAGAGTCCCTCTTTTGCACTAAGCGTCGTACAGCCTCTACGCGAGCCATACTGGCCCTGGATATCCATAAGGATTTCGACACAATAAGCCATGACCATATCCTCACGACATTAGCCACCACGGGGTGTGGCACCCGCATATGGCAATATATTCGGGCCTTCCTTCAGGGGCGCACGGCAGACCTCCACCTTGGGGATATTGCCTCCCAGCCTTTCCCCCTGCCTAACCGGGGAACCCCACAAGGGGCGGTTCTATCACCTTTACTCTTTAACATTGCCCTAGCGCCACTGGCAAAGGCCCTTGCTGCTGTCCCAGGGCTCCACACAGCCATATACGCAGATGATATAACCCTCTGGACAACGGGAGGATCCCTTGGAACAGCCCAGGATATCCTGCAATCTGCCATAGACATCACCACCACTCATTTAGCAAACACAGGCCTCCGTTGCTCTCCAAATAAATCGGAACTCCTGCAGCTGAAACCCCTCCCCAGTGACCCCCCGATTGAACTGCACATGTACGGGAATCCAGTGCCCATTGTGCCTCAGGTGAAGATTCTCGGCCTTGTAATTAACAACATACTCGATGCAACCGCCACCCTTCAGCTCTTGCAGAGACAGACCAAACAGGTCGCTGCACTTATCAGCCGGGTGGCAGCACGCAATCATGGGCTGTCTGAACGCGAGACCCTCAATATGACAAATGCACTAATCATTAGCCGCATTACATACCACCTTCCATACCACATACTCACTCAGCGGCAAACACAACAGGCAGACATCCTAATACGGACGGCTGTCACCTCTGCCTTACGTCTTCCACGGACGGTTAGCACGAAACGTCTCCTGGCCACTGGTACCCACAATACAGTGATCGAATTAATAGAGGCTCAACGCACCAACCAATTAGCCCGCCTGAGTCGCACGGAAACAGGACAATGCCTACTGCGACACCTACGTCTCAATCCACCAATTCCCACCCCAACAAGTCCTACACCTTACATGATTTCTCTGCGCACGCAGGATCACATATATCAGAAGCCCCTACCGCGCAATATGAGTGCTAGTCTCCATCACGGTAGGCGGCAGGCACGAGCGAGCTATTACACGAAAACATAGAGCAACCGCTCCGATATCCTTTATGTCGACGCGGCACAAAATTCTAAACCAGGATATTTCACGGCAGTCGCAGCCTATGAAGACGGCACAGTGGGGGCCGCCGCCACTATTCGAACTAATTCGCCTGCAGAGGCGGAAGGAGCCGCCATCGCACTTGCTCTGGCCCACTCCATCATTGACAAAAACATAACACAAATTTGCACAGATTCACAGGCCGCGTACCGCCACTACCTAAAGGGCGTGGCGACTCCGGCAACACACCGTATTCTTACCACGGCCACCTCTCTCGACCGAATGGTTACTCTGTCGTGGGTCCCTGGGCATGCCTCGATCCCCGGTAATGAGCGCGTTCATGCGCTGGCCCGAGAACTCTCCTCCCGGACCCCGGAGGATCAGGCACCCAACCCAGCGCAAGAAGCCCCTTCGGTCCTCTCTACATATCACCAAATTACCACATTTTACAAATTCAGCCGCATGACACTGCCACCACCCCACAGTACCTTGTCGCCCTTATCCAGCGCCACATGGCGGCAATTACAGACAGGCTGCTTTATTTCACCCCACCGCCTCTCATGCTTTCATCCCACCTTTCCTCCTGATTGTAACACCTCTGGCGTGCCCAAATCTACACTTTTCCATTACCTTTGGGAATGTCCTTCCCCAAAGGCAGTATCCCCCATCCCCAATCCCACTCATTCTTCCTGGGAGGCTGCTTTACGGACCGCTCAGCCCGCCGGCCAGAAATGGCTAGTGGATCGGGTTTTACGCGAAGCACTAGCCCGTGGACTCCTGGACCAGTAGGGGACCACCCTGGAAGATTTTTTTTTTTGTGTAATAAAGTTGTTTCCATCCATCCATGTGGCGCCGGCGTTCTATGGACTCCCTGGCAGCGTTGCAAGACGCTGTAGCGTTCCACTCTTAGAGGCGAAGCTTAACATCTTAACCATACATCAGTGACCACACTCTACGTAAAAAAAGTGCCCCCCCCCCTGAATTTTGACGGCTGTCTATCGAGATATGCGTGACAGTTACTGCGTAATTTCCTTTCCTCAAATACAATTTTCATTTTCTTCATTACGGCCCTCTTTGTCTTCTTTCACTCCCACTTCCTCCCTTCCTCTACGGTGCGGTTCAGGTATCCACCGAGATGACAGAGAATTACTGCGCCATTTCCTTTCCTCAAAAAGCGTTGCGTTCAAAGGGCACGGCATCGCGCCGAACGGGTGGTGGCGTTCCGTGGACTCCCTGGCAGCGCTACAACACGCTGTCGCGTTCCACTCGTAAAGGCGAAACTTAAGCGTCATTAATTAGCAGTGAATCAGTATACAGGCATTAATCAGTAATTAAGCATTAATTAGTGATTTGTCATCACGTAGTAATTAGTACTCGATTATATGTGACGCCACCGGTGCCACAGAAGCAGCGAAAGTGGTGCGGAAAACGCTTTCGCCTCTACGCACTTCAGACAGTCAAAATGCCCCCTGAATTTTGTTCCCAGGAGGGACTTTTGGAGTGCGCGCCTTTCGCGCTCCTTTCCGTTACACGCGTGCCTTAGTGCGCCCGTTTTCATATCTCAGTTGCTCATCAACTGCTGCATGTCTTTAGCTTCATCTGCTTTGCGTTCACTTGGATACACTGTTTGTGCGTGTTTTATTGCGAAAGCAATACTACTTGCACTTTCACGCCTTTGCCGTGCCGCGGCCGGTGACCACCATCGTGCCGCGGCCGGTGACCACCATTGACCTTCATTTGACCTTGATTGCATTAGATTGGATTAGATTGGATTGGATTGGATTGAATTGGACTGGACTGGATTGGACTGGATTGGACTGCACTGCACTGGACTGGATTGGATTGGATTAGATTACATTACATTACATTACATTACATTGGATTCGATAGGAGTGGATTGGATTGAATTGGAGTGGATTGAATTGAATTGGATTGGATTCGATTGGATTCGACTAGATGGGATGGGATTGGATTGGTTTGGATTGGATTGGATTGTATAACCGATGCATCACCACAAGTCTACATTGGATTGGATTGGATTCGATAGGAGTGGATTGGATTGCATTGGATTGGATTCCATTGGAGTGGATTGAATTGATTCGGATTGGATTGGATTGCATTGAATTGGAATGGAATGGATTGGATGGGATTGGATTGGGTTGCATTGGTTTGGATTGGATTGTATACCCGATGCATCACCACAAGTCTAACCACAAGCACCACCACCAGCTACTCTACCAGCTGTACCATGGCGTAGCTACGGATATTGCTTTCGCAATTACCGGGCTTAGCCAAGCTAAGCCACAGCGAATTTTTTTGGCAGCATCGCGCACTCGGTGCAACCCATCATGTACCGCATTAAGGCAGTAAGTGATCCAACAGTTGCCACTGACTGGCGGCCCGGAGCAGAGCGCGCGTGAAGCGTTTACGTTAAAATGACGACGTGGTAACCTAATAGTTGTATCGTTGACATTCGAACCCCCGTGTAGTTGCGTCGTTCCACTGGCGGCGAGGCGGGGAGTCTTGCTTCCAGCATTAAAGGCTTTCTTCGTAAAAGGAGTGACGAGAGGCTGCATGAGTGACATCGCTTATTTCATTGCTTGCTCAGAGATAGCGTTTGTTGTAAGTAAGCAGTAGCCGCTATTTTTCATTGTTAAAGCAGCAACATCAGCCAGCATGCATCGTCACTTTTACTTTTGAATGAATGAAAGAGTATCCACACATTGCCTTCATTTTTTTTCTTCTTGCCTGCACAGCATGAATTGTTGTGCCTACAGATTGCACTTTTGTATGTTTTTTGCATTATCCCGAGCAAATTTTAGGCATGGAATTTCAAAGCCACCATGTATTGACCTGAAGTGCTCACTAATATTGTAGCAGTATTTATTTGCCGTGCAAATCACCAATTATGCACGCTTCAAAGCGTGTTTAGCATCTTGTCTGCAAAGACTCTTGCCTTCAAGGAGTGCTCGGAGGTTTCATACACCTACTTAGTGCTGGAAGTAACAGTCATCACTGATAATAATACTCATTACAGATATGTTCTGCATGTACAGTCAAGGCGGAATGAAACGCGAACACGCATATAGTGTGGTCTTCTACTTTGCAGTGACATAATCATTTAGCAAGGAATTGTAAGTGTGGATTTCTGTAGATCCTTTATTGGGCTAGCTGTATACTGCAGCTGAAAGCACACAGGCAAAATATTTTGTTTTGTTCATAGGCGTGGCTCATATTTCATTCCAGCCTGACTGTACACTACTCTCCTTGCAGGTACACCCAATGAAAGAGGCACTGTATTGTGGAAAATGCGGCACATATGCTTTAGAAGGGTGCCTGAAACACTGTGCAGCTACTAACATTGGCATGCTACGCCCAAGACCAAGAGTGGCTGGCGGCCATCAGACATCGAGAAAGCAAGAAGCTCGCGGCCCAGACAACCGAACTTTGGTGGAAGTGATCTATGAACCAAGTAACGAGACACTTGGAACAACTCAAGAAGGGGGAGACCAAGAATCCCGGACGCCACGATGTGATAGTCTTGGGAGGAGCCGAACTCCCGGAAGGAATAGCAGCAGTCCTAAAGGAAGGACCAAAATTCAGCGTACAAGCCAAGCTTAAGCCACACGAATGGCTGGCCCTCAACCGACGACTGGCCAACAAAACAACGAAGGAAAACCAGGAAAGGTGCCTCTTGGACGGCGTCGACACCCTCACCAGGTCAGTCAAGGATCCAAACCCTCCCAGCCATCGAGCTGATCCCACGGCGAAGGTCGTTTCGTTTTTTAGAGCGAAAGATCTGCAGCTCGTGCAGGCAGACAAAGAAGGCGGTTTTGTGGCAATGCCGTCCGGTTTATTCAACGAAAAGGCAATAGAAGCAGTGAAGAAGAATTTCAGGTCCGTGAAAGTGAAGACGACGCAAATGAAAAAAGATGCAGTGTCGTTGTGTGATGAGCTGCAACTGCAGACACTAGCCAGGGCCATCAACAAGTCTGAAAAGAGCAGCCTTTCGGTTTTTTTCGCCGCCAAAACACACAAGCGGGAAATGCCTTTCCGGACTATAGTAAGCGAAAAGGAAACTTGGCAACGACAAATCAGCCAATTTTTGCTCAAGCACCTGAAGACTTTGGAAGTAGAAGACCCCTTTGCAACTAAGAACTCGGATGACGTGATAGCCTTCCTTCAGACTCATAGGAACATAAGCTCTGGTTTTTCTATTGATGTAGAAGATCTTTTCTACTCTGTTCCGCATGTACATCTCTATTCTGCAGTGCGTAATTGCATTGACAGAAATGGAGCCACTGCTTTTCAAAACGCTACCGGTTTGAATGTGGACAATTTTTTGTCATTACTTGAGTTTTATCTCAAGGCCACTTTTATTGACTTTAATGACCAAACGTATCTACAAAAAAGGGGCATTTGTATTGGCTCGTGTGTCGCCCCGGTACTCTGTAATATGTTTTTATCTGAGATTGACCGCTCCTTGAGTGAAGAACTTGACACGGATTGTATAGTCCACGTTTTTAGGTATGTAGACGATTACCTGGTCCTTTTGGCAGATAACGATTTTACTTTTGACGAAGCAGTAGCTGATGTTTTAGGTACGTTTGGTCGGAATAGCATGGGTCTCACCTTCACACACGAACTGCCTAGCAGTAATAACAAATTACAGTTTTTAGATCTCACCCTAACCTTCCACCCTTCACACGTTTGCTGGCAGTACTGTCCACGCGCAAAGAAAGATTTGTTGCCTTTCCATTCGAACCATTCTAAGACCGTTAAGAGGGCTATCGCTTCCCAGTGCTTAGCTTCCGCACTAAAGAAGTCTTGCCACCATGCCATGCACGCAAGCTATGCTTCCCAGGTGTCCAGGCTGCAGAAAGCAGGCTTCCCGGCTTCCCTGGTTCTCTCCGTGGCGCAGACCTTGCTGAAAAAGCTGTAGGGCAGCAAGGAAAACAACCGACCTCAAGAAAAAAAGCAGGCAAGGCCGGAAGTTGTACCTTACGTACACCACACTTCTCATAACCTGAAGAAGGTGGCCAATAAGTATGGCGTCGATGTGGTATTTTCACTGCCGCGAAAACTCGCCGGTATGTGTTCACGGATTTGAAGAACAAAAGTACAAGAGTGCACCATCAGACACCGAATGCCACATGTTGGCTGCAAGAAAGCAGTAGTCTATGAGTTCCCGCTTACATGCGGCAAGGTGTACGTTGGACAAACCGGCCGTTGTCTTAATGAGCGCCTGCTTGAACACAAGAATTCTTTAAACAAGAGAGGACATCTTCCAGACCACTGCCAAGCCTGCTCGAAAGAGAAGCGTGTAGCCTGCAAGCCTCGACTATATGATTGCAAAGTGCTATTGAAAAGCCGAGATAGGACTGAACGTGAGCTTGTGGAAGCCTTCTATATCAAGAAGCGAGGTGATAGTTGTATTAGTGACACGTCAGTTGTTCTTCGCCACAGTGAAATGCTGTTTCTTGATGCGTATCTGTGAGAGGCGATTGTCTGCGATCAAGAGCATGGATAAGAGCAAAGGCTATTTAAACGTTCTTCCCTGAATAAACCCTGTTGAAAGTGCAGCGCTCGTCCTGTTCCCTTCCTCGTCCGTGTCCCCGTTTTGCGCTCTCATGTCTTTCACGAATATGCACCAACAAGCCCAGTTTCAAGTACTTCTTAACATTGGATACTTCGTTGTTCCTACATCTGCGTGAAACAATGTGCAGCTACTAACATTGGATGCTTTGATGTTCCTACATCTATTTTTCTCCTAATACTGAACAGTTAGTATCTAAGACCAGATATTCAACTGAATGATCAATCTGTCTCACGCTAGGAAGGCACGAACATCACGCCCATGGCTAATTCATTGCCCTTCACCTCTGTTTTAGTTGCACTCCTTTAGTTATAGTATTAATAATTACCAAATGTACAGGATAGATGAGAGCACATTTGGGCTAAATATGGTTAATGAGAGTCTTCCACTGTGTACAGTGATGTGGTTGGTCTTGTACATCTTTACTAATGCTTTAATTTTGCTTTATGCAAGCCTTGCCTGCTTATTTTATCCTATGTCCTCCTGTGCTATCTTCCTTCCTCCTGGCTCTCTCTTCGGCCATTTCTCCTGTTTCCTTTGAACTGGCTATTGGTCAGGGGCCTACTATGAGAACGGCAACCAACGCTAGGTCCCTTCCTTTATTTCCATGAAACCTTCACTGCTACTACTAATTCTGATAGTAATATATCAATATTTTGTGATAATAATGTGTAAGGTAGTCAGCTAAGCCAATGGTAGCGGTGTTGAATATCACACATACCTTGCATGCGATACATTAATATATTCACTATTACAGTACCCTCAATTTCTTTCAGTTCCGACAATTGGCCATACATATTTTATGCTTTTTTTAGTTTCCTTGACTCAAACTAAAACTTAACTTTCTGCGTTGCAGGTAGAATCTACAATGACTGCCGCTCTGTCTTATGACCAGGAAGCAGTATGTATGGATCCATGACCTTTTCTTGGTAATGACAAGCCTTCTTTTGCCTTATTATGTGCTGAGCCTTCAGCGTGTAGAAGCAAAGGTCATGACTTCGACTTCTGCAGAGGTGAGACATCACACCCAGCCTCGTTTTTTCTGCGACATGCTTAGGGGATCAGCAAACCTTCGTTTAGTACTTCTTTCGCCTTTTTCAGTGCTCCAGCATGGTGAATAGATATGGTATCTTGACTATAACATGTCATTAAAGACGAATATCTTATCTTAAAGGCGTATGAATTGCTGCACTTATACTGTTGCTTTCTCAGCCTTGGTTTGGTTGTTGAAACGAGTTGCAAAAAATAAACACAAAGATAAGAAGGAACTTGGTCTTTCCATATTTCACACACGTTTTCTGGCTTCAGCGAGGGAACACCAAACTTTGCAGGTCTGCGCAATAATTTCTTCAGTTAAGAACAGATATTAACGATTTTATGCAGGGACAAAAAGACGGTTTGCATTTATATTCCGTACGTTTTTGGTAGCACAGACAATATGAAAAATAATTAAAATTTTTATTTCACCCTACAACACATGGTATAGAAATCAAATCTATGAAAACTGAATGCAAAACGAGCACAGTTCATGCGTATTTGCAGAGGCTTATGAACAAAGGGCAAAGGAATTTTTCCTTTATGCAGAACGGAAAGTAGATATTTTTTTACATTGATACCGTGATTGGAGCGTGAAGTTCTATATTAGAAGATAAAACCTTCCATATTGAACAGGGTCGTCCACTCTTAGCCTGAACACGCGAGCGCATGGCTGTGGTCTTTGAAAGGCTCTTTGGAAGGCCATCGAAACGAAGTGTCGCTTGCAGTGTCGCTTGCAGTGGCCCCTGAAAACAGCGGCCATGTGTTCGCAGTAAGAGTGGATGACCCTTTACATTTTGTATGCTAGAGTGCCGGCTCTTGCATCCATCTAAAAACATTCATGCAGGTAATCTGGTTAGCCTCCTTCCTTGATACCTGATTTCTGGAAATGATATTTAACTATGTCAGGTTTATTTCGATTTATAAGAATGTATTAAAACTAAATTTTGTGATCATAAGTGACAAAATTCAAAGGGTGATTGATGATTGGTATTGTTTAGTCTAGGGCAGTAAAATGCCATGTACGCAGTGCAAAGTGAAATTAAATATTACCAGTTTAACAATACAGACTGCTCTCTTTTAGAGGGAAATTTTTCCCCCGAAGTGCTGCAGTGGCATGACATGATGAAGACATTGACAGGAGTGCACTCAAAAGTACCCATATTCGTGATAGCACGAAAACTGGGAGATAGCTCTTCAAGCAATTGGTGAGTACCTTGGTGTTTTGCTTGTGCTGTTTCGTATGTGACCAGCGTTTGTTTTTCACCTAAAAAGAATGCGTATCTTTGAAAATATCAGCAAAAATTGAGGAGCATTTCGATATTCTTGCATGAGATGCCACTGTGAGAACTTGAAAATAATGATATCTCGCATGTACACTTCATTGCTGAATACAGTAAGCGTGACTTTAAAGCTTTATAGCCAGGTTGCTGCACAACGTGTGGAAACGCCCTATGTAGCACTTTCAGGCTTCGGGAAGTGGAGAATGAAAGTAATACTAGGGAATTTCAAGAAAATGGCACAAGCCACACAACCAGGAAGAAATAGCTGACGCAACACACTGACTTGAATGACACCATGTGCATGAAGGACCTTATGGAGTTGCCTGTTATGCTGCACGAGAAGAAGGTCACTCAGGATGGGTGTCAAAGATGTGCTGATACAGATCCCTTCTTTCTGTGAAGAGTACTCACTGCAGGACTCAATGAACAAGCAGCAAAAGTGATAGCCGAACATAGCCAGATTCTTGTGCTTCCCAGCGCATCCCTGCTGAACAAAAGTTCTATTATGCAATAACCTCATAGATCATTCATCATAGAATATCATACAATCTGTATGATACATCATACAATTCGTACGATATTCTATGACATCTCTATGATGACTGTGTGATTTTACAGAAATGTTTGACATTTGTATGATAATTTTCTATGATTTGTATGATAAGTCTATGATGATATTTGGATTATAAACTGCATGAGTTTATTGCATCATAGAACTTTTTTCAGCTGGGATGGAAGCTGGAAGCGCACTCCTGTGAAATCTTTTATTCTTTCACTCGCAACACACATTGTTGCAGCACGTGGCGAGGTACACATCCTTGATTTCAGTGACAGTGCACTCACATGGACCAGTAACACTTCATTGAGGTATTCTGATGCATCTACGGGACATCTCATGAAGAATGAATTCTCAGGCTTCAGAACTGATAGTGCGCTTTGCAGAAACTGTCACAAAGTTTGTTACCACATGGACATTTTCGAAATAATGGCCCAGAAAGCCTTCTTAATGTATTTTGTGAAAAAAGACCTAAGACGTGGGTCTTTCTGCTTCTCCATGAGTGCTGAAATGTTTGGAAGGGAGACGTTTTGCTGATATGGAACGGTTTTGCAAAAAGGCAAAAAAGACTTTTAGGCTCGCGAAGCACAGGAATAAACAATGTTTCCCAGCAGATGAAGAAGCAGAAAGGCTCATGTTTTAGGCCTTTTTTGCATCAGAAATATGAGGACACTTAACCTTTCTTTAGCCATTTCGAAACGGTCCACATGGCAACGGCCTTCGGTTAAATTTCTGCAATAAGCCCGTTCTGAAATCTTGAGAATACGTTCCTTGTAGGGCTTGTACTTATTGGAATACCTCAATGAGCAGTGACAGGTATCTATCCAGAAGATTGGCCTGAGGGGCGAGTTGGTGCATTCTGAAATGAACGGCGGCGCAACAAGGACACTAACAAGAGAGGGGACACCACATGCACACACTACCAACTGTTTATTGCATGGAAAGGTGGCATATTTAAACATACAGCTCAGACATGACACACATCGCATTATCGCTCCGAACCCAACACGTAGAAAAAAGCAGCAACATCAGGATAACAGACAAGAAATCTTTAACCCCTGCAGGAAAAACTAAAAGATTCTGATTAGAGAACTTACAGGAGGCCATCTCGTAGCAAAAGCAGTGTCAAACAGTGGTTGAAGGAAACATGGTCACGCAGTGATCTCTCATTTTTGCAAAAATGGGACTTTTTTAAACAAGAAACGAACAACATTGCTACTGAAGCCTCAGAAAGAACTGCATTTTTGAAGAGACATCACCCTCAAGAGCTCGGTCGTATTTTGGTTGAGCTACAGGAGTTAGAGAAGATTAGCCCAGGTGCCTATGTAGAAAATATTACTGCCGTAAATCGGAGCTTCAGTGGTTTGAACTCCAAAGATACAAAGCGGCCATGATAAGGCCTCTGTCCCGTAGGTTTCTCGACGAGTAATCATCTCGGCAGGCCCTGAGTGATGGAAGGCAGACTGCTCTGGCTAAAGAAATATTGGAAATTCAGTATGGTGGTTGCACATATAGCGATGGTCCTGGTATTATTGGTGCTTTCTTTGACTATTATTTCAAGCTGTTTGGGGTTGTGCGGCATAAAGGTAAGATCAGATTACAGCTTAGAAGGGTTGTTTTTTAGGCCAGTTGGTGATCCATATTTCAAGAAATGCTTCGGCACGGCAGACAAAGACAAAACGTAGAAAACACACCACAGAGCGCCAACTACGTTTTGTCCTTGTCTGCCGCGCCGAAGCATTTCTTGAAATCAGATTACAGTCGCTTATACGAAGCCTTTCCCCGGCTTGACGATGAGCAGCGTACTGTAATGGAGGGGCCTATAACTTTGGACGAAATAAAATCTGCGATGGTCGACCTGACGGCTCAGAAATCTCCTGGGCCAGATGGCATGACTAGCGAGTTCTATAAAACATTTTCGACTTGCCTAGCGCCCGCCATGATGGAGGTTTCCCAAACTTCTTACGATGTTAGTTCACTATTTCGCAAAGACACGAATCAAATGGAAGTTCATAGTCTAGCACGCCGCATGGTGGCGCGGCTTTTATGACCGACTCGTTGGATCAGCCAAACTTCTGCTCAAGGAAGATATCACTTCCATATTTCTATCCTTCGACGGACTAGGAAAGATGTTGGCAGGTATTGAAACTCTTTTCAATTCCAGACATTTAATACACGTCTACGAAGGACCAAAACGTCTTTTGCCGTCCTTCTGGACAGCAAAACGCTGCACGTCGCAGCCTAGCGTCAAAAATCCAAGCTGACGAAGTCAACATACCCTTTCAAAGACTGTGGTCCCGACGAAGGTAGACCACAGAAGCCTTCTGGAGTAGGAGCACAAGAGAGTGTCTTGTGCTACTACTCCAGAACGAACATCAATGAAAAACGATCAAGGAAGGCGACTTGATTCTTCTTCGTGACAGTCTTAAACCACGGCAGGCAAGCCAAGCCAAGCAAGCGTCAAAAGAAAAACCGCACAGCACCCCTTGGGCAATGGGCGTCCGTCGTCGTATGTAACCTGAAATAAAAGGATGTCGTTTGTACTCCCTAAAAGAAATTCTCTTTGGAACGAACTCAGCAGGACGTGGACGCAATTTTTTTTAAGGCGAAAGCCTTTAATGCCTCATCGTTGTAAGCAGCAGTTGTCGACAGAGAATGTCACGCTTTTCAGTTGGTCGAAACGGTCGTGACGTCACAGTGCGCCAATTTCAAACGGGGCCAATCGTACTTTGGCTAGTAACCATGCAACCAATTGAAGGGACCATATAGTGATGCTCCAAGTAAGTGGGACTGAGCTTAGTTAATTGCTTAATTACCCAATTAGCCTAATTAACTTCTCTAGTCAGGCCATATAAATAAATAAAACCTAGTAAGAAATTCGTCGAGCTCGGGAATCGAACCCCGGTCTTCGGAGTGCGAGACGAGCATGCTATCCACTCCGCCATGCCAGCTCGATGTTTTGGAATGAACAAAGGCACGTCTAGTGAATACGGTGTCTTCGCTCACTACCATCCCCTTCCCTTCCGGCGAGGTTTAGGTGTCCACAGAGATATGAGAGAGAAATACATTTCCTTTCCTCAAAAACCAATTTACCGACAAGCGAGGCTTAGAACCGAATGGGCGATGGCGTTCTATGGACTCCCTGGCAGCGTTGCAAGACGCTCTCGCGTTCCACTCTTAGAGGCGAAGCTTAACATCTTAACCACACATCAGTGACCATACTTTAGGTCAAAAAAGTGCACCCCCCCCCTGAATTTTGACGGGTGTCCACCGAGATATGTGAGACAGTTACTGCGTAATTTTCTTTCCTCAAATACAATTTTCATTTTCTTCATTACGGGCCATCTTCGTCTTTCTTCTTTCACTCCCACTTCCTCCGTTCCTCTACGGTGCGGTTCAGGTGTCCACCGAGATGACAGAGATTTACTGCGCCATTTCCTTTCCTCAAAAACCGTTGCGTTGAAACGGCAAGGCATCGCGCCGAACGGGTGGTGGCGTTCCGTGGACTCCCTGGCAGCGCTACAACACGCTGTCGCGTTCCACTCCTAAAGGCGAAGCTTAAGCTTAATTAGCAGTTAATTAGCATTCAGGCGTTAATCAGTAATTAACCATTAATTAGTGATTTGTCATCACTTAGTAATTAGTACTCAATTACATGTGACGCCACCAGTGCCACAGAAGCACTGAAAGTGGTGCGGAAAACGCTTTCGCCTCTACGCACTTTAGACCGTCTAAGTGCCCCTGAATTTTCTGTCCTGCATGCGGCTCCTAATGGTATCAGCGAAAACACTGCATTCAGCAGGCAAAGGTCTTTTAAACAAACTGAACCTCAGTAGATTAGCGCAAATACTGGCAAAAGTAACGCCACCTTCTTGCGAGTCGTTTCAGATTGACAGCGCAATAAGTGCATTGCGCACTAAGGGCTATTCTATCTGAGAACGCCACGTGGCAAAAATCAGTGGCGGTCTTGCTGCAGAGAAACCTATATCTTCTGGATACTGATCACCCTTTTCAGATCCAAAATTCTCTAAAATTTCTGGATTTATTAGAACAGAGTTTGAACAAAGGTTTTCTGGCCTGGTCATCTGTCATAAAAGACTTGTACTTCTCTTTGCCACAAGAAAAACGCATGTTATCTTTAGAAGAGTGCATTAACAAATCGGCTTCAGTACATTTCAAAATGCAGCAGGTTTGTCCATGGAAAGTATCTTGAATGGCTTTCATTTCATCTGTATTCACATACGTTGCATGGAATGACAAGTTCTCATTAAAAAGTAAAGGGTGTTTTTCGGTTCATGCATACCTCCTTTTCTTAGTGTATCTTTAGGCCACTGTGACAGAGTTGGTTGCTTGTAATTACGTGGATCATTTTCGAATGTTGCTGCAGGAGAGCGAGGATTGTTTTTCCGCAACTATGCACTTTTGTTGCACTGTTTTAGCCATGTAAAATTGATGCATGGAATTCCAGAATATTGTGATTTACAGTTTTTAGATATAAAGGTCACAGTCGCGGAGAAAGGTGTGTCCTGGGGTACCATCCAAGGGTAAACAAACCACTGTTACTATTCCAATCACCCCGGTCTAAACTGCTTAAGAGAGGAATAGCCGGCAGTCCCTAAATAACACCCTAAAAATCTTGTTGACATTCAGTATCTAATAGTTTCCAAAGTCAAGTGACAAGCCTCGTGTCGGTGGCTATCGTAACAGCCTTGTTTTATCTGAGGCTGAAGAAATACTAGCAAAACAATGGCTGGTGGTTCAGCATTGCTACATACCCACAAATCTTGGAAAAATGCATTTTTGAACGGAAAAGCGCTTATGCACCCAAAGTTCTTTCATATAGTGTGAGATTTCACTATAGAACAATATATTCAGAAATCTCTTGTCGACAGAAATGAATTTTTTTTGCGATGAATGTTTCAGCCATCGGTAAAAGCGTTCCCCATTGTTTTTTAGAGACAACCTTGTCTGCTCGGTATGCACGATTAAAAAACTTTAAAAGATTTTGCTACAGCACACACACATTTCCACAGCAGTAGCTTACACTTTTCCAATATTAAAAAATTTTGTCCGAGTGTGTTGGACGTGACCTTGAAATATTGTGCAAAAGCACGGTTTTTTGCTGGTTGGCAGAACCGCCACGTACTTCAAAGCCCGACTTAGGTGTTCATTGACCCTGGGAGCCAGAATGCGCCTTTCCTTAGCCAAGTTAGACAACACCGTATACACAGACGCTGCCGTATATCCGCGCGAGAGAGAACGCGTAGCCGCGACGGTAGTGGTAAACAAGGAAGGAAATATGATCACGTGTGCCACGGCAAAGGTCGCCGGCACAGCGGAGGCCGAAGAGATTGCCGTTGCGCTGGCGGCAGCAGAAGGCTACAGAACGGGCCGATCTCTCAACATACTGACGGACTCGAAGGAGACGTGTAGGAACTACACGAGGGGCAGGATCAGCAGAACAGCCCTTAAAATACTCAGCGGGGTAACCTCCGCTGAGGAGAAACCCAGGCATAACCTAATCTGGATCCCGGGCCACGTGGGCATAGTGGGGAACGAAAGGGCAGACAGCCTAGCTCGAGGTAACGCATTCCGAGCAGGGCAGTCAAATATTCCGGAGCTCCGCCTACAGGCTTGCGAGGGGGGATACGCAGAGACCTTGCACTTGCATAGGGGAGCTAGAATTAGATATCTACCACCACACAAAGCCCTAACAAAGGAGGAAGCGACCGGCTGGCGCAGATTACAGACCAACTCCTTTCCTAACCTACACATACTTAATAAGATGTTCCCGACACAATACAGAGCCACCTGCCCTTGGTGCGATGCCACACCTACACTTTATCATATCACGTGGGAATGCGAACGCAACAAAGCATTCCACCAACACGAACACCCGAGTGCGGAGCAATGGGAGAGTCGGCTCACCAGCGGCGAGCTCGCGACCCAAAGGGCCTTAGTGCAGCACGCGACTGATGCAGCACGACTCAGTGGAGCCTTGGAATAGGGGCTCACCCTTGCTGACGAGAAGCCTCAAGTCGCCAGCGCCAGGGAAGACGACGCAGACTTCACAACCGCGAATCCCTTGAAAGATACAATAAAGTTTTCACTCACTCACTCACTCACTCACTCACTCACTCACTCACTCACTCACTCACTCACTCACTCACTCACTCACTCACTCACTCACTCACTCACTCCTCAAAACCAATGGAGTCTACAACGCCGTCAACGCCAATGCCAATGAACCCAATGAACGCCCGCGGCCTTTTGCTCCAGTGACGAGTTTTTTGCTACAACACTTCCTTTGATGGCGCTAGCCAGTTCGGTGTGGAGGTATCTGACACCTCCCACATGGTTAGCGCGTGCCAATGAAACGCTTCTGTTCCCCCAACCCTGACCCCACGCGAGATGAGTGGGGGGAGGCCCCGCTCGGTGGTCAATACCTCAAGACCCAAAAGGCCTTGGTTCAACGGATACTGGCGGCGTTGATTGGCAAGGAGGCCCCGGAATAGGGGATTTACCTAGTGTTGTGAGGGAAATGGGCCAATAGGGCTCTACCTCAATCACCACTCTGTAACCATTTAATGGCTGATATATGTTTTTCACCGCCACTACCACGTAGATCAAAAGGCGATTGAGGTGTTAACTGACCCAGGAAGCCAGTTATGCGCTTTTCCTTTCATATCGTGACCCTATCAGAGGCTTCACATCAGCATGCGAATTTTGCGTGTTGGGAGGCAGATGGTGCTTTTGCAGTAAAAGCAAAAAGTGATAGTGTAGTGTTGTTAAAACAAGTACACGTGCGAAAGCATGAGTTCAGTCTCATTGGATAATGGTTTTGCTTAGCTGGGCCACCTGTATGCCTGGAGACGATATTAGACTCAGGTTAAGCTGTTATCGAAGTTAATCTCATCAGATCTGCTCGTGCCACAAATGGAAGTTGCTGAAGACGACGGTATGCAAACAGTACGAAAGTGCGTTGCAGTGTAACACGAGGCGTGATCGGCCGCGGCGATAGCATATTGTTTTCGTGCAGCAGCCAACGAAGCTGATTTGTTTGCGCTGCCGCGGTTTCGAATGCCAGCCGCGGAAATATATATGTTGTTTAGTTATACAGTTTTGGTGAAGGTTTCAAAAATGGCTCGGGGTTTTCAGCTTTGGTCGTGAAGCACAGCTTTTGCTCAAAAAGACAGTTCACTCAAGGAAAGAAATGGAAACCGAACTGTTGTAATTCCTTACCTGCATAACACCTCGGACCACACAGAAAATATCGGAGATCGCAGCAACGTCCAAGTGCTGGTGTCTGCGCCCTAGAAAGGTTGGAATACTTTGGAAGATGAGAAATCTCTTCCAAACAACTAAGGAGCCTTGCACAATCAAACATCCTGTTTCGTTTGTTTCGTGTTCATCAGGGCTGGTGTGTGAAATTCTTTTCTCTTGCGGATCCAGTTACATCGGTCAAACCGTCCTGTATCTAAATGAGCCCCGCCGCGGTGGCTGAGTGGTTATGGTGCCCGGCTGCTGGCCCGAAAGACGCGGGTTCAATCCCGGCCGCGGCGGCTGAATTTCTTTGGAGGAGAAATTCTAGAGACCCGTGTACTGTGCAATGTCAGTGCACGTTAAAGAACCCCAGGTGGTCGAAATTTCCGGAACCCTTCACTACGGCGTCTCTCATAGCCTGAGTTGCTTTGGGACGTTAAACCCCAATAAACCAATGAACCATGTATCTAAATGAAAGGTTAAGGGAGTAGAAGAGGAAGGTCGGCAATCACCGGGACGGGAACCTTTATGCAATAAATATTTATAATTAAGACCGAAAAGCCTTGTAAAACCACTTAAAGCATGCATGATACTTGCTATGCATAGGAGCCAGGATATAAGAAAAATAATTGAAGGAGATATGATTAAAAAAGCGGGTAAATCATGTGTCAGCGCACAATATATTTCTGCTGACTTTCAAAGACTCGATATTTCTAAGTTTGGCCATCTGAAGTCGGCATTTTCAGTTGGATGCATCATGAAGGAAGCTGTACATGCCATGCATTCTGTCAATAAACGAGTACTTTGAAGTGAGCGCTTGCGTTGTCTACATCTTCCTTTGTCCTTGTTCGTGTGCGCTCGTAGGTGGTCTGCTATGCAACGCCAAGTCGTCCATCAGTCTGAGCTTCATAATTCATACAGCAGGTTGGCGTTGAGTGAGGTGGCCAGGCATGTTTTGGCTGAATAGGCTTCGTAAGGCTGCGAACTTACTACGTGGGCCTTTACGAATCACAACGTAATCAGTCTTCTCCAGCAAGGCGGATATACCCACCTTAGTTAAGAGATATTCCATGTCGTCTAGGCCTACTGTTCATCGACGGAACCTACGGCTCTCAAGATGGTGATTTCTTCAGCGTAAAAGGCAAAAGTACGATGGCGTAATGGCAGCAAAGAGCGAGGGAAGTTTTGCCATTACAAGTTTGAATAGTGTGGGCGAAAGAACAGCACCGTGCTGTGCATCGTAACAGTTTGGTCGTTGAAGGCCAACGTGGGCTCCTAGTTTAATTTGGTAACTCTATTTGGCTAGTAAGCTTTGATGAACGTGAATGTGGGGCCACGCACCACAGCTAACCTCCAGGTGTGAATGACCACTGTATGTGGGACGGAGTCGCAGGCCATATGTAACCATAGTCAAGAAATGTTAAAACAGGAGCCAGTTGCTTAAATATATGTGGAAACCTATGAGCAACTTAGCAACACAAGGGGAAAAAATTATACTCGATCAATGACTTTCAGAGCGACGCACTTATTCGGCAGCTGAAATTCCTCTTTACTTCAGGTCCTATCCCCCGCCACTATGATCCTTCCGCTCCAACCTAAGTTCACACGGATGCAAGTCGTGTTGGAAATAGTGCTGTTCTGACGCAACGCAGTGACCAGCAAGAGCACGCCACTGCATATGCATATGCGAGGCAGTTCCTAAGCAATCCTGAGCGGAGCTATACGGTCACCGAAGAGGAATGTCTTTCGGATTCATGTTCAATTTCTTTATTTCAGCATCTTTTGCCGATCATGCTGTGATCTTCGCATTGAGCGGTTTTCCTCAGTACTTGTACGGAAGCCCATTCACAATATTCACTGGCCATCATTCCCTCTGCTGGCTGATAAACCTTAGACAAACTTGTGTTCGTCTAGCTCTCGGAATTTCGTTTACAAGGGTGTAACTTCGATGTCGTCTGTAAGAGTGGTCGACGGCACTCAGACTCAGAATGTATACAGCGGCTCCCGCTTGCTACCATTGAGTTTGACGCCGACATCTGCGACAATTGCATTTCATTCCTGGCACCAGAATTTCCAGACGTCCACGTCTTTCAAGCCGACCAACAAAAGATTCTCGACATCAAGCCCTTTTTTTCCCTACGGGCCGTTTTTGTGCATGCTGCGGTCTCCTAACCAAAAATAAAAAGTGTTCTCCGGTGGGTACACCTTTCGTGCTTGTGGTTCCAAAAAAGCCTTTGCCTGCCTGTTTTACACCTACTTCACGACGACCACACGTCCGGTCATCGCGGATCGGCTCGAACCGTCCGCCGCACGCAAGAACTGTTTTATTAGCAGAGAATGCTATCCAACACTTAACTGTACATGGCGAGTACCGCACCTATAAGGGTTTATTGCACAGGCATCTTTTTCTTCTGAACTCGTTATGTGGAAACTAGCCAACACAATCAAAGCTTCGTTTTCGTTTGTGCGAAACTGTGATCTGCACACGGAATCGTCGAGAGATTTTTGAACGCGGTGCGTCGTCGATGGTGCGTCGGACAGTGGAGCGAAGCGCCTGCAAGCCCCGCGCTGCGCGTGTGCACGTGCGAGTGGTGTGTGCGAGGCGGGCACGAGGAGCTGAGAACTGAAGTGTCAGTAAACCGAGGTGTGAAGGAAGACACTCCAGCGGAAGTCTGGCCATTCAAGCGTAGAGGTGCCAGCCGTCGGACGTTGGGACCGCGCTGGAGACTTCACTTAGACGGGAACCTCATCCAGGCTCCTCCGGCTCAGAGATTGTGCAAACACTCCTGTGGTTCAGGGAAATTCTGGACGACTACTGCGCACGCCTTCGGCTTTTCCCAGTCCCTGCTAAGGGCCTGAGTAAAGCCGATGAGCGAACTTTGAGGCGCCTGCAGACCAACACTCTGTTGTGTCCTGCAATAGAAATATTTCGACCCCAAAATTGATGGGCGCTGTCCTCACTGTGCGAAGTATCCGATACCTTCCACATGGTTTGGGCCTGTCAGAAGAATCCTTCCCTTCCCCTCAATCTTTCCCCTTCCCGAGAGACATGGGAGGCAGCCCTGCTCAACTGCTCGGAGCTGGAGTCTCAAAGGGCTCTAGTCCGACGGGCGGGAGTAGCGGCCTCGTCCAGCGGGGTCCCGGACTAAGGACTCCACCTATGTAAAGGGTCATTTTTGGCCTGCAAACTCTGCTTTAGTTCATTAAAAAGTTGTCACCATCACCACCACTTCACTTGCATCACTGACGCAGGCCTACTGCGTCCCTTTAAAGTTTGGAAATGACAACCGATGATGTGAGGGTCCGTGCTGCCAAGGCCTCCTTGGATGGGCTGCATAAGCCTACGGTGTTTCAGGAGGCCGTCGAGGGACCTGGCTACGGTTTTCCTGCTGCAGCTACCAAGTTCTTGGGGACGGCTGATAGGCGTTCATCAGCGTCTCGCGTATTCATCTCCGCTCCTTACCACCTGGCTTTCTACCACCGCTTCCCACGACGCAACGCCAGCGACGCATCGCAAGTCAATAACCCGTGTCCTTGCTGCGTGCATTCTCGCTTCACCTGAGACGCTTTGTATCAGGTGTATCTGTAATGTTGTATGCGTGTCGATTTTGTGTTTTTCTTGTTGCTTACGTTTTTTATTGGCTCCTTTCCTTTGAAGTGTAAACACGGCTTTGTTTCGTTTTGTTTGATCTGTTTGTTTTTTCCTTCGAACCTGCACGCGATAGCGTTCCCCTCCGGCAGTCGGAGACACGCGTCACTAGACAGTTTTAGCGGAGCGTAATTGCGCCTCCGCTCCGCTCACGGTTCTCGCTCACCCTAACCGGAGCGTTGGCCATAAAATTTCTTTTTAGCTGAGCGGGAACGAGGCGAACTGCACAAAGAGCCTCTGGTGTTGAAATGTGAAACTAGGCAACAGGAAAAAAAGAATAGCTTCATTTTTCGTCGCAGTATAAAGACATATTTTTGCACGTAAACATTTTATAAGATGTAGATAAGATGTAAGGTAAAATGCATATGCTGTTTTTGAGCAGTCGTTTTTTATTTCTGTTATCGAGCACAGTTGCGAGCCAACGCCAGGTCAGAAAGTAGTCGTGATGAGGCGAGCCTCGTGTTCGTTCCTCTGCTGTCTTTTGCGCGATACGTGCAGTGTTTGTCTTGTACTGCTAGCTAGTGCTTTGCTTACGAGCCGGCGTCATGACACAAATGAGGAGTGTGCTGCAAGACCCACTCTTGTTAAGTCAGCTCCCCTGGCACGACATTGAAGACCTTTTGGTAATGGAATTTTCTGTTACTCGGTGAGATCCGCTTTCGGCGTCCGGATATCTGAATATCGACGCTATGGAAAATGGACTTTTCCGATCGTACTTTCGCTTCGAAAAAGCTGACATTAGAAGAATGAAAAGTGCTCTGCTTGTTCCTGACGTCATCGCGACGCCGCAAAGAGTGATCGTCCGCGGAGATGAAGCCCTGTGCATCACTTTGCGTCGCCTGTCATACCCTAACAGGCTCTGCGAATTAGAGCAACTTTTCGGCCGGCACTATTCAGTGATTTCGTCGGTGACCAGCATTGTGCTCTTGCACATAGAGGACAACTTCGTTCACCTCCTAAAAGACGTGAACAATCACAGCTGGCTTGATTTGCCTACAATTGAAGCGTTCTCCCACGTAAGGAATTCATTCGAATTTCTTAAACCACCATTACAGACATTTACTTTGCAGGCTGTGCATTTCATAGGGGCTCCCCTTCACAACTGTTGGGGGTTCATAGACGGAACCGCCCGAGCTATTAGCAGGCCATCACCTAGCCAAAAGCTTTTCTTCTCTGGACACAAACGCATACACGCTGTGAAATATAAGTACATCATGTGTCCGAACGGCATCATATGCCAGCTCAGCGGGCCATTCTTCGGTAGCCGGCACGACTCTGGTGAGTTCCTTGTTCAGCTTTTTCTGGCATGGCTTGAGCACAACTAACTTTTGTAGAGGAAGGAAACAGCGAGTTAACCCGTTTACTTATTTACATGTCTTTCGGGTATCCTGCGGAAAAGCAAGACATACGAAAAACTGGAAAAGCTTGTCCAAGGGCACAGCTACTGCTTGTATGGGGACCCGGCTTACCCAATGAGGCCACTGTTGTTAAAGCCCCATGGTGGAGGCAGGATAACAGCACGGCAGGAATCATTTAATAGGGAAATGAGCAAAGTAAGGCAAGCTGTTGAGTGGGGCGTTGGGAAGATCGCAGGGTTGTTTGCATTTCTTGATTTCAGAACAAATCAGAAGCTCCACCGGCAGAACTTGCCTCGCATGTACAGGGTCAGTGCACTTCTTGCAAATTGCCACACATGTGTCTATGGCTCTCAAGTATCCCAGTACTTTGGCCTCGAGCCACCAAGTTTAGAAGCATATCTCACTCCACAGCGCCATTAACGGCCGCATGGAGAGCTCATAAGGTCATAGCACGAAGACTTCAAACATTCAGAACAATGCATGTAGAAAACCGTTTATTTTCAATCCAAGATTCTGGCCCCAACTCCGTCCCTTCTTCAGGAGTGACTGGAATTTTCAGTAGCAGCAGAAGCAGGGAGCTGGCCCGACGCGATGGGCCGTTAGATTCACGTCGATGGAAAGATTCGTTGAGAATTACGCCAGAGTTCAAGAGACCCTCAAGGAGCTCTTGCAGACACCAGGTTCAGTGACCGAAATCAGCAAGGCTATTTTTAGAGGTTACGATCGGCTTTTGTAGAAATTTGAAACCTTGTTAGGTATCCACATTTCCGTAGCCTTCTTTGGGACTTGTGAAGAACTAGGCTCTACAGAGCTCAACATATTGCGCCGCAGGTGCAAAAAAGGTAGCACAGGGTTTCTGCGAGGCTATCTCCCAGTTGCACTTTGAAACTGCGTTTGAGAAGCTGTGGCAGCACAGGAGCACAACAGCAGCACGCCTAGGCCTGAAGTAACCTCATATGTCAAGACCGACAAAACCTCCTGCGAGGTATGAGACAACTTATAGACATGTCTAGCCAGTTGCACTTGACGTTAAAGCCACGCTGCGCAAGGAGTATTTCGCTGCTGCCGACCGAATCATAAGTGAAACAAAGCAGCCTTTTGAGCAGCCGAGCATGGAACAGCTCGTAAAACTAGAAGACATCTTAGCTAGCGCCACTGGAGGTAGTCGGTATACAGCAGATATACTAGAGGCGGCTTTGGGAGTGCATGCAGTTGATTTTTACTTGTGAAGACTCTTGGCGCAGTTTATGCTATGACGAACACTTCTAAACGGCGCTTATTCTACCACAACTCTGGGCATTTTAGAAATTCTACAAAAGCAATCGCAAAACATGTGCGAGTTGATGGTTCAGGTCGTGAAGTATGTTCAGCTTCTGTTTTGCATACCAGCGTCTATTTCTTCCGGGGAACGCTCTTTAGTGCTCTGCACATAATAAAAACGTATTTGCGCAACCGAACGACTCAGGAGACTAAAGATCTGATTAAGAAACGCCAAAGCATAAGGACGTCTAACTCCACAGACAGGATAGAACGAGCAGAGCTATCGAAGCTAATAAATAAGCGCAAGGTAGCCCACATAAGAAAGTTTAACATGGAGAAAATCGAGCATGCTCTAAGGAACGGAGGTAGCCTAAAATCAGTGAGAAGAAAACTGGGCATAGGTAAAATTAGCCGAAGACTTCTACACAAATCTATACAGTAGCGAATCTAATCACCAAGTTACTGAGGGAGGCAGTCGAGCACAGCAATGGGACACCCCGCCAGTAACGAAGGAGGAAGTTAAGAAAGCCTTAGGAGCAATGCAAAGAGGGAAAGCAGCTGGTGAGGATCAGGTAACAGCAGATTTGTTGAAGGACGGAGGCAAGATTGTGCTACAAAAACTAGCCACCCTGTATACGTAATGCCTTGTGACCTCGAGAGTACCACAAGCTTGGAAGAACGCTAACATTATCTTAATTCATAAGAAAGGAGACGTCAAGGACTTGAAGAATTACAGACCGATCAGCTTATTGTCCGTTGGCTACAAGGTATTTACTAAGGTAATCGCTAACAGAGTCAGGACAACCTTGGACTTCAGTCAACCAAATGATCAAGCAGGCTTTCGTAAAGGATACTCGACAATAGACCACATTTACACTATCAATCAGGTGATAGAGAAATGCGAAGAATATAACCAACCCCTATATATAGCCTTCATCGATTACGAGAAAGCATTTGACTCAGTGGAAACCTCAGCTGTCATGCAGGCATTGCGGAATCAGGGTGTGGAAGAGTGTTATGTGAAAATATTGGAAGATATTTATAACGATTGCACAGCTACTATAGTTCTCCGTAAAGTCAGCAATAAAATTCCAATACTGAAAGATGTCAGGCAGGGAGACACGATCTCGCCAATGCTGTTCACTGCCTGCTTACAGGAGGTATTCCGGGGGCTGGAATGGGAACAGTTGGGGATAGGAGTTAATGGAGAATACCTGAGTAATTTGCGATTCGCTGCTGACATTGCCTTGCTACGCCACTCAGGACAAGAACTGCAAAGCATGATCAATCAGTTAGACAGGCAGAACAGAATGGTGGGGCTAAGAATTAACATGCAGAAAACCAAAGTAATGTTCAACAGCCTAGCAAGGGAACAGCCGTTCGCAATTGGTAGCAAGGTGCTGGAAGTAGTAAGAGAATATGTCTACTTAGGGCAGGTAGTGACCGCAGATCCGGATCATGAGAGGGAAATAACTAGAAGAATAAGAATGGGGTGGAGCGCACATGGCAGGTTCTCTCAGATCATGAATGGTAGCTTACCAATATCCCTGAAGAGAAAAGTATACAACAGCTGTATCCTACCGGTACTCGCCTATGGGGCAGAAACGTGGAGGCTAACAAAGAGAGTTCAGCCTAAGTTAAGAACAACGCAGCGAGCTATGGAAAGGAAAATGATAGGTGTAATGTTAAGAGATCGAAAGAGGGCGGAGTGGGTGAGGGAACAAACGCGGGTTAATGACATCTTAGTTGAAATCAAGAGGAAGAAATGGGCTTGGGCAAGGCATGTAATGCGAAGGCAGGATAACCGCTGGTCCTTAAGGGTAACCGAGTGGGTTCCAAGAGAAAGCAAACGTAGCAGGGGACGGCAGAAAGTTAGGTGGGCGGATGAGATTAAGAAGTTTGCGGGGATACAGTGGCGGCAACTGACAATGGACAGGGTTAATTGGAGAGACATGGGAGAGGCCTTTGCCCTGCAGTGGGTGTAGTCAGGCTGATGATGATGATGACGGTAAAATGCATTCTTTACCCTTCTGGATACCAAAGCCCCAGATTTTAGGCACGCATGACAACACAGCCACTATTTCTGGCAGCACAATACGTTATGCACCAACTACAATATTTTATCTTTCGTTGTCCCTGCCTGTTCTACTCCGCTCTTGCAATAAACTCTCAATGCGCTGCATCCGCTCCAACAGCTGATCATGCTGATCTTTGTAAGAATTAATTTGTTGTAGATGCTTCTCCTCCTCGATGCGTACTTTTCTTTCTTACAGTGCTAGCTTTTTTTCGTCTAGTCGCAGCTGGCGATTTGCTAGGGCAAGGTTTTCCTTCTTCAGAAGAAATTCATATTCTTCCCTTCGGGCCAGGAGCTCTAGGCCCATGCTTTGGAGTCCTTGTATCCCTATCAGAAAAACAAAAACATTTTTAGTGTCCCTTGGAGTGAGAATGGTACTAAACTATTGCACCAGTCAGTCATGTTTTAAATATAGTCATGGAGCAGACATTGCGTTCAGTGCAAACTACATTTGTTGCGCTTCAAACTGCTGCACTCGAACAGGGTAAAAATGGCTTGATTCTGTGTAAAGAAGTAAGCATGCAGCATTTGTCAATCCGGCCGACAGGGTTCACCCTAGAGCTGTATACATTCTCAGTGGTGCCTTTTGAGCAGTGAAGCAACATTTCAGAAGAACTAGAGCGTTAGGAGCAAGGGTGAGGAGCGTGCTAACCCTGCCTGGCAATAGCAGGAGCCTTGCACAGCTCAAAAGCTACCCCCTTTGATCTGGACACAGCTGACATAGGCTGTACCCTGCATTCCCAAAGGTTTTTATTCCCGTTTAGAAGCAAGCACACATGAAACAAAGTAAAATTATATGTGGAGCTGAGTGATGTCATGTGATAACTATTGCAATGTTGTGCAAATGGCTTGTGGACCAGGTTGTCAGGTCCAGTTGTGTGAAATTGTTTGCTAGAGTAAGGTCAGAGATACGAAGCCTCATGTTGCAAGTTGTGAAGCTGTATTTGCATCGTGAAGTTGGTGCTGTTAGCTTGAGTGCATCTGTGTACCATTACATGTTCAACAGTGTACAGAACTTGTTTCATGTTATTGTAACCTTGTGTATGCCATGTTACCAGTGGGTGCAAAGGGTCCAAGGTGCAAATGACGGCTTTTTTTTAATCTCCTCTTGTACAGTGTATGCTGTTAGATAAAAATAAACCAATTTCAAGTTTGGCATTCGCCTTTCAAGGTGTGGATGTCGTACCTGAAAAAAGACCCTGTATTCCAATTACAAACCTGCTGGTCATGTGAATGGTGTAGAGATTTTTACATAATGGATAACACTGCTATGATGTCAGCTGAGCACTTTCTGCAAAAGCTTCCAATTTAAAAAGAAAATTGGTGCACACATGATCCATCAACTCCTTCTCCCTCACTTAAATATACCTTTAGAAAGTGCCCTAGAGTCCGAAGTTACAATTCCTCATAAGAGTGCACTTGCCACTCTCAAAACACACAAGCCACCCCGTCGTGGCAGCATAGAGACTCAAGCACTCCACTAAACGATAGTGCAAACACTGCAGTGCTTCAAATTGAATTTTACAGAAGCATGAGTAAATTATGGATACGCAGTTAAAAATGCACCAACCAGAGAAAAGGTATGATGAACAAAGCAGTGACCTTTACTAACTGCATGCTTTTATCTACACCCCAAAATACCTACGCATTCAATAACTACATACGAGTTCATGTTGCTTTGCCGTTGTCATAATTTTTCTCTTCGTTTTATTGTGTTTGTGTAATTCACATTTCAGCAGGGAACGGTGCCATCTTCACAGGTGGGCAGCTACCTCATGAGTGCACGCATACCACTTTAATTGCACATGTGAGGAACATGAGAGAGTGAGCCCTTTTGAGTGTCAACCCTCGTCAGTACAAGTGGACGTTATATTTGGTGGTTGACGAGAAGCTGCATGCATCCTATTAGAGACTCGAATGGAGGGCTCTAGGTTATTTAGGCCACTCAGGGTACTTAACATCCACCGTCACACAGCGCGTGAGCATTTTTTTATTTTTACCTCCAAAATGCACTGGTCATGACCAGAACTCAGTCCGACATCCTTAAATGAATGAAAAATATTCCTGACTTGAGCTAACTATCGCCATGTTTCTGTCAACATAGCCCTCTGTGCCCTGTTACCCCGACTCTGCCTACTTAAAACAAATTTAACAGCAACTTGCCCAAGCCTAAAAAATTTTCAACATGCACGCAGGCACACGTCCGCAATCTGCCTGCAAGCCCGTCTGCTGTGATGCACAACAAAGTAACTGAATGCAAAAATGTGCTCAAGCTCTACTCAGTGTTCCATGCAAAAGCACCACCCAATAAATGCTTTAGGTTGCGTGCAGTACTGTGTTATAGTTTCACCTTTGGGCATGTTTTGAGCTCGCTGCCTCTTTCGCCTTTGCCGAGGCTGTGCTTCTGGCTGGTGCGCCATGGCAGCGTCATCACTTCCCGAGTCATGGATGACTTGTTCTGTGCGGACAGAGCGTGGGCTCTGTGGGGACAGCGGGGCCTCCTCCTCCTCAGGGTGGCATAGCGACTTCAGTATCCAGGAGGCTGCTGACCCGCCACAGTCTGCAAGGAAGCAGCAGTAGAGAAATGCCACTGCTATGATTAACTTTTTCCCACACCACTTCTGAATACAAGTAAATGATGCCAATCCTCCTAGTGTGCATTTTGTTGCTGGCATGACCACATCAGTGTGGAAAAAGAAAAACAACAGTGGACTGACACGATACAAAACACCAGTTTTCTTTAACATCAGTTTTCTTTTCTACTGCATCTTGCTGTGCTCTGTGGGGCTGACAGGCCGTGTTAACTGCACTACTTGGACATCAATGTATGGTGTGGAAGAATGACATATTACTGCCAGAAAATAGAGCAAGATTAGCAGTGTTTGCAAACCCACAGACTTATCGTGCGGCGCTATTGTATAACAACAGAGAGCCATGGAAGTCTATGCATTTACACACCCCGCGGTAAACACTGGGCGGCTTTTTTGTGAATATTTTTTTCTCTCAGTACCTGCGGCAGAAGTATTTTTATACCTAGTTTTAGAAACGTCAACCCCGTACTATTCGACACAGGGCAATTGCTGAGTTCAACATACACTCTGCCTTCGCGACTTGAAGGGATCTGTACTGGATTATTAGAAAGCATGATTAGAAAACTTGCCGCTCATGTCTCCATCGTCGGCCTGGCCTCCGCCCGTGTCCATCGGCAGCACAGCAACGTCCCTCATGTTCTGCGCGGCACGCACTTGGGCAGCAGCCGAAAACGGCGCCGCCAGCGTCCTTTAGCACGGTGCCGTCGCGCTCCCTTTCCTCGGCACTGTCCTCGGCGTATACCCGAATTCGTGGGACATATCAGATACTTCTTGCAGAAGCTGATCCAGCTCACTGTATTGTTCCTCTGTTCCGGATCTGAGGAGAGCGCAGGTTCGATGTGTGATAAGGCATGCAACGTATATGTCAGACACAGCGCAAAACAAAATAGGTACATAAGCACTTACTTGCGTAGGTTCGCTTTGTCCTGGTGGCGAAAATACCCAAGCAACAGGTCCAGCCTGTCGCGCACTGCGCGGAAGGTGAGATCGCGCCCCGCTGCATCGGCCACGTTTCGGCGCACTTCGTCCCAAACGCGGGGGTTACTGAAATGATTTGCTGCGGCTACCTCGCGCAAAAGGCATAGATCCTCGTCTATGCGAAACCTTTTTCTAGGTTTGCGGTTGCATACGCCAATGCTTTTCGCGGAGGCCGAGGCACATTCGCTGTCAGCTGCAGAACAGGCGGCTGCCATGCTGAACGCTGCCGACTCCGAGCGCGCGAGACCAGAATGCCTTGCGTGAGCCTTGCTCGTCGCGCCGTTCCGCGCTTCGCTGGGACTGCGCGCGAGCGGAACAGAAGTGCCGGTCCGCTCACGCGCTCCCGTCTGACGGTTCGGCGCATGCGCAGTAGCGCTCCCGCTAGCCGGCTTACCGGAGCGGAGGCGCAAATACGCTCTGCTACTGATTCGCGACAGAAACATAAACAGGCTTCTAAACAGTCGGCGTTTGGAAGGCATGACCGGCAGGCGCATCTGCGGAGCGTCTAGGTGTTTACGTATTCTTAAGGCAATTGCTTTCATGAATTAGAAATGTCTTCGAGGGTAACTATGCCGTCTTTGACTATTTGTCACTGTAGCTTAGGAACTGAAACTTAAAAGCTTTACACGTTTGTAGCACTTTCCTGTGGCCGCTTTACCAGACATAGAATAGTAAATAATGTTGTAATCACACTTAGCAACTTAACGTTGAGTATGGTATTATTAATATATCTTTTTTTAACAGCCACGGGATTTATCACATGGTGAAAAGAGCTTACATTCAATTTCGTGCGCAGCAGACTCTGGGTTGTTCATGGTTTATTAGTTTTATGTTTGCGAAGAAATCTGGTCCAGGATTGTCGTACAGCGGCCATAAAAAACGAGTTCTAGCTATGCTGAGCAGAAATTGCAAACAACCGCACTGCCAGAACACATCCGTCAGCACTATTCTACATATATTGCCGTACAGAACGTACAACAAAATTTTGATAAGCGAAATATGTTGCTGAATTTAGGCAGCTAGGAAGATCTTTGTCACGCACTAAATCAGATATTGTGCAATTATTCCTAGTTAGTCTTCGGTTATAGCTACACGTGTGAAGCAGATAGTTGGGCGACTGATGGACTCTACAAAGCATTTCAAGAGTGTTACTAGTACTGCTGCAGTGTTTTGCTGTGTAGCTTTTCGACAGCGTGCCTCAATTTGGTGACACCTCGCAGTGTCATCCTCTCGGCAGTTGAAACTCTCCTTTAGTCAATTTGCAGCGGATGTCGATTTGATGCTTTCTACTGCTCTCTATACCGGGCCCACCAATGACGTCTAGTTGAGCCGACTTGCGCTTGTCCGTGGTTTCTCCGCTTCCTACACAGGCTCTAATCGGATTATTTATACTTTTCTTGAGTGAAAAAAAAAAAACAGAATTATATTTATTAGTAATTTTGCAGAACATTTTTACTCAGACTCTACAGCAAACCACTCTGCCCACAGGACTGGAAGGTGGGTAAAAGTGTCCAGCTTTTCAAATCTGGCAATGGCTATTCTCTCGTAATAGGCCGTCGGACCTTCGGGGCAATTCACACACAAGAAAGGTGATAAGAACAACCTAGACAACTACCGGCCTATTTCAATATTGCCTATTTTCTCAAAGGTTTTAGAGAGTCTTCTTCTTTCTCGCTTTGCGTCATTTACATACAAACACAGTTTATTATCCGACTCGCAATTTGGATTTAGAAAACATCGCTCAACTGAACTTGCCCTATTAAATCAAAAAGAATACATTCTAGAAAATTTTGAACAAAATAACTTTGTGTTAGGAATATTTGTGGATTTCAGTAAGGCCTTTGAGTCCTTAAATCGCAACTTACTTTTGAAAAAGTTAGAATTGTATGGTGTACGTGGTGTCGCACTTAATATGATGGAGTCTTACTTTGAGAACCGTAAACAGTATGTATCTCTAAATAAATGGGTTTCATCGACTAAAACAACATCATTCGGTGTACCACAAGGCAGTATTTTGGGGCCTTTTCTTTTTAACATTTTCATAAATGATATTATACAAATTGATCAGTCTGTAAGGTATATAATCTACGCTGATGATACCAGCTTATTTATTGCAGATAGTGATATTGACTCTCTTTTCCACTGTGGCAACCAAGTTTTATCTAAGTTAACTGATTGGTCTTTTAGTAATGGACTAACCATTAATATTAAGAAAACAAAACCTGTAGTTTTCAGATCAAAAGGTAAGAAACTGGAACAAGGCCGTTATCTCTCCTTAAATGGAAAACCCATAGATATCGTGAGTAGCTTCAAAACTCTAGGAATTATATTTTCCGAGCACATGCTGTGGGACTTGCAATTCGACTTCATAACAACTAAACTAGCTCGCACCAGAGGTTTGCTTTATCGCCATCGCGACGTACTTCCACTTAACGTCAGACTTTTGCTATACCACACACTTTTCATGTCCACTGTACGTTACTGTTTTCTCGTGTGGGAAAATAGTACATGTAAAAATATTGCTAAACTTGATGCGTTCAAAAGAAAATTGTAAGAATTATAACAAACTCACCTCCAATATGTTCATCTACTGCACTTCTTAAAGAACTTAACTTAGTAAACATGGAACACTATTATGATTTCTGTTTATGCGAGGCCCTAGTGAAAGATAAGAAACAAAGTAACTTCCTCTTGCAGTTAGCAAACATAGGTCACAACATTCACCCATATCACACAAGGCACACAGAACTCTGGGAAGTTCCCTCATCCCGAACAAACTATGGAATGCAAATGTTGTGTAATGTAATTCCAAGACTGTTAAATAATCCTAATAAAGGCCATACAATGCATGAACATATTAGAAACCTTGACGTCTTGTACAGTTGATTTTATTTATGGTATATGAATTATGATGAATGCAGTTAATGTGTATATGTGTGTGTGAAAGTGGTGTGTATTATGTCGACATTTTTTTTACGCGGCAATGGAAAATTGCCACTTTCTGGTTTGTCAAATTTGCATGTTATTACAGTATTTATAGAGTTGTCATGTGTTTTGGTAATAATTGTTATTTAATTACTCTAATGGCTTTACAAAATATATAATTCCTGATGTTTCGCGCATGTACTGTGTCTGCCCTTGTCCATATGTAATAGGGGGTGCGAGCTTGTCAAGCTTCCCGTAAGGCAGCTTTTTTCTCTCGCCCCCTCATGTCCTTTCAGTACATGAAATAAATGAAATGAAATGAAATGAAAGTGTTCAAAAAGCCGAGCTGGCGACCCACCTTGTCTTGTGTTTACCAAAACGTTTTTTTTAAGTGTTCTTGGTATTTGAGCGCGGTTACCGGCCACTTCTTGTATTGAAGAAAACTGCTTGCACACAGTGAGCACTTTACCTCTTCATCTGTTGCTGGAGCGGGTGCGGGCTCGATCATCCGGGTCCGAACTCACGTCACACGTGGCGGGCCGGTCCTGGGTTCGGTAGAGTAGCCATGAAGTGAGCCTGGGCTCTAGGCTACGGGCTTAAGCGGGGCTCGGCCATAGAATTGGCTTATGCAGTGCAGCAATCAGCACGAAAGAGCTTACAAGAAAATTTTGTTCCATTTAGTATCTTCTACAACTGGTCCTGGTTTGACTGCTACATTATGGTGCGCTAGCACTAGATGCCTCGCTAGCGTTAAATCCATCCTGTCTGCGGGTGAAGCCTGAGAAGCAAGCAGGTGGCCCACCTGCCACATTGGTCACGTGACCTTCGTACGATATTACATCTCGCCCATATGAAAGGTTGCAAATAAATGATCCCTGGTCGCCACAAGAGAAAACACGGGTCTCGCAAGCCCCACCGGTGGCAGTGCTTGCCTCAGCTACCCGACAGGGCGGCGGCACATCGCTTAATCTGTGCGTCACTGCTGACTCCCAGCAACGTTTGAATGTAAGGTGAAGAATGACGAATTCAGCATATTTATTTGCTTATTTATTCCCCAAATGCCCCTGGATAGGGTTTTTTACACCAGGGGAGGGCGGCTTCTCAGTAGAAGTTCGATTGCCGTTCTGAAGTTTGTCGTACTGCAATGGTGCGCCGCTTGTTCAGGCAGATCAATCCAGCCCTGGCCTGTGTGTGGAAAAAAAGGAGTTGAAGATGCGACGATGTGCGCGCGTGCGGGTAGCGTACTGATTTTGAATGACTGCATGATCCTGGATGGATGACGGTGAGCGGGCGATATGACGTTGTTAGCGATTCGAATATGATACAACTTATGACAAGGAATGAGGCTCGCTATTTTACGTCTTGTTTCCAGTTGGGGAAGGTTCGCATTATATTCTAACGCAGTGTCACTAGTATAAAAAGAATATCCACGACAAATAAAACGGGCTGCGCGGTTTTAGACCGATTCAAAGGTGTTAGAAAGATTAGTCTCGCGACGGTCCCAAACTGAGCATGCATATTCAAGCTTGGGCTCTATAAGAGATTGGTAGGCGTTGGTATTCAACAAAGGGGACGTAAATTCCAAATTTCGCCGCAGGAAGCCGAGGGTGCGGTTATAGCCTCGTTAGTTATTTTAGATACGTGTGACGACGACGAAAGATTTAAGTAAAATTAAGTCCAATATATTTATACGATGTCTCAAGAATATGACACAGTTACCAAAAAAAATAGGTGGGTGTTAAGTAAGATTGGCGGTGGTGGAATGAGAATAGACAGATTTTATTGAGATTTAAAGACATTAACGAAGTTCTATAGCATTTTTCTATTATTTGTAAGTCGCGTTGTAAAATGAGAACACCTCAGCTATTGCTAATGAGCCGCTAAATAACGCAATCATCAGCAAGTAGATGTATGTTAGCCGCCGCGGTGGCTGAGCGGTTATGGTGCTCGGCTGCTGGCCCAAAAGACGCGGGTTCGATCCCGGCCGCGGCGGCTAGAATTTCTTTGGAGGAGAAATTCTAGAGGCCCGTGTACTGTGCGATGTCAGTGCACGTTAAAGAACCCCAGGTGGTCGAAATTTCCGGAGCCCTCCACTACGGCGTCTCTCATAGCCTTAGTCGCTTTGGGACGTTAAACCCCATAAATCAAATCAAATCAAATCAGATGTATGTTAGAAGATATATTATTAGGGAGATCATTAATGTAAATTAACAAGAGAAAGAAGGCCAGAACGGAAGCTTGAGATAAACCAGAAATCACAGAAGACAAAGGTGCGGCGTAGTTATTTGGAAAAATGAACTGATGACGGCCGGTGAAACAACTACGCACACCATTTTGAACTAAGGGATTAAGTCCTAGCCATGAAAGTTATAATGAAAGTCAATTATGAGGAACCATATTACAAGCTTTCTCGGAGTCTAAAAGCAGTGAATAGAAAGGTATATTAAGGTCAAGTTGGGAGCTGATGACGTTTATGAAAAGTGCAAGTTGTGTATCACAGGAAAACATTCCTGAGAAATTCGTACTGACTAGGACGAAAGAACTTATTAGAAACAAGGAACCCCATGATTTCAGAAAAGATGACAGGCTCCATCAGTTTAGAACATACACTTGTAATGGATATTGGCCAATAGTCAAGACAAGATGTCGAAGATGCTTTTTTGGGGACTGGAATGATCTTATCTGTTTTCAATCCAGCCGCACCGCTTCAGGCGAAGCAGACTGTTGAAAGACATGCAGCAGAATGACACTGGAAATTTCGCTAGTGTTTTCAAGTACCTTTTCATTAATGTCGCCAATTCCAGTAAATGGTGTTAGCTTCAAGGTTTTTATTATTTACTGATACCACAAGGTTCAAACGTAATGCCAAGCATCACAGAATATTGAAGATTAGGCAAATAGGGGAGGGTTCTTTCAGGTTCTTTGGTGAAAAACCCCGCCGCGGTGGCTCAGTGGATACGGTGCTCGGCTGCTGGCCCGAAAGACGCGGGTTCGATACCGGTCGCAGCGGCCGAATTTCGATGGAGGCGAAGTTGTAAACGCCCGTGTACTGTGCGATGTCAGTGCACGTTAAAGAACCCCAGGTGGTCGAAATTTCCGGAGCTCTTGACTACGGCGTCCCTCGTAGCCGGAGTCGCTCTGGGATGTCAAACACCAATAAACAAATTTTCGGTGAAAACTCAACCAAATGCCGAGGTTAGTGCTGTCGAAACATTGGTGTCTGTAATAGGAATGTCATTTTCGTCTAGTATTGCTATCGATTTCTTTGGGAATAGATTGATAACCTTCCAGATTTGACGAGTGTTGCTACGAAACATATAAGGAACTGAAGTTGAAAAGAACGATCGCTTTGTTTGCGCTGCTTCGGATTGAAACAGTTTATCAATAGAGGGTTACTTTTGCTATGCGTGGGACAAGTTAGTTTGTTTGGCGATGCATTAGAGCCTTTAATTCATATTGCTGAGGAAATTTAGTGTGTTATTGTACCAAGGGGGAGACGGCCGTTAAGTTACGGTAATGGTAAGAATATGGGCTTTGATGAATTGCTGCATTTGGGATTTAAAAATTAGTTATTTCTGGTGAACGACAACATGGACTAATGCGAGTTAGCTCTTCATTGAGCGCGGTACAATCATATTTGCCTCAGAGAATTGGTTTCGTTTTTACTTTTTTTCGGACATGTAATTTGAGATTGATAAGTAGCGTGAACTACGGTGTGGTCGCTAAGCCCGGGAAAAAAGTTATTGCAGAACGGTTATCAGGATGTGCGACGAACAAGAGGTAGAGCGGGCTGGAGCAGTGATTATTATTCCTTTGTGGGTTGGTGATGAGCTATGATAAGCGAAACCTAAGACACGTGTTAAGGAATGCACTTTATTCGTTATTCTTCGATATTGTTAGTGCCATGTCAGACCATACTACTGACCGGAAGTTGAAAGCACCGAACAGTAGAATTGATGCATTACGATAAGAACGAGTCAGGGTGCAAAGTGCCGCGTGGAAACATACTAATAAGCGGTAATCTGCAGCGGGAGGGCGTTAACAAACTCCTTGTATTAAAGGCGGGTGGAAAATTTTAGTGGAAACGCGCAGTATTTTCAACTGAGGGAATGTATCAATTCTGTATTAATGAGGATTACTGTTAGTAACAATTAAAACCCCTCCACTGCGCCTGTCACCCCGATCTCAACGCAAGATTTGTGGGCATTTCGGCAGAACCAAGGCGAAGTGATAAGCGAAACTAGCCCAGCTAAGATAAAGACAAACGTGCTAGCGCACCTAAATCGCCTTTAGTATAATCAGTAAATCAGAAGCCATTTTTAGAGCCGAAGCTCTACTTCACGACCCCAGCTGCAAACGCCGGACCATCACCTTGACCTTTAATGAATAAATAAATAAATAAATAAATAAAGTAAATATTGCACCGACTGGAATTCGAATTGGTGGCGGCGCGAACATTGCAGCTTCGCTGGCCACTGCAAGAGAGCCTAATGCCATCGGTGCAGTCTATTACGCCTCGTGTTGAACTGCCTTGTGTTGGCAACAAAATCTCGCACTATGAATTACCCATCATCGACTTTATCAACGTCCATCTGCAACGCTAACAGATGAGATCAGCTTAATCTCAATCAGAGCTTAATCTTAGTGTAATATTGTCGCCGGATGTGCCGACAATCCATCAAATCAAAACCACGAGCCAAGCAGGCTAGCCACATGCTTTCGCTCGTCTACCCTGTTTAACTACGTTAAAACCTTACCATTTTCTTTTTATTAGAACTCGCCTACCTTATCTGTGTCTCCTGCTTCATGCTGGGACTTATTAAAGTTATCAGTATAACCCATCTGAAAAGTGGCTCTGTTAACCTCATTTACCTTTAGCTCTAAAACATGCTCTGTGCTAGATGTTCTCTTTTCTCAGACCCATGTCATTAATCTGATGTTAGCCCCTGCCACTCATCTCTTTATTTTCAGCTTCTTCTGAAAGGTTTTGTTTTTGCGCTGAGATATATTTCAGCATTGAACACGATCTCGCCCAACAGCTAGTTCAGCCAACAGTTACTTCGAAGTTTTTTTAGCCTAAAACAGCCGCCGTCTATGTCACGTTATGTACTAACCGACAATTACCGTATCCTATAGTAGCCAATGAAAAAGATCAAAATTATGAAAAGTTCACTGGCTTTACTCCAAAATTTGAGATTAACAAAGAAATTATGCGCTGAACCGCACAAAAATCTAAACAGGGAACAAGGGGTTATTTTAAGGAAACTGCAAACCAATACTTATATAAATCCTTTCAAATTCAGATATATGTTTCCAAAATCGAACTACGCGAATTGCGCCTTCTGCAATGAAGTGGCTGACTTATACCTTATGGCATGCGCATGCCAGAAAAACCCAGCTCCACAAACAATCAATAATCCAACAACTTAGGACAGGGACGCTGGGCTGTGCAGCTCACGTTCGGAAGACCAGCCTTCGCTGGTGAACCGAGCAAGAGTGGCGGCAAAAGCCAAAGGCGCACCTAGAATGAAGGCCCATCCAACCATTTTATGAATTAAATATTTTCTCTTTCTCCCCTAAAAATGCCTTGAAGTGGGCGTTTTCATCGGGTGGGCGACCGACCACAACTACTGGCGGCGATGCTCCGCCTAAAGAATAGCTAGTATGGAAGACTTTTACGACATGAGTATTTCACGGCGTCGCTGCGTAGCGGGCATCAGTAGGCACTATTTGGGAACAAAACCACGTAAGTGCAATGTGCTCAACAAGCACAGTCAGTCAAACACGCAAATAATAGACACCTTTAGCAAACCACGCATCGTGTTAATGATAACGGTTTAGCGCAGTACCGAGGGCCCGCGCGTCGTCTGTGCGCATGCGTAAGTCGTCTTGAAGGCGCCAGATGGCGCCAGGTAATTGGCTCATGCGGAAAACAAGGCGGAAAACAGACTGCTGTTTTTAGCCTTTCTGGACATAAGCGGTGCATACGATAACGTGAACAGGGAACTCCTGTGGAGCATATTGAAAGATTTAGGTATCGGTCATGACGTAATTGATTTTCTGCAGGAAATCTACCGAGACAATGAAGTTGAAATTACATGTGAAGGGAAAAAAAAGTACCACAACTGTGGGGGTGCACAAAGGATTAAGGCAAGGTTGTCCTCTATCACCGCTGCTGTTCATGCTTTACGTGATAAATACAGAAAGAAGGCTAGAAGAAAGCAATCTAGGTTATAATCTGTCGTACAGATTAGGCGGAAATGTAGTTGAGCAGCGACTCCCGGGTTGAATGTATGCGGACGATATTGTACTGTTAGCAGATAGCCAGGAAGATTTACAAACTTTGGTTAATTGCTGTGGAGACGAAGGAGACGCTCTAGGATTCAGTTTTAGCGCAACTAAATCAGGTGTGATGGTTCTTAACGATACAACTCACCAGGTGCTTACAATACAAGGCCACGGAATACCCAAAGTGGCCGCATACAAATACCTCGGTATATGGCTAAACGAAGGGAAGATATACATGGAAAAGCACGAGCAGGCTCTTAGGGCAAAAGGACGAAGAGACGCCAGGATAATGAAACATAGGGCATTATGGGAGTACAACAAATATGAAGTACTAAGAGGTATTTGGAAAGGAATAATGGTGCCGTGACTTACTTTCGGCAATGCGGTTCTGTGCTTAAGGGCAGAAGTTCAGTCGAGATTAGACGTAAATCAGAGAGCGGTTGGAAGATTAGCCCTAGGTGCCCACGGCAAAACCACAAACGAGGCAGTACAAGGGGATATGGGCTGCGCATCGTTCGAAGCACGGGAAGCTAAGAGAAAAATACTATATGAAGAACGCCTGAGGAAATTGGACGATAACAGGTGGGCAGCTAAGGTATTTAAATATTTATACAGAAAGAGCGTTGACTCCCAGTGGCGGAAAAGAACTAGAAAACTAACCAGTAAGTATGCAGGTCATGAGGACGGAGAAAGAAAGAGCATTAAACGACAGGTTAAAAACGCGGAAATTAAAAATTGGATGAATTCAATGGAAAAGAAACATAGTCTAGAACTATATCGATGCTGGAAAAGGCAGATCAGGCAAGAATTTTTCTATGATAGCTCAAGAGGCAGTGCCCTACTTTTTGAAGCTAGGTCAGGGTGTCTTAGAACGCGCAGCTACAAAAAGAAATTTAACGAAGAAGATGACACATGTGGAGTGTGTGGTAGATCTGTGGAAACAATTGAACACCTCATAATCAAATGTGACGGTATCCATCCGGATGCCGATGCAGGCGCTGTCACTCTTCCTGAGGCCCTAGGGTTTAAAGATAACAGTGGTCATGTAAATAAATCTGCAGTGGAAGTCAGCAAAAAGCGATTGGAAAATTGGTGGCTGAAAAGCAGAGATGTGGCATAAGGGAATTGTAGGAAACCGTAGGTAAATATGGTGGCGATTCTTAATGAGAATTGCCAACACAGTAAACAAAAAAAATAAAGTTGAAAAGCTGAGCATGGTGGCAATTGCCACCACCCCGTTTCAAAGGGAGCGCTCCTATGCATCCATCCATCCATCCATCCATGCGCGCACGAAAGCCGCATCGGGATTAAACATAGCTTGTGCACTGGCTGAGGGCGGACTCCAGACCAGTACTGCGGCAACGATAACTGTCACACGGTGCACGGTGTGATAAAGAAGTGTAATATCTGTGAAGAAAGCGTCAAGAAATAATCTGGAGGATCTGTTTAAGGCTTTCCCTCTCAAGCAGCACATCAACAAGGAGCTTTCGTGACTTCTGCTTTTTTGTTACTTCTCCTTTCTTTTACTGATAACGCATATGCGATTGGAGCTGCATGAGTTCCATGCCTGATGTACAGTCATAAACTATAGAACCAAAAACAATTCTTTGTACTTGAACTGAGCTAATACTTTCCCGAGAGTCAACGTACTTCAGACATTGCTTTTCATGCTATTTTATTCCTAAACAAAATGACAAGACGGTTACAACTCTTTAACGCAAGATTCAGCGAGACCTGTCAAGGTATTCATATTTTTGGATACGTTGAAGCAAATAACACGAGAGCAACTTCATATCTACATAGTTCTAGAGCGCCCTTTTTAGTCTTTCACACGTAGTCGTTTTTCCACTGGCTCGAGGCACTTAGGTGCTCAGCACCATTGATGAAAATTCTTCAAAAGGGAATAGCGCAAAACACAGGACAAAGCGAGGAACATACAGCACAGGCGCTGAGTTGCAATACGAGAAAATACTTGCTCTGAATGTGACGGTGGTCAGAATATTGGTGCATACAGCTGGGTGCGAGAACATATGAGAAGGCAGTAGTAGACATGAAGTTCAGTACACGAGGATGTTGCTGCGGTCTAGTTGGTTCAACATTTGGTTTAACAGTCGGTTTATCCGCGCCTCAATGGAAGGGAGGAAGGTGGGAGTGAAAGAAGAAAGAGAGGAAGAAGTTTGGTTTATGGGATTTAACGTCCCAAAGCAACTAAGGCTATGAGAGACGCCGTAGTGGAGGGCTCCGGGAATTTCGACCACCTGGGGTTCTTTAACGTGCACTGACATCGCACGGTACACGGGCCTCTAGAATTTCTCCCCCAAAGAAATTCAACCGCCGTGGCCGGGATCGAACCAGCGTCTTTCGGGTCAGCAGCCGAGCACCATAACCACTGAGCCACCGCGGCGGCAGAGGAAGAAGTGCCGCAGTGGAGGGCTCTGTAATAATTTTGAGCATCTGGGGATCTTTAATGTGCACTGCCATCGAACTGTGTTTCGTCTCCATCCAAATGCGGCCGCAACGGTCGGGTTCGAACACGGGAACTCCGGCTGAGTAACCGAGCGCTCTGACCAATGAGCCACCACGCCATGTAATAAAGAACGTATTTAAGAAAATACATCACCTTGTGTTAATTTACCACTTTTAAGAGCGCGGCGCTTAGGCGCCTGTTCCTGCTCTCCGGGTCGCAGTCATCGGCGTTGTCGGAATAACCGGTTTTCCAAGTGTCAGAGTAAAACACCACCTGCAGGGCGGCTGCCATGGGAAGGTCTCAGAGGGTGGCTAGCAGCGTAACACGCCAGCTTTCCGGTGGCGTGCGAAGAGCTGCGCTCAAATTTCGCATTAAGGACTATCCTAATGATCTGTTAATTTTTCATCCTTTTTTTTCACTGTAGCCACTGCAGGCAAGCTCTCTTCAACGCTTTGCGATACGACATCTCCGGAGAGAGAACAGCCCCATTACATGTGGCCACTTAGTATCAGAATGCTGCAGTGCTATCCGTGCATTGAATCAGTGCATGCTTGGAGCTTTTTTTGGTCGTCCCTTATCGTGGTTCATAGAACGACTACCAACTTGTGTAACGCAGATTCCACTGCCTGGCGACGTCGGATCGGAGCCGTAATCGTATGCACTCCGATTCGTGGTCCTGTAAGTGCTCTTCTTAGCTATCTACAAAAAATCGTCTTCGACGGCTCGCTCGGATAATCTAGCACAATGCTATCTTATCCTTTTAAATGAAACACTAGGTGCGGGTAGCAGAAAGAACGCGACAGGCACAGTTGGTCGCCCGATAGCTATGGGGGCTGGTGTTCTTGTAGCCGCTCTGTGGACCACTCTCAATGAAATCTGCAAACGAGGAATAGAAATATGGCTTGAAAACGGTAGGTGCACTGCCTTTTTTTCTGCGCAAGTTATTTCCTGTCAATGGTTAGGTTTACGAAGCAAAGCATAAGATTGGTGGTTGCCTTAAATTTATTAGGCAATTAGGGGGTGCAGGAGAAAGGATATTAGAATCCTAGCGTCGGGAGCCGAAGGAGACATGGAATTTCTGAACAGTTGTCTTTTTTTCCTACCGCTGTGGCCAGTACTGGTCCGCGCCACCGATAAATTTTTAAGAACTGTGTTCATTGCAATGTTCAACGCCGACTGCCGACGTATTCTAACGAAAAAAAATAAGCCGTAATTCAACTCTGCTGAAACCGACCGCTGAAAAAGTGACGCTAGAAGCGATACCATAGCAGCAAGATGCCCCAAATCGCAAAGCTGTGAACAACTTCTTGGGGGTGGCCCGTACAAAATATTTAAAAACGACCCGGGTCGAATTTGGAGCTCGCCATCGTGTCGGGCATAGTCAAATATGGTCAGAGATCGATTTTTGTCCAAATCGTCCAAGGTGAAATTTCGGGGGTGACCGAGGCCAAATTTCTGGAAATGACCAGGGCCAAATTTGGAGGCGGGCATCGTGTCGGGCGAGGTAAATTATGACTGGACATCGATTGTGGTTCAAATCACCCAAGGTCAACTTTGGGAGGTGGGCCGGGCCAAAATTTGGCAATTGGCCCAGCCAAATTTGGAGGCCGCCACCGTGTCAATCATGCCCACTTCTGGTTGGACATCGAGTTTCGTCGAAATCAGCCAAGGTTAAATTTCCCGGGTGGCCCGGGCTAAATTTTTGCCACTTGGCGTCACAAGTGCTACAGCAAACCAGCATGCGCAAGCAAGGTGTACAACCAAGATGCAAGATGCAGAACTGAGATCGGCAAGCAAGTTCTTTTCTAGGCCCCGATATAAAAAGGAGCGGTCACTTGTTTTTTATTCGCACAATAACCGCAGCGCCACTAGTGCATTACAGCGGAGGGCACAATACATCATAAAAAATCCACAGTTTTGTGGCAAACTAAATTTTTCTGGTAATACGTTTATGGTACGCGGAAAAAAATGACCGTTTAAGCCAATCAGTGCGACACTGGTATGGACGAATCTTCAATTTCTGGTAATTTATGAAAGAAACACAATGCGGCTGCTTTAAGTAATTTGAAGCAGTGATTCGTGTTTGATTGTGAAAAATGCTAAAGAACAACTTAAGTCTCAGATTTTTGCGGCGTTCATTTAAAGGGTACCAGCAGAGTTCACGTTTCATATTGGTAGTGCTGAGAAATCGATCAAACTTCCCGTGACAAACTGAGCTGCCACAGATTGTGTACGCCCGAATGCGTCAATATGCACATGATGGAACGGGTCCCACACAGGGCAGGCATACTCTGATATCGGCCGCACATATGCCTGATACGCAGCCGCCTTTACTACTGTAGAGACCGTCTTTAAATTCGTTGCAAAAACTCAGAACTCTTCCCCCATTACTGGCTATATTATATATATGCGTGCCCTCTATCGATCTTCACAAAACGTTACACCAAATATTTGTAAATCGCTTCATTTTTTGTTATTTCATTATCCAAGATATATCTATTGGAACGTTTGTTGCGTTTCTTGGTGACGATAACTCGAACACACTTCTTGCTGTTCAAAAAAATTAGTTGCGGATTCAACTACTGCTGAACCTGGTTAGAGAGCGAAAGCTACGGCGTATCTATAAGCGGCTTGGCGTCTGTAACGATGAGTGCGTTCCGGACACTGGATAGGCAGCGCGCCCACCCTGCCACCTTGGCAGGTGGCAGTCAATGGTTGATCGCGAGTGTTTGCTCACCCATTGAATGCTGCGGCTTATTGCAGCAGTGCTGCTTGTCTGCCACAACGTTGTCAATGTCAACGCATGCACCGCAAATCTGTCACTACCGCCACGTAGCTTAAAGCACGACTGAGGTGTCCACTGTTCCAAGAGGGCAGTTGTGCGCCTTTCCTTCGCTTTCCAAGCTCCCGCTCCATTGGTTTCGTAGCATAAAGCGCGACTAAGGTGTCCGCTGCCCCAGGGGGCCAGTAAAGCGCCTCTCCTTTGGTTTCGAAGCTCAAGGTCATTTGAAGGTGAAAACTAGGCTCCCGGCGATCGAAGCACAAGGTCCCGTAGTGAAGCTTTCGCTTCAAAACAGAAATTTCTCGACAGCACTGTTCCATACGGAAGATATCGTCCCGGAGCTGCGTGGAACCCGTCTCATTAATCACAACAGAATACAAAACACAATGATCGGCATACAGTCGCATTTTAGAGATTATTCCATTTGAGATATTAACAAAAACAAGAAAAAGCAGCGGACCAACAGCAGACCACTGGGGCAACAGAGACGAAACTCGAGATAGCGCCATTTAATACTACCTTCTGTTTCCGTGAAGTTATATAATCTGCAATCCGTACAGTACTAGTGTCATCAGTGTTAAGCTCTTCTAGTCTCTGTATTGGGAGCGATTGCGAGACCGTATCGAAAGCCTGCTGGAAATCTAAAATTAAACAGTCCACCTCACCCTTGCTGTCAGTCACTGAATGTATGTCATAGTAAAATTGTATTAATTTAGTACGGCTTGAAAATCCTCGTCTAAATCCACGTTGGCGAGACCTTGGAAACTCAGTGGAAGAGAGGTGCTGCATTAATGTCCAATATAATACGTGTTCGAGTATTTTACTACTTATCGGTGCCAGGGAAATAGGCCGGTAGTTATACATGTCCAGTTTGCCCCGCTTTTAAACACTGGTACTACACCGGCTACTTTCCATTCACCTGGAAGCTTGCCTTGGGCAAGAGATTTGCTACAAATTACATAAATATACTGAGGAACTGCTGTAGAGCAATTCTTCAGAACCCTTGGCGATATGCCACCTGGACCTGCAGCCTTGGAGTCGTCTATGTTATTCGGGAGCTGAAGTATTCGTTCGTGTGGAAGAACTAAAGGAGTCATGGGTGGGTAATCGTTTCTAACTGGTTGGGTCTGAACTGTTCTCGGAGAGCAGAAAACGGATTTGATGAAGTTGTTCAATGTCGTAACTATTTCGTTGTATTCTGTCACGATCAAGCCATCATAAACTATATGTGGAGGGCTGAGATTATCTCTGAGCACTTCATATGTTTATAGAAAGCTTTCACATTGTTGCACCGAAAGGCAGACGCCAACCCTTCGAAGTATTTATTCTGAGCTGCTCTCATTTTTCATTTAAAGAGTGCCGTTAGGTTCTTTAAACAATGAAAAACATGCTATGATTTAGGTCGATGGGTCTGAATTCTTGATTGCTGCGGTGAATTCTGGTTTCCCAGGTGCCAATGTACGTTTTCGGTCGATGTGAAAGAGTTGTTTTACTCGATCCCACACGAAGGACATTTCAGCGCTGTAAGAGCATTGATTGGCGCTGCCGGAGTAGTTGGTTACCGGGACACTTGTGATGTGTCGCCAGATTCTTTTATCGAGCTGATCTGTTTTTATCTTTATTCTACCTTTGTTTCCTTTGGCGAGAAATTGCATGCACAGAAAAAAAAAAGAAATCTGTATAGGTTACAGTGTCGTGCCGTCTTAACGGGAGAGCCACCGTGATTTCTGCTTCAGGGATAGAATTTCGAGCCCTTGTAATTGCAGACAAGCTCGTAGAAAGCACTGCGCGGCAACCGAAAATTCCTGCGCACACTCCTAAACATGTAAATTAGAGTAAGCAATTTTTATCGCACCCTGGCGCTTACCTCTGATTCAGAATAACAGCGCACCGTCGTATCCACATACCTTGTCACTGGGTATTTTAGCCGGCACAGTGAAAACTCTGTGAAATTTGTTAGGTACACATGAGTGTCATCTTCGTCAGAGCTGCTGTCGGTGCTGTCATGTGCTGTGTGCTGTCGTGCGTGGCAGTGGTCGATGAGTCTCACATAACCGCCATAATACGTGGTTCTAGGTCAGATAATGCAGTGCCTGCGTAGCTGCTGATATTTCGTCAGTGAAATGCCACCCAGGGATTCCGAGGGCATACACAGGCGCTCAATATATTCTGCACGTTTCGCGTAGCGTTAATCATTGCGTAAGTGTGATATTTTCGGAATCCTTTTCAAAATACTTTCCGTTTCTAAATGTACTTAACGTCACTACGGTTTTATTAGGAACCACCCCACTAAATATTTTTGGGAAGCTCGCCGTAAGGTAACTCGCCCATGATTCTATTGCCTTTCATAACTCCCGTGCATTTCAAAATTCTCTGACAAAATTTTGAAAACTGGAAAATTATAATGTACTCTTAAGGAAATTTTGAAGGTGATAGTTCATTCTTCCGATAAGTAGTAAAATCTTTCTTTTAAAATGTTTATATTGATCGCATCGGAAAGTTAAGACTGCTATACATGATCAATCGCGAACACTTTTCACGATGACAGAAATGTTAATAGTAAAAAAAATTCAAGACTGCCTTCGTGCGGTGTGCCGTATATTGATTGTGTAATTGGGCCGACCGGTAGCAATCTAAGCAGCGATGCGAAAAGGTAGACGAAGTGCAGCCGGAATTAAGACTGAGGACATCATCATCATCATCATCTTCCTGAGTGACGCCTATGAGTGCGGCTGTCGTGACACTCTTCGACCAACGCCCATCGACATGCACTTCGAATAAACACCTTTACAATTGTTGTAGTGAAATCTTACATTATATGAAAGAATGGCGTTCATAAACGGTTTGCGACTGAAATACTATTTTGCCCAGAATTGTTGGGTATGTTTTCGAGAAACAGCATGCCAGCTTTCTTCCGTGGTTGCGGCACAGTGCTGGCCGTAATACATTTTTGCGCTTTACTACCACAGTAATTTGGACGCGTTTTGAAAATCGGCGCTTAATTTTTCCTTTCCTCGTGGTTTTTCTAATTACTTTGTACGTAATTAGTAGTGTGCAAACGGTCCGTTTTTACATACGAATATATTACGAGTATCTGGCTTCCAATCACGTATGAATAGAAATTAAAAACCGGCACATTCAGATTCATGTATCGGAGTATTTTAGAACGGTCACCCACTGTGCTGTCGCTAAGAGGAATTCCGGACAGCGATCCAGTTTCCTTCTTTTGTCACCACGTGGTGCATGACAGGAAAATAACTGCTGAATTTTTGTTTTTAAACATGGGATCTAAACCATTCGGGTTATTCTACCAGAGAGCGTCTATCTCTCCGGTGAAGAGCTAGATGTGCTATTTGGGCACGTTATAAGTGTGCGGGAACATCTTGGCTTATATCTCTACCATGCGAAATGGGGTTACTGTGCTGCGAAAATTGAAATTTCTGACAATTACTGCATTTGTTTTATTCCGTTCAATAATTGAAAGCAGGTAGAAAAAAGCATTTGTGGCTGTATACTCTTCAAAGATACTGGTTTTGTCTCCAAAAAGGCAAGAAATTACTGTCATTTCCATAGACGCCTATTCTTCTGCCCTTGAATGATGCTGGACCAAATATCAGACGTGCTTTCTAGACAGCGCTCCTCTTGACGTGTGCGCCAAAAATACACCAACTCCCGTGCATAACAAAAAGGAGGCGTTCCACTTGCGAGCTCACAACTCTAGCCAGTTAGTTCATCTCTTCGTGTCCCCGCAGGGAGGCGTCTGCAGCATGCAGACGTTGGTGAGTGGCGACACCACGGGGTTAACCCGAGCATCCGCAGGGACATCCCCGCAGGGGGATGATGGTGAACAATGCATCACCACGGACCCGAGCATCCGCGCTTAGCCGTGCGTGGCATCGCCGTGTCCGGGGAAAAGGGGATCCTGGTGGTTGAGCCGATGCCGAGCGTTTGGACCCTTAAGGCCCCTCGGCGGAGGCAACACACCACTTTGGCCCCAGCTTCCTGCAGACGGCACCTCCGGCCTGACCCAACCGGAGGAAATCGGCAGTCGCCTTTTCCTGTCCTCCCCTCTATCTTTCACTTTCCTATTCCCTTTCTTACAACTTTCCTGTATCCTCCTCTCTTCTCCGTTTTTTTCCTCTTTTTCCTGGCGGCGAGGGTTAACCGTGTGTGACCAACTACCCTGAATTGAGTCATATTAGGTTATAGTTAAGGCGTACAGCTGGCGTGGGCAGGACTTGCTCGCAAGTTCCTGTCCCGTCCCCTTGTTGGGCTCCATGGTGGGTGGCTGGCACCATGACCGAAAAACTAGAATTTTTATGGCTCACCATTTTTCCAAACTAGATCGCTCTCTCAAGAGAGGGCGGAACGAAGCAGAAGAGTTTTTTCAAAAAAGAAAAGTCAGTTTTCCTAAGTACCATGTGATCCATAGTGAAGTACAAGATAAACAAGCTAGAATCCTGTCCCCCTTCCTAGTGTCAAAGTGTTTGACAGAAGCCTTGGGCATTGGCTACAAGGTATCTAAAATAGCTAGCGGTGACTTACTGCTCCAACTGCGTGACAACGTCCAACACTCAAAACTCGTAAACATTGTATCTGTTGGGGATATTCCTGTCTCCGTGACGTCACACCGATCTCTGAACACCGTCCGAGGCGTTATATCCGAAAATGACTTTGTCCACATCACTGAAAAAGAGATGCTCGAAGGTCTGAGTGACCAAGACGTGATAGATGTTCACAGAATCAAGATCCGGAAGGATAATAAGGAAATAGACACAAAACACATGATCCTGACGTTCAACACCAGCACACTGCCCGACACAGTCGAAGTAGGTTATCTGAAAGTTAACGTAAGACCATACATTCCCAACCCTCGCCGATGTTTCAACTGCCAACGGTTCGGTCACGGCTCACAAAGTTGCCGCGGCCGGAAAACGTGCGCGAAATGCGCCTCGAAGGATCATTCTGATCAATGTGACGCAGCCCCGCACTGCGCAAACTGTGAAGGTGACCATGCAGCATACTCCAGGGCGTGTCCGTCCTGGAAAAAAGAAAAGGAGATAATCACCATAAAGACAAAGGAAAACATTTCATTTATAGAAGCGAGAAGGCGTTTTGCACTCACCAACTCATTCTCCTTCACGACAAAACAAAACTTCGCCGATGTGGTGCGTGGGCGCGGCGCACCACACCAGGCTTCGGCACCTGTCCCGGTCACACGTAGTGAGCCTGGGGCGGGGCCATCCTCGCCGTCTGGTGGAGTAGCTCACGCTACTCTGCCTACTCCAAGTCAGGCTGCGCAGACCCCCGGGTCGGCGGGCCTCAGGACCTCTTCCCACAGGTCGAGGTCAAACTCTAACGTGAACGTGCCTTCTGCACGGTCATCCAGCGCCTCCGCAGAGGCGATGGACACGACCCCGGGCAGCCCCGCGCCGTCCACGTCGGACGGTCGGCGGAGCTCTCTGGATCGATAAAAAAAAGACAGGCCCCGAGTCACGGGGCCATCAAAAACTTGATCTAGTTTTTCACCCGATACAAACACAAAAATAAGATGGCTTTCATAATACAATGGAATTGTAGAGTACTTTTACACAATTACAGTGACATAAAAGACATACTAGGAGCACACGCTCCTGTCGCCTTATGCCTACAAGAAACAAATTTAGGTCCCCAAAAAAATAACTTTCTTAAGAATTACACTGTTTTCCGCCGCGATCGGGAACAGGCGAGCCGACTATCGGGAGGCGTAGCCATCATAGTGAAAAGCGGCGTCCCTGCACAAGAGATCAGACTGAAAACAAAACTTGAGGCAGTTGCAGTCAGCACTGTCAGCTACAAAACAATTACAATCTGCTCTGTATATATTCCTCCACATCTCACACTAACAGTCCGCGATCTACAAGGCCTCATTGATGAACTTCCAGAACCATATCTAGAAGTCGGGGATTTTAACGCTCACTCCCCTTTTTGGGGAAGCGAGCACTGTGACTCTAGAGGTCAAATAATTGAAGATTTTATCCTCACAAATAATGTATGCATTTTAAATACAGAAAAAGCCACATACTGCTCCCCTACCTCAGGGAAATGACCTTTTTAGATTTGTCGTTTAGTTCACCTTCTGTTTTTAATGATTTTAACTGGGACGTCATTGACAATCCATATGGCAGCGATCACCTCCCTGTACTAATCACTTTAACATCCCCACCGGAAATAATCCCCACAAGGCCACGGCGCTGGAAGCTTCACCTCGCCGACTGGTCACATTTTAGAGCAAAGGCAACTTTAGAAAATATAGTTTTAGAAAATATTACTATCGACGAGATAAACGAAAAGTTTACTAATTGTATCATAACTGCCGCACTCACAGCTATTCCTCAGTCGTCAGGAGGGACGCGACAAAACCATAAAGTATGGTGGACAAAAGAATGTAAAGAAGCTAAAAAACAACAAAACAGAGCTTGGGGTAAATTCCGTAGGTATCCGACGCATGAAAATTTCCTAAATTTTAAAAAGGCAAAAGCTAAAGCTCGGTATATCCGTCGCAGTGCTGAAAAAGCTTCATGGCACAATTATGTTTCAACTATTGTGAGCGCCAGCTCATCCCCGCCGACGGAGATCCTTCGCCGGAGGGCGAGCAACCCGAGCCGCCTGTGGGAGGAGAGAGTGATGTGAGGAGAGGATGAGGAGGACGAGCGCTCGCGCGGCGCGTGAAGAACAACAGCCTCAGGTGTTGGACACGAAAGAAGCAACACGGCCTCTTGTTAACCCAGTGATCATTTGTAACGGAAAGACGAATAAACGTCTTTTGAATTGTTCGTTTATCCTAACAATTCAGAAGTGGGATACAGTCAACGTTCGCCCGAACTTACGAAGTTAACCGGCAAGCCCCACCATGCCTGTCACCCGCACCGGAGCATCTTCAACGGATATGGCAAACGAAGATGGCGGACGACCGAGCAACGATGGCGGGAACGACGACGCCGACGACTCAAGTGAAGGCGGATCCGACAACGTGGTGACAAGTGGAAACTTATCCCCGATGCCTCCGTCAACGATTAACGTGGCGGAAATCCTGCAGGCCAGCGTTCAGGCCGCAGTGAGAGAAGCCATCAATGGAATTGCCTTGCTTCAGACGCAGCAAGCAGCGGCCACACCCATCATCGGCGCGGGAGAGACAGCTCGGTTAGTGCCATCGTTTGATCCAGTGTCATCCAGCTCTCCGACAGTAGACGCTTGGATAAGACGCGTGGACGACTTGGCACAAGTCTACCATTGGTCCGACCGGCTGACATCTGGAAACGCACTCTCGAGGTTGGAAGGACCTGCAAAGACATGGTATGGCTCCCTCTCTTCCGTCAACAAAACATGGCCGGAATGGAAAGAAGAAATTAAGCGCGCCTTCCCCACGACAGCGGGATTCCAACGACTCCATCGGGAAATGCAGGAGCGAAGGCAAAAGTGCGGTGAGCCCATCGAGTGTTATTACTACGACAAGCTCTCGAAAGCTCGCCGTTGCAACCTCACAGATGAAGCATGCATTGAATACCTCATCACGGGGCTATACGATGACGACGTAATTAGAGCAGTGAGCGTACGCACGTACGAGTCGCCGGAAGACCTTCTTCACTGCCTGAAACGCCTCGAAGAAAGATTAGGAAACACTGGCCCCAAAAGTTCAAAATCAAGTGGTCCCCCGAACTACTCTCGTTTCCCCGCATATGCCAACGCCCATGGCAACAAAAGCGAAGCAATGGCGTCGGCCTTGAACACTACCGACCACAAGAACCTTTCTCCGAAGGCGAGGAGGAAGCCGCCATGGAATGAAAGAGGAGAGCCCCTCTGCTTCAACTGCAGCGAGTACGGTCACGTGTCCCTCAATTGCCCGGCCCCACAGCGAAAGGCGAGATGCAACGCTTGCGGACGAGTGGGCCACGGAGAAAAAGACTGCAGGGCAAAAACGGAGAGAGGAGCGCGCGTCGCTCAGAACGCGTTGGGGTTTGACCTCCGAGCCGCTGAAGAGGCGAACGAAAAGTACTTTATGATGGCGAAAGCGAGCGGCTGCGACATACGAGCATACGTCGATCTCGGTAGCCAATGCGTAACTCTGCGGAAGGAGGATGCCAACCGAATCGGAGTCGCTTACACGAAGTTGACAAAGCCGTTCACTATCGGGGGCTACGGGTCCGGACATGTGACACCGTGTGGGGAAACGAACATCACCCTCACGGTCGACCAAGCTACAGCGGACGTTCCCGTGCTGGTCGTGCCGGACGCGTCACAGTCCATACCCCTACTTGTGGGCCAACCTTTCACCGAGCAACCACACATCACGATTGTGAGGCGGAAGAACACAGTGCGGATTTTTGAGGAGCACAGGAACGAGGACAATAGAGACGACACGCTTCAGTCCATTGAAATTCCAGAGCTCCCAGAACGACCTGTGTGCCTATGGGCGAAGGAAACAACGGTTGTGCCCCCAAAATACGTGGGTTTCGTTAAGCTCTACGCCACTGGTAGCGCACCACGCTCAGATGTCTTCGTGGACATGCAGCTCAGGTGCCAAGAAGGTCGAGAGCATTGCATACCACGCTGTGTCCTCAGCGTTGACGGGACCCCCGAAACAGTAGTCCCTGTAATGAACATTTCCAATCATGAACTGATCATCAAAGAGAACGAACGAGTCGCACGAGCGGAAATTTGCTACCCAGACGATGCATCGCCACGAGGGGGTGAGTCGGACACCAGCATTGTCCAGCCCTTAATGATACCGAGCGAAGAGATTCAAGGAGGTCCTGATGTTGCTCCTAAGGAACGTGAAAAGCTCGAACAGCTTATTTTTGAGTATCGGGACTGCTTCGCAACCACCGTTCAGAGATTGATGCACTTAGCCGCTCTGCATACGACCCCCCCAGAAGAGACGGATAATGTTCCTGGCCTTCACGTCCTTGCAACATGCACAGCGACAGAAGACGTGCTTACCGTTTCCCAGCTGAATGATCCAAAGGTTCAAGCTTTGAAGCAAAGGCTAGAAAAAAAAGGAGAATATCCGAGAAGACCAACGCAAGCAACAGGAGCGGTACAACAGGAAGCGGGTGGAAGCGCCGACATAGAATCCCGGAGATGTTGTACTAGTTGAGCGAGAACCGGCAGCAAGTGGGGAGTCAAGGAAACTGAAAGAAAAATACAAAGGACCGTATATCATCCGAGAAAGGCTTCCCAACGACCTCTACCGCATCGAAAACGTGCCTCCGGGGCGGCAAAGGCGAAGAGCTTACAGCAGTATTGTACCGGTTGACAAGCTGAAGCTTTGGGACCGGGAATTCCACGAGACAAGTTCGGAAGAATCGGGCCGCGAGGTCGATTCCGACCGGGGCGGTCGGTGGCACAGGATGGCCGAATGTGAGCGCCAGCTCATCCCCGCCGACGGAGATCCTTCGCCGGAGGGCGAGCAACCCGAGCCGCCTGTGGGAGGAGAGAGTGATGTGAGGAGAGGATGAGGAGGACGAGCGCTCGCGCGGCGCGTGAAGAACAACAGCCTCAGGTGTTGGACACGAAAGAAGCAACACGGCCTCTTGTTAACCCAGTGATCATTTGTAACGGAAAGACGAATAAACGTCTTTTGAATTGTTCGTTTATCCTAACACTATCAACAGTCAGATCCCATCTAAAAAAATGTGGGAGCAGGTTCGGAAAATAAACGGTAACTTTTCACCATTCACAATTCCTTTTTTAACAACACCCGGAACACAAACAAGCATAGACGAACAGGCAGACATATTAGGGGAACATTTCACTGCAGTTTCAAGTTCATCACACTACACGCAGTCCTTTTTAAAATACAAAAATATAGCTGAAAAACAGAGGCTCCCAACAACTGGAGGTGCAAATTAAAAATACAATAGTCTAATTACCCGCCAAGAAATCAACAGAGTACTGTCTGCCGGAAAAAAAACTGCTCCAGGACCCGACCATATACATTATGAAATGCTCGCACATCTTTCTGAGCCTGCCATAGAAGCACTTTTAAGGTTCTTCAACACAGTTTGGATGTCAGGGAAAATACCTGAAGCCTGGAAGAAAGCTATTATTGTACCGTTCTTTAAACCTGGTAAACCCCCAACCTCTCCTAGCAGTTATAGACCCATAGCCTTAACCAGTTGCCTCGCCAAATCCTTCGAAAGTGTCCTAAATATCAGACTAACCTTTGTTCTTCAATCCTGTGAACTGCTTGATATCCATCAGTGTGGATTTAAGAAAGGATGCTCCACTACAGATCACCTAGTCCGTCTCGAAAATACAGTCAGAGAAGCTTTTATACACAAACAACACTGTCTTAGCGTCTTTTTTGATTTAGAAAAAGCATATGATACAACCTGGAGGTTCGGGATCCTCCAGGACTTAGCTGAGCTCGGAATCCGTGGCAGAATGCTGAACTCCATTAAAGACTTTTTGTCTAACCGCTCATTTAATCTCCGCCTAGGCTCGACCCTTTCGAGGGACTTCATTCAGGAAAATGAAGTTCCTCAAGGGTGCATTTTAAGCACAACTCTCTTCGTTGTAAAAATGAATTCTATTAGAAAAATAATCCCAAGGTCCATTATGTATTCAATGTATGTTGATGATCTTCAGATAGCGTGCACATCTTCCAATATATCCACAAGCGAACGACAAGTACAGCTTACAATCAACAAAATGGCAACATGGGCAGACAAGAATGGTTTCCAGTTCTCACCACAGAAAACAGTGGCCTTAATTTTTTCACTCAAACGAGGCTTGCACACAAATCCAACATTACACCTAAACCAAACCGAGCTGCCTTTAAAAAAGGAACACAAATTTCTAGGCATCATTTTCGACAAAAAACTTACTTTCCTGCCTCACATAAACGCACTGAAAAAGAAGGCGTCGCTAGCACTGAACATACTGAAAGTCCTTTCACGCAAACACTGGGGTTCTGATCGGGTATGCCTTCTACAGATTTATCGCTCTGTGGTACGTTCCATTCTAGATTATGGTTGCATAGTGTATGGATCAGCAAGGCCATCGTACTTGAAGCGACTGGATACTGTGCACAATTTGGGATTGCGTCTTTCAACTGGTGCATACAGGACGTCACCCATAAATAGCCTGTACGTCGAAACCAATGAACCACCACTTGCAGGCAGAAGAACAATGCTCACATGCACATACATTTTAAAGATCCGTTCCCAGCCTAGACACATCTGTTACCCGCTCGTTACAAAGTGCCCATCTCGAACACTATTTACCAACAGACCCCTCGCAATCAGGCCACTTCTTCTCCGCTTTGAAGAGAAATGCCTAGAACTAGACATAATGAACACATTGCCTAATATTGCCCTCAAACCTGATCCACTCTATCCTTGGTACTGCCTACCATCTGTGTGCGACTTCACATTAACACAATTTCGGAATGAACACACACCGCACGAGCAGATATTACAAGAATATTTAGCATTAAATGAAAAATACGGCAAATACGAAGCATTTTATACTGATGGATCAAAATCAGCACACTACGTCGGAAGTGCTGTCGTTCAGAAAAATTGGGAAAAAATAGTACGGCTACCTGAGTGTACATCCATTTTCACCGCCGAGTGTTACGCAGTCTTGGTGGCTGTAAAAAAAATAATAAATGAGAACATTCAGAACAGTATCATTTACACTGATTCTCTGAGCATACTAACCTCACTTCACCATAGCAATGCAGTGACACCACTAATCGGGGATATCATACATAACATAACAAGCGCCACAATACAGGGACAAGACATAAAATTTTGCTGGGTTCCCAGCCACATTGGAATCGCTGGCAATGAGAAAGCAGATGAATGTGCTGGAAAAGCTCGAAACAAAGAAATAAAAAAGTGTACATTCCCTACAAAGATGGTATGAAGTTGGTGCAGTGCAAATTAAGAAATAAATGGCAGTCGCAATGGAATATCGAAAGAAATAATAAGCTACATTTAGTAAAACCCATCCTAGACGAATGGAAATCATGCTCACACCAAAAACGATTCATCGAAGTTATTTTATGCCGTCTCCGTACAGGACACACACATCTCACACACAACTTCCTGCTAACAAAGAAAGACAAACCTGTTTGCGAGCAATGCGGACATGAACTTACCGTAAACCACATACTACTATCATGCACAAAACTTGAATCATTAAGGAAAAAATATTTTGCCATATTTTACAAAGAACATATCCCATTTCATTCAGCGTTGATTTTAGCTGAACATGCACCCGTTAGTATACTTGATGTTTTTAGCTTTTTAAGGGAAGCCGGTGTTCTTCAAAACCTGTAATGTTCTGACCCTGTGCTTCTTTACTTAGAACGATACACCTCAGCCACTTTCCCAGTCCTGAGAAGGAGGCTGAGGTTTTTATCTGAGTAGTTGGGGGCCTCGAGATCCTTGGCAAGCCAAGGATGTCCACGGAGGTTAACCAACTTTTAAAAGCTTCTGCAAACAGCCATTCCTAAAAAGTTTGTATTTAATCAGCCAGGTAATAAAAATAACTTGTAGGCCCTTTACACCACCGTTTTTATCAACTTTGTTTTCACACTCTGCTCAAGCCAAGTTTCCATACCTTGTTCTTGGCGCATGATAGCCTTAGATGCTTATGCGCCAATAAACCCAACACAACACAACACATCTCTTCGTGTGAATTTTGGACGCCTGATATTTATGCTTCATCTTTGTGCATTATATGTTAATCAATGGGCGCATCAGAGATATCTCCGCAAAGGTGCCTTTATTACTCATGCGGGCCCTGCATGGCGGAAGCGTTGTGACCATTTTCAGCTTCTCCAGTCGTTTCGCATCTTATTTAGTCGAACAATATTAGCGGAAAAATGGCGTACAACCACCCGACAAGAGTTAAATGGGAGAAAAGCAATACGTTCAGGTTGAGGAGACGGAAGGTGAACGCAATATAACAGCGTAAAAAGCATGTTACATCTACATGTCACTAATGAACACAACAGGAGTGGTTACACCTTCACGGGCCTTGCTTTATTAACCTCTCTCCACGTGTCGGCAGAGATATCCGGAGCGAGCAGCGGCCTGAATGCAGCGTTTGGTGGCAGGTGATACCCAGAGCTTATATCGCATGTTCCTTAGAATGTCCGTGACTAACAACGCTGTACTAATACAAGGGCTAATCAACATCTCAATAATGTTTGCAGGACACAGAAAAGGGCAGAAAATACGCTTGACTTGGCCCCCTGACAATACATTGTACGCGTTGCGTTTCTTAGAAGAGCTTTGTTGGCGGTTATTTGCTCTTTTATTAGTGTATGCCGAACCAGACACACTTCTTTCGGTTGTTTTAAGGTGGAAGCCTTTAATGCCTCATCGTTGTAAGCAGGAGTTGTCGACAGAAATCTCACGCTTTTCAATTTGTCGAAATGTTCTTGACGTCACAGTTCGCGAATTTCAAACGGGACGAATTGTACTTTGGCTATTAACCATGCAACCAATTAAATGGATGGTGTAGTGATGCTCCAAGTAAGTGGGATTGAGGTTAGTTAATTAGTTAATTAAGCAATTAGCATAATTAACCTTTCTAGTCAGAGCAGACAAATAAATAAAACCGAGTAGGAAATTGGTCGAGCTGGGGAGTCGAACCAGGTCTTCGGAGTGCGAGACGAGCACGCTAACCACTGCGCCATGTTAGCTCGATGGTTTGGAGTGAACAAAGGCGCGTCTAGTGAATACGATGTCTTCGTTCGCTCACATCATCCTCCCTCCCCGTTACGGCGATGTTCAAGTGTCCACCGAGGTATGGTAGACAAATACATTTCCTTTGCTCAAAAAAGAATTTACCGACAAGCAAGGCGTACAGCCGAACGGGCGATGGCGTTCTGTGGACTCCTAGGCAGCGTTGCATGACGCTGCCGCGTTCCACTCTTCACCACACATCAGTGACACAAGCAGCAACACCGCGCTTAAGGCCTCACCGCACTTTAAGTCAACAAAGCGCCCACCTGAATGTTTTGTTTTGAGGGCTGCGAATTATTACCGACCATCTGGTACTCTTTATTGTGCGCTGACGTCGCGCAACACCTGGGCGTTTTTCATTTGGACTCCATCAAAATGCGCCCGCCTTGGGTGGGTTCGATCCCGCTACCTTGGGATCAGCAGCCGGATGTCAAAGCCACTGAGCCACCGAGGCAGGTGGACATTCTATAAGCTTGGAAAATCCGTCTCGTTTGGATTGGTTTACCTGACAAGTCCAAACTTTTGAATCTAATACAAATATCACTCATTTTTTACCCGGCATTCACTTCTCAAGTATTGAATCCTGGAGATACCTTTCCTTACTTCCTCTTTAGAAAGAACTGGAAATTCTATTCCTTTTGCGCCACCATTCTTTGTATGATTTGTGTGATTATGATGGGTACTGTAAAATTCATCGTGTGAGAGTTCCTCATCCATGTTAGCTTTCTTAAGACAGTTGGTAATGACATCACAGTGCTGGTACTTAACTGCGCACATTTGATTTCTACAAATACCCATTCACTGTTTGCTGCTCCCTGGCTAGGTGCATTCTTCACTGCCTCATAGGCACTCTGTCCCAAACTTCACACGGCGCTTCCCATTACCTCTGCTGTTCGTTCTTTCTGTTCTGGTGGAGCTCAAGCATATTACATGAAATCATGCACGTCACTAATAATTTCCGTTTTCTGGGAAAGCTATCTATCTCTCTTAGAAACTAGGCTCTCTAATATTTCAAATATGCGCTCCATGGTTAACGTGGTAAGTTTGTGACAAACGTAGTCGAAGAGACAAATGCAACCAAATGTAGCTGATTGACATAGCGCGAACACGTTTTGGCGGGCTAGTTGGTTAAGCATCTTGAATAAACAGCGCGAACGAAGACGAGCACAAAAGACAACGAAACGAGCGACACAGCGCTGTGTCGTTCGTTTCCTTGTCTTTTGTGCTCGTCTTCGTTCGCGCGTTTATTCAAGACATAGCGCTCATGAAAAATAAGAATGTTTGTTAAGAATTGAAAAATATATTAAAAAGGTAAACCAAACAACGCAGGCATAGAGAAGAGTGACAAGCGTATTTGCATATAGAAGCTTAACATCTCAGGCCTTCATCGTATTCGGCGGGGAGTAATGTGCTCATCCGAAGGTTAAGAGATATGAAAGGCCCCGAACACTCCTGTACTGAACTGGAGAGGATCTCCAAACATGAGCATCGTCCTCGTGATAAAGTGTATAATGTAGGGGAGGAGAGTCGGCTGCCAACAGTACGATTCGCTGAGAAAAGAGGTGATTTATTCGACGTCGCGGGATATTCCTATGCCGTCTTAAACGAAATTACATGTACTGACTTATTTAGGCGCAGCCACATGAAACACCGTCTTCATGCACAGTGGCGAGAGACCACGAACAATCTTCTCCGATAACTATTTCGGTGAGGATGAGGCAGGAGTTGGCCACATCCTAGCTTTCCTGTTGGACAAACATGTATCGTATACACTGGCGCAGACAAGGCGATCTTAGTGCCCTAGTCTTAGCCTTCGGGATTCTCGACGAGCGGTGAAGATATGGAACTCGGCAAGTTTTTTTTTACCTGTAAGCCTTTTCTCCGACACAGAGATAGCAAAACCAGTTTTGTCATTTTCGCCAATCTCTCCCAAACCACACACTACGCTTTCTAAGCGTTCCAGCTTCTGAGCCCAGAAAACTGCGTTTTAAAAGAGAAGCGAAGCGGGTGTGCAGAATTTTCTTGAAGAGCACATTTATGGCGTGAGTGTGCGATGCCGTTCTGCAGTATTTTCGGCTGCGCAGACCTGAAATGCAAGAGAGCGGGGGCTAAATTCTAAGGTAGGCCGTTTATTACCGGGAAAAATATATACACGATTAATGCGATTGATAGGCGGAATATTTTTAGCATCTATATTCTCCCCATACAAACCAGCCCTGTCTTTGACGGCTTCAGACCGTGCGAGCAGGTGGTGTGATCCAGCTCGTCAATCACCGCTTGACACGCAGTACCTCTGCAGCACTATCTCGATCGAATTAAGCAATCACAGTGTAAAAGGACCCTCGCTTCCACCCTCTCGTCTGCCCTCTTGTACTTTCTCTCCTCCTCCTCTTCCTTGAAAGTGGAGAGAAACGTTTCTCTTCCTCTACTTCTCCTCCCACCCTCTTTCCGTGTCAATCTGAAAGTTAAGCGGGGGATTTTAATCTGTTCGCTCTGCCACCTGCTGACCGAAGCTTCAACGGACGGACGACGGACACATTTTTCCGACAAGATTGTTCTATTGCCAACGCATTAAAAACTACCATCTCTAAAGGAAACGTCCGACTCTCAACGAACTACCTCCTGACAGTTGCCCTATCATCATCATCATCAGCATCAGCCTTACTATGCCCACTGCAAGGCAAAGGCCTCTCCCATGTCTCTTCAAAGGACCCTGTCGTTTGCCAGTTGTCGCCACCCTATCCCCGCAAAATTCATAATCCCATCCGCACACATAACTTTCTTCCGCCCCCTGCTGCGCTTGCCTTCTCTTGGAACCCAACCCGTTACCAGGTTGCCCTATCAGTAAAAGCAAAAGAAACTGCTGCCAAACTGAAGGCTCTTTCGTTGGGCCATTGTGGCCGGTTACACAGCGCGGTTAACTGGACATAGGTATATTTCAAACAAAGTGCGGGCCACAAGAGAGATGTTGCGAGCGCCGAATCACTCTAAAAATACTTTTTGTCGAATGCAACAATGTGGAAGGAAGGTAAACGCCTAAAATCTGCTGTAAAAGTTCTACGCCCGTAACACTACGTTGTACTAGCTAGAGACACAAATATGTCAGATACCCGAACGTTGTGCATTAATTCAATGCATATCTCGGTCAGCTTGTCATTTATTCTTTCTCTGTTAATATTTCTTGAGGTGAACTATGACCTGTTTAGTGGAGCTTTTTATGCTTTATCAATACCACGTTTATCTGCTTTTCCTTGCAGTTGAACCCCGCTGTTTAAAAAAAACATGGCGAATTGTAAAAGGCATGTCACGACTGAATGGGAAGCACATGCCGCCTCACCTGGCACACCTACACTGCGCCTGATGCCTGATCAGGAGGGCAACATGAACTGCAATGCATTTTCGTTTGACCACTAATGCCTGTTCATGTGTGGATACTCTTCTCCACTCTTGCGTGAGAAAGTATTTAGGATTACGAAACTGTTTCGGGCTGCAGATTTCTGAAGAAGTTTCAGTCCGGTATTTCATGAATGATTCATTATTTCATGTTACCTCTCCGCCTGCACATTGAATTAGTACTTTCGCATTGATGCCGCGTATCAGATGAGTTGTGCAGTTGTGTTTCGTTTCATTTATACGGACTTTTTAGTATTATGAAACTGTATTGCATTCACTTAGTAGCGGGAAATTCCAGCTCGAGATCTGAAAGCAGTTGTGGATGCACCTCTTAAACAAGAAAATCCGGTAATGTATTACCTGATGATTTAGCTCTAATTAGGGCTGCCAGTTCGCCGCATCAAGAGGTCGCTTGCTCCTTGATAAATGACACCTCCAAATGTCTGTAAAGGGCGCCTCCTTCATTGTGTCATGAAGCATTCATTCCATGAAATATATTTTTTGTAATACAGGATTGGGACGCCTCCTGCGCTACCTTATCGCCCTGTCCCGACTGACTTATCTTCTGCGGCAAAAAGGTCGCCGGTTCGAATACTTGCAGCCTGCAAGCCATGATGACATTGTGAACATTGGAGCTGTCTGCGCACCTGCGGAGTGGGAAGGGGAATGCCCTTGCCAAAATGAGCATTTGAAAAAGGCAAGCTTACCTATCTTGCTGTTAAACTGTGACAGTCGTATTGCCCTTTGCAAAAACCTGGGTGACGCTTAAGCCTCCTTGCCTCTCTGCCTTTCCTTTTGCTATTCCACCTCCTCCTGGGAGGCGCTTGAGCTTCTCCTTTAAGAGTAGAACACGATACCACTAGTGGTGGTGGTGAAAAACTTTATTATTGGCGGAGCATGACACCGTTCACGGGTCCCATTCGCATCGCGTAATCAACACTCACATAAGGACCTAATTCCTAAATAAGATAATCGTAATTACTCATATATGTAGGAGTACATGTCCCTGAGACAGCTCACTGAATCAAACACCACAACGCATTTGTAAGATGCACCTTTGCTCAGCTTGAAACAACGAGCCTTCGTGGGTATGGGTAGAGTGCCTGTCGCGCATTCCGAAGGTAGTTGGCTGGATTCCCACCAAAACATAAATTAATGGAATTTTTATTCAAGCTGAATATTGGCCTTTGGTTACAGCAGCCTCCCTGAGAAATCTATCGTAAATCCAAAGCTTCCTTTACCTGTTTTTGTTTTATTCTGTGCTCCCGTCGGTAGTTTTCGTTCACGGCCAACGAAGCCGACGGCGGCGACGACGCCGGCTTTACTGCGACGCGGGACCCTTAACGCGACTGCATTGAAAGACTAACAAAGTTAACTACCACATTAACTGAGTACAGCCGATGACAGCTCGAAATCTAGGGATACACAAGAAGGTTTGACGAGATCGACATTGTTTTACCACATACCCAGAAATTCTGCGCAAGACCATTTTTCCACCGGAATTTGTTTGACTGCAGTTTTTTCCTTATCCAAAAAGTGCACCATAACAATGATTGTATTCGCAGTTCCCCCTCGGGGCGCTTGTAGTTTTCCGCCATTTCTAGTCAAAAACGGCTGCCATTGGTTTTCTATGGCAATATTAAAGAGCCCAGAGCAACCATTGAAAGCTAAACTTGGATATGCACTGGAAGATTCGACCATTCCCATCATCATGTTCATAACAGTTTATCACAATATTCCACAGCTGCCTCAGAGTTAAAAATGATGTCGAATGCAGCTGGACTTAAAATAGGCTGAATACAGGTATATTCTGCTAATTTAACCTTATTTTAGGGTTTACAGAATAAGGGAGTGAATAAAAACAATACCTTACTTCGGCAAGCGCCTTTGAAAAATGCGAACATCTAAACACCGATATCGCTTCTAGCAAAAGTAGTACATCTGTCATATAACGCCGAAAGCATTGATAAATAGCCGAAAGTTGTTTTTCGCAAGCACATGAGGCCAACCAAAAATACAGTTCTTTAGCAACAACCTCTCTTCCAGCTCTTAACAGAGGTAATCTGTCGTCTGATCGCCCGCATCAGCTCATTTATGGTTTGGTTTGGTTTCTGGGGTTTAACGTCCCAAAGCGACTGAGGCTATGAGAGACGCCGTAGTGGAGGGCTCCGGAAATTTCGACCACCTGGGGTTCTTTAACGTGCACTGACATCGCACAGTACACGGGCCTCTAGAATTTCTCCTCCAAAGAAATTCCAGCCGCCGCGGCCGGGATCGAACCCGCGTCTTTCGGGTCAGCAGCCGAGCACCATAACCGCTGAGCCACCGCGGCGGCCCAGCTCATTTATGATCATGCTCTTATCAAGCATGCAGCTGTGCGCGAACGTATGTCTATTCTTTTAATCTGAAACACAGCCAAGCTCCTAACAATTTCATCGAATCAAACATGAGCCTGAACGCGCGTAAAGGGAGAGAAAGTGATCTGCATAACCTTGCATGATATTTCCGGCTGCAAGTCGGTATTTCGTGCAGTTTTCTTTGGCACCGCTTTTAAGGCGTTTCTGATGAAAGTGAGAAGTGGATTTGCGACTCCCCACACAGATTGAAGACAGCGCGCTCTTCTGCGGAGTGAACACTGATGGTGACCGGGTGATTGCCAGCGTCCGTCGCTTCCCAAATCACGTGGCCGAGCTCTGGCTGGCGCTGTGCACGTCGGACGGAGCACTCTACACACTGCCGCCCCACTTCACACTGGACCGCAGTGCGGCCAGCAGCTTCTCGGCGGCTGGTCTGCGGCTTCAGTGCCTGGCTCCCAACCGCCGTTGGCGAATAGCCTTCAATGGGCTGCTGAGGTAAGAAAAGATAGTTTGTTGGGAATCACTACTTCCTTAAACCTTCGATCGAACCCAATAAACGAAAAAGCTGCGCGTAAGGATGTCCCTGGAAAACATTTTCATACGTAGTATTCGGTAAGCTAAGCTCAACTGGGGAGCGGTGTGCGTACTGTATGAATGCGTTTCAGCAAGAAATGGTTCTTTTGTAGTTCATTTGCCTGTTGGCTCAGGCAGGTATACATGTGTAATTTGTGACTCCAGAAGGAAAGGATATATTACTGTTACTTCTATTATTACACCGAACTGCAGAGATCCATCCTCCCGCAAGAGTCTTAAACTCTGTGTCTTATAACACTTCGCTCTTTTACTTCTCCGGGTCTTTATTCGAATGCTCGACTGCGCTAAGCGTGTAGCCGCTCCTTTCCTTACCTAAGAGCGTATCGCATTAAAATGCGACAGTCCTTTGGATTCAATGTTCGCGGCGGACAGGCGATAGAGCCAATTACCGTCGAACTTCCTGTAAACAGCAGTTGGTCACTTCCTGCGTATTCGATCTCTGTTACCTTTCCCAGAACTTTCTCCTAGTGTTCTGTGATTCAAAGTTCGCCACGCATGTCAATTAAATTTTATTGTCCTTTCTTCGAACCTCCTTTGAACTGCCGTCCAACAATCTCCCAAGAAAAAGGTAGTTGCAGTTGACACAGGATAACGTTCATTGCAGAGATTGGAGAGAGCAGCTGCTTTATAAATAGACTGGCGTTCATAGCTGACCATGTCTCCTGCATACGGCTTGAAACGCTTAATAAACAAAGTTTAAAAATAAAAGCGCTGCGCATGAAGTGATACCAGCGGCTCCAAAAGTTGAGCTTTGTGCTTCAATTCGCCGCTCTGCCATAGCCTTTTGTTACCGCGTTACCAGTGCAACCGTCTTCTGGCCATAAGGTCTTCCGTCTTCTGGCCATAACCGTCTTCTGCACCTTCCTCCTACTTTTACCTTGCATAATTATGTGTTGTTTTTTCTAATGAGAGTGTATGAAGCTCTTGCTTCTTTTGCCGCTTGTCGTGAGCATTGTGTCGGGTGCTTGGGCCCCGTCAGGCAGAGTGCATCTGCCTTTTGCCCCTGCATCCGAGACCTTGTTGTCTAAATAAAGATCTATCTATCTATATCTATCTAAGGTGTGGTCTGCCTGTGCGTGCGCTGCGTGCACGTGCGCTTGTGCGTGTCTGTGAAGCCTCCTACCTACGGCAGCACTCTAGGGTGGATGCAGCAACTGATGGCTGTACCTCCGGGCGCCCAATTATTCCCCCCCCCCCCCCACACACACAAGTACACCCATCTGTACCCTACAGAAGCTAAACCCATCGCCTAAACCCAGAAGTATGCCACCCAATTACGCAACTCTACTCTTAGAAGCATTCCATCGCAGGTGTGCGTGCCAGTGCGTATGGGCATGCTTGCGTATGTGATGCATTTAGGCGCCAAAATATGCATATTACGGCTTTTAGCGGAGACAGCACCGGGCGCACAACTCCCACAGCATGGTAGACGCTGGACGAATGGATCAGTAGCAATCAGTAGCCGCGATGTGGCTACTTCGCTTCGCGGTCACACTAAACATCGACACCAAATGAACGCACTATACGTGACGAAATACATCATGCGTTAGAAGCAAGCATCCGGAGTTTCAAGTTTCAAGTTTATTAGACAGAAAAAATATACAAAGTTCACGGTGAATGAGGCATCTGGATCCTTAGCCAGTGGCTAGTTTCGGATCCATTACAAACATGTTACAAATCTAGGCAGTTGAACAAGGCTGAACATACAAAACTTATAACTAATATAATGCAATAAAAATAATCAATTCAACGGTAAGGGGAGGTGTATAGTTCTGATAGCATGTACTTTTTTAGAGCAGGTGCAATGTTCGAGATGGAATTAATGCTGAATGGGATGATATTCCAAACTTTAGCGCTGACAAATGCTATGCTTCTACGTCCGTATACATTGTGCGTTGTGGGTAAATTGAGGTTATTGTTGTCAGCGTGTCTAGTGTGACTTGAAGGAAGCTTCAGAATGGAAGAATTGTAATAATAGTGCTCACCAAGAGCGCTGTTTTGTAATCGCGAATTATACGAAAACGCATGATGTTGAGGTCTCTGAAGAGTGGATCTGATGATAAGTGCCAAGGTGCTGACGCTATTATCCTTAATGCTCTTTTCTGGAGAGTAATAAGCGGTGCGAGGTACGATGAGTAAGTGTAGCCCCATGACTGGATGCAGTATGTAAGATGACAATGGAATATACTGAAGTAGACCACACGCAATGTATCAATGCTGAAATGCTTTATAGCTTTAATTAATGTGGCGCATGCAAAGGTTAATTTTTTACATAATGATTCTATGTGCTCAGCCCAATGTAGAGATTCATCTAATGTTATTCCTAAGTACTTGAAGGTTTTCACCTTTTCAATGGGTATTCCTCCGACCTGTAGTGCACATTGACGTGCACGGACCGTCAATGCAGCTGCACCTATTAACCCTAAGCTAACGGAACAACACCATACTCGCAAAGTCGAAGAGTAGCGAGAATGCCACCGTAACCCTTGCTATAAGTAGTAGCTTAACCACTGTAATTTCATCGTCTCCGCTGTGCCTTACCAAATTTCACCTTTTCATGCAGTAAAACCAGGCTTACAATGCTATCTTGACTGGTGGCGTAGGAGCCACCCATTTACTTACCTTCGCAGGGATAAGTAATTTTAATGACGCGATAAGTCTGCTGCAAGTAACAAATCAGACTTCACTGTTTCCCGCTCTTCGTGAATGATTTGCTCCAAGAACAGCCTCTTATTTTAGGGTGATTTTATTACGATTGCATAGTTCAACTATAAAACGTTAGAAGTACGTAGTTTCAATTTCAATTTTTGACCACTTAAATGAGGCATTTTGTGCGCACGGGGCCGATTAGTAAGCATTTAGGCTGGGGATTGTATTCATTAAGGATATTACCAGTTAAGCACGCGCACACAAAACTGAAAGAATCAATCAGAGAACAAAGGCGAGGTATTCATATGATCGTTAAAATCAACTGGAATAAATGGGCATGGGTAGGGAATGCAATGAGCAATGTAATCGAAATACAGTATAAGATAGCCAGTAGACTCTTACGGTAACAGACTTCATTCCTAGAGAAGGCGAGCGAAGCAGAAAGCTTACTTAGTCGAGTGGACGGATGAGACTCGGAAGTTTGCGAGGATATGATGTCCGCAGCCGGTACAGGACATGGTTACTGCCAGGTGTACGGCAGATTCCTTTGTACTGCAGTGGACGATAGTCTGACTGATGACTATGATCATTGGTCAAGATCATTATGAGTTTCATTATCAGAGAGATGACTACAAGGTGTGGTTTTGATAGACTTCTATACATTTTATATGCCGTCTACGATAAGTAAGCGGCGACAAGAGGTCTCAGTCATATGCATATGGCTCATCTAAGATGTTATGCAATGTTAAAAATGATGTCAATTGCCTTAAGTATTTTCATATAAAGAACTTGTTACACAAAAGGTTGCGTTTGGTATCGCTTAGGTGACACGTTGGTGTAATAAAGTTTTGCCGTCAAAGAAACAGTCTGTGCTCTGAAATGCTTTTTGTTGAATGGTTTGGTATTGTTGTGTCTCATCTTGTCGTCATACACCGCCATCTGATTTCATGGGCGTTATTGCTTTGTGCCTCGATTACTATGTCATAACTGCTGTGTCACCGCTGTGTGAATGCTAGATGCTATGCCAACTGCATCAGTGCTTATGGTGTTCAGATGCTGAACCGAACGACATGGGTTCGATCCCAGCTGCCGCCGTCGCGTTTCGATGAATGCGAAATGCTAGGGGCCCGTGTACTGTACGATGTGAGTGCACGTTAAGAAACTCCCGGTGGTCTAAATTACCCGGAGTCATCCACAATGGCGTCCCTAACGACCAGAGTCGCTTTGGGATGTTAAACCTCACAAACTCAACCCAACTCTTGCATTGTGTCTCCTTAACTACCCTATAGCAATACTTAGTCACCAGCGCTCAATGCTAGTTAGAATATTGTCTTCTAATTGATGTAAATTCGAATCAAAGAGGCTCGCAGAGTGCATGGTTGCATAGTCTAGGGCACTGTCAACTTTCCAGGACTAACAGAAATTGCTAACTTCTCTTTCATTGCCAAAAGTCTTTGCAACGTCTAATCCTTATATTTCACTGAAGACCTTTTTTCTGTCGCAAATAATTAACCTGATTTACAATGCAAATCACTTAGTGATTGTCTCCTAATATTCTCTGTAGTGTCTATGTTGGGTTTGCCATTCATATGTCATTGAATAATCACTTCTAAGGCAACTTCGTTTATTTTGTATAAAGAATGTTGTTCCTGCCTTCATGTTTTTTTGCATACTCTTCTATTTTTTTGTCGTGAGCCCTCTTGTATTTCTGTAATTTGAACCATCTTGCTTGTACGCTTTGCATTTTTCCACCATTCTTATGTGTGTTATTTTGGCATGCAGTAGAAAGCATTTGTCCTCACTAATCTCTTTGCTTTTATTGCATGGATCCATAACTAGCCTTTGGCTAAGGATCCAGACAGTGATGTTATGTACTGTGCTGAATAAATGATAATAAAAAGAATTGAATTGAATTGAATAAAATATGGGTAGATTTTCTTCGTACAGTGGTGTAAACCGTAGTTTGTAGCTCTATAGCTACAGTTTTTTTGCAGAACTCTTGTGTAAAAGCAAGGAAACACAGGAAGAAAGCTTTTATTTGATTTATGGTCTTGAAGAGTGGGAATTTAGTACTGTGATCATTTTTACTTAAAAGTTATTGTTTCCTAAGTGGTAGAAGAAATTACGTAGCAGAGAAGATTACAGCATGCTGCCTATGAAATCCGAACCCACAACCTCTGTGAAGATGACTACTATAGTAATTTTCCGTTCTTCAGCTCCAGAAACGTGATGAAAGCCACTCTCCTAAGCTTTCCATGGTTGCAGGGAGTGTAGCAACGCTTTCAGAATATGTATGCGATATCAAGCTGGTTATGTCCGTATCCTTCTCAGCTCAATGCGCAAATAAATAAATAAGATCTCATATGGCTCTTGCGCTGCTTACTAATTCTCGTTTGCTCTGTCTATCCTGCTTTCTGTTTAAGGAAAATAGTACGTGATTTTCCGCTGGACTAGCAACTGCTGTTACGTCTAAACCTTTTCGTTGATGCTCCCTACAAATTAGTTTTATTGGCACCGTGTGAGCCAAAAACTATTTTATAGCGCAGATGAATGTAAATCGCGTCTTTTCACTTTTTTTCATGTATTCGTTTGTTTGCAGTAAGCACCCCGAAGGTGGAGGATCAACAATAGAAGGATCTGAAGTTCACGTGAAGATTGGTCTTATGTAAGTAACGCTACTGTATGTGTGACAAGGAAAGGGGAATGAGGGGATCGTTATAAATATGAGAGAAGCCAACAGCCACAGAAACCAAGGGGCACAGGGGATTTTTAATTCATTTTTTATTTTGTGGTGTTGATCAATTTAAATATTACTGAATGTGTTATCGCTTAAAACTAATTGATTAGAAAAGCAGAAGAAAAAACAACCACATGCCGCCGGTGGGATCCGAACCCACGACCTCCGAATTACGCGTCCGGTGCTCTACCGCTGAGCTACGGCGACGGCTGTCAAACCTTCTGCTTTCGGGGGTATTTATGTTTACAAATAACCTAACCTTGGGAGTGTTCACCAGCGCCACCCACGCTCTTAAGCGGTGGACGTAGCACGTCCTGAGTTACCGCTGATGAGACGTAGAACGTCATCGAACGGCGAGGGTGGAAGCTGTGTCAGAACCCTCTAATGCTTCCTAAGGCATCAAGGCTGCCAGAACCGAGGCCCTCGTTAAGCAAATAAGCAGACAAGGAAAGGGGAATGAGGGGATCGTTATAAATATGAGAGAAGTCAACAGCCACAGAAACCAAGGGGCACAGGGGATTTTTAATTCATTTTTTTTATTTTGTGGTGTTGATCAATTTATAATATTACTGAATATGTTATCGCTTAAAGCTAATTGATTAGAAAAGCAGAAGGCTGCCAGAAGCAGAAGCGGTTGTGGCAGCCTTGACGCCATAGGAAGCATAAGAGTGTTCTCACACAGCTTCCACCCTCGCCGTTCGATGACGTTCTACGTCACATCAGCGGTAACTCAGGACGTGCTACGTTCACCGCTTAAGAGCGTGGGTGGCGCTGGTGAACACTCCCAAAGTTAGGTTATTTGTAAACATAAATACCCCCGAAAGCACAAGGTTTGACAGCCGTCGCCGTAGCTCAGCGGTAGAGCACCGGACGCGTATTTCGGAGATCGTGGGTCCGGATCCCACCGGCGGTATGTGGTTGTTTTTTCTTCTGCTTTTCTAACCAATTAGCTTTAAGCCATGACATGTTCAGTAATATTATAAATTGATCACCACCACAAAATAAAAAAGAAATGAATTAAAAGTCCCCCTGTGCCCCTTGGTTTCTGTGGCTGTAGGCTTCTCTCTAGTGTATGTGTGTTCGTTAACTTTTTCTGGTGCAAACAGATTTCTGGTGTGAATGCAGATCTTATATCAATGCGCTTACTTATAGGGAAAGATTCGTAGACAGTAAGCGAGGACTGGTTTTATCCAGCCGTTCACTAGAAAGCGGAGCACAGGGAAATGAAAAAAAAAGAGATGTAGCTTTTGGGTGCAGAATGACGGAACACTTTGCAGAGAATTTTAAGAGGTTGTTGAACTAGAACCGATGTCTCTGTTCTCTACAACAATTTCTTTTGCCGCTTTAGTAACCTCAAAGCAAAGAGCGAGGTTTTTTTAAAATCATGTGCATATGATACAAATCAGGATAAATGTTTGAGGCAAGAAAATCAGGAGTCTTATAATAGCACAAATTTCGCTAGCTGAGTTTCAGCGCTTTTTTGGAAGTTACTTTACGTGGCGCTGTGTTTTGCGAAAATTTGCGCTTAAACTCGATAAAGATGAAGCAATACAAATGGGCACTTCTTGGCATGAAAAAAAAAATGTGAAGGCCTCGGTATCACGCCCGCAGTATACAACAATAATGTATAGTGGATATGATGCACCGCATGTATTTCGACGCTAAGCTCACGTGATCGAACCGAAGACCAAAAGTGGGAAAAGGCCGAGTATGGATGTAAGCCTATAGAAATGAGAACGGTCCTGTGTGATGTAAAATAGGCCTGCCAGTTCAGACCTCTGGGCTGCTATTGGTATTCAGCTTTCGCTGAATTATGCGCTAAGTGGCTAAGCTTCGATCTAATAATGTTGCTAATTGAGGAGTAGGTATGTCTGTTCGAAGCACGGCTGTTCGTTCAGAAATGTAACAAAACGTGCCAAAGAGTCGTTGAGCGCATTGAAGATAAAAGGCATCAAACAATGGCTTCGCGAGCTGACACGGTCAAACGCGGCAATTCGCATCATGACCGACTTCACACACCTAGGTCGGCTGGTATCTCCCTTTCGCTGTGTGTTGTCAATAAATAAGAGAACTGGTGCTTGGCTGAATGTTCAACCAGTCGCCTTTATAGAAATTCCACAGGAAGCAATCATTAGTCCCTCCTGGTCAATATAAACTATAATGCGCCCAAATGTTTTGCAGATCTATAGTTTTATGCGGGATGACGACAAAGATGTGAGAATAAGGATGAGAACCTTTTGACGTTGCGGATATTACATCCCGTGGCAAACTCTGAACGTTATGACATATGGCGGTGTTTTGCAGGCAAGCTTTGCTAATTCTGCTATTTTAAACCATCAGTAACCATAAACTAACCGCACGCATTTTCCCGCCATTGCGGCGGTTTTCATTTGAAGATAGCCTCTATGCTGAGGCCCAAAAACCGGGTAATATTTTCCGCTTCAAAGCATGGTTGTTCAGATGTATCCTGTACGCGCCCAGGTAAGTAGATACGGCATCAGACACTTTGGAGGCGGCTTCAAACACGCACTTTACCCTGCCCTTATATACGCTTGCGCTATCACCAAGTCCACACAAACCCCTCCTGTACCCTCTGCCACCACCCCAAAGCCACTCTAGAGCATATCCTTTTCCTCTGTCCGGCGGATACTCCCCCACGGGGCCTGGAGCACCTTACCACTTGGGAGGCTTGGGAGACCCTACTGCGCTCCGACGACACGGCCAAGCAAGCCATCGCTACCGGCCGGGCTGCCAGCGTCATGAGCCTCCGGGACATGAACGTCTGAGTGCAGTGGGGCCGTGCGGGGGCCCACGGACCTGTGTGTCCCAAACTCCCCAGTTGTAAATAAAGTTTTCACCACCACCACCACCAGCACTGTTACCGCTATATTCAGAAATCTTTTCCGGCAACCTCACCGTTTAACAGCCGTGCGGCGCTACCGAATGACGTTCGAGCTTGAGGTCGAATCGCGACTTGAAAGATTTCATCATCCACACCTTGTCTTCTCTAATCAGTTGTAAACAAGTTGCTGAATAAAAATGTTATTCTCCATGCACCTGGGAATACTTAAACATAACGTTGGACATGTTCCGTAAACACTGCTGTAGCAGGAAAAAATAGTTTTGAATTTCGCCCGTCGTGTCAGTCTCATAATCTGAGTGCTCAGCCTTTCGTGCACTATAGCAGTCACAATGTGAATGGAATTTCTAAAACTTAGCTCGGCTGCCTAAAGTTACCCACTAATTAGACAGTTGATGTACATACGCATGAACCACGCGTCTGCTATCTGAAAGACCCATATTTCGCTCAGGGTACTGCCATCAAAAGGCCGAACGAGGTAAAAGTTCCTTCCACATGTTTGGGATATTTCCTTTGTCAACCCTAGATAAATATACCTGATAACCTGAAAGGTGTATTGAGGCAACTAATTATTATTGCCAGGTTTAATTTATTCACCGCTGCTTGCCGTTTCTCACTTTCAGTTCTAGAAACACTAAAAGGAAAAGCTGGGTGAACCTTCCAAGGAGAGCGCTGGAATTTTTGTACCAATGTCATTCTTGCGGCTGATTTGGCGCCATCAGTTGAGAAAACTTTACTATGTGCATTCAGGGCTCTCGCCATTTTAATTTACACTTTTCAACCTTGTTTCGTTTTAGTGGTGAAATGAAGCACAACGAAACAGCCTATAGCTCCGTAGGCAAGAACCATAATTTGAAGTTTTAGGGGCAACTCATTTTACCACCCCCATGTAAGCAAATTTTGAAAAGAAAATATGAATTTGCCCTGAGAGCAAAAACTGGAGAATAAAATAATATAATAATTAGCTAAATTCGCTACTGACCCATTTTCAGGACCAGTTTGTCGCTTGGCATTAGCATCAAGCACACCACAATATGGTAATATTCTGCACAATCTCTTCCGAGAAAAATGCCACTTCCGTGGCTTCAGAAGAATGGCATACAAAATCACATGCCTCCTCAACGACTTCATCGCAGTTATGTAAGTGTTTAGGCAAGAAGCGTAGGACGTCTACAGAAGTACTGCGGTAGAGCACCTACACATGTTTTAATTCCCGCGGTTATGAACACAATAGAAACAGTCATTCTCGAAAGAACAAATGCGTATTGACACCGGCGTATAAAATTCTGCTCAACCTTTACCATACTTGGCGTCTGTATAGATGGTTTACTTTGATCACAAATGCAGTCCTGTCGTACCATGTATATCAGTGCGCATAGAACTGGAATGCGGCCGCGACCATTTGGGTCGTTAAGACTGCCTGGAAGTGTGTGCGTGTTTGTCCATGTTTGGGCGCTCCAAGTTCGACAATGTGTGAAACAAGTCCTGAAACAAAATTGTTCTTTTTTTCTGCGGAGAGAAATGACCTGGAGGTATTTATTTCTATTAGAAAAAAAGGCTATTTTTCGACACCGTCAATGATTGCATCATTCACTCCTATCCTTCTTGGATGCAGTTGGTCGGCGGTTTCGCACACCCTTGAGATGCCAACCGAACTGTGTCCCGCACAGCTCGCAGCAGACCTTGCCGTGCTGCCTTTGGTGGAGATGCTTCGTGATATCAACAAGTAAGGTCATTCACTACCCACCATAAAGTTTTTCTCCCCTTTGGTCTCCGATCTCCATTCTCTTTACGTGGCGATGACCTCTTTGGTTGGTGCTTGTATGCAGAGTTGGAAGCGGCGTTGGCAGGCTGAAGGGCAGTAGTGTTTTTAGCAAAAGGCTAGTTCAGCATCCGGCTATTGCCCAAGCACCAAGTGGCGGGGAGTTTCGAACAAAACCCGGCACGCAATTGCGGTCCGTAGCCATAATGTAGAAGTACATGAAACTTACATCATAATTTTAATACCCAAACTAAAAGTAAAACAACATCACGTGCACAGGGACGACAGAAAACATAGCGCGCCTCACACGAGGAATAAAGGGTACCATATACAGGGCACCAGCATTCAATAAGTCGTACCATGTCCATGCTTTTTTGCTTTGTCTGACTGCTGGTAAGATATGCCTTGTATTGTTGCTTTTAGTATAATTTATATAGTAGAGATCCGAGGAAGTGCTAGTTTCAAAGAAATCGTGTGGGCCGACTCGACTTATGGCTTTTGGAACGGGGCTGTTTTGGCTCTAGCACAGGGCAAAACAGCATGTTAGTGAACCAACAATCTTAAGGAAGATTTGGCCTTGGAGTATGGGAGGTAACCGAAAATCGCTTATTCTTCATTACAGACTACACTGCGCCCTTTAAATTGTGTGCTACCCCACACGCTAAGCTGTTTTTGGCCAGAGGTGTCTGTTGATTTACTTCAATGCATGGTTTTTAACCGAACGTCGTACATTCAGGTATAACCGAAGCGTAGCAGCTATGGTGGTTTTTCAAGAAAATATTATTACGCTCGGCGCTAACGACATTTGAACTCGACAAAACTGTTTCTGAAACTCGCTATGGTAGTGCAACAGTGGTACCAGACAGAAAATAGCATGTTCTCAGATTTTAGCATGCCTACTTTTCCTCTGGCAGGCTGGTTGGTGAGTTGGATGGATACGATCAAGCTGGCATGATGGCCGGGGAGTTAACAATTGAAGGCCAGCCCAAGGAAACATTCCTTTGGGGCTACAAAGTCAGGACACAAGGTAATCTCTCATCATTGTGCGCTTTGAGAATAACTTTTCATTTTCTCACCCTAAAAGAAAAGGGGCCGTATCAACGGTTATATGTTTTGCTTAACCATTTGATTTATTCGGCATCAGCATTTTTTTCCAATGTTTCAGCTGATTTGTCCGCCTAGTTGTTTACTTCTATACCAAGCTGCGTCACCCTAGCCTTGATGCCCACAGGTTTGTGGTGAACTGCTCGGCTCTCCTTTACAACCCTTTACATTCCATTTCACCTTTTACCTGGGAGTCCGTATATCACTACCTCCTGCTTAACTTATAATAAATGATACTCTGTTTATGTGCCTCAATATGATCGTATTCCTCTTTCTGTCTGTATCTCTATGCAATGTGCGTTTTTTACAGTCACCCTTGCCCAGATACATCTCTTATCTACTGCAGTCTGAAGGGAACGAATGAAGCATTATTATAGAGAAAGAGGTCCAGAAATCAAAACGGTATTGGACCTCTTATTACGAATGCAGAGGAAATGTAAAAAAAGAAGTCAGGGAATGAAAAAAATTATTTGTCGCCAATAAAGCATACAAAATAACTCAATAACTCAAAATGTCATAAAAATAGCATGCATAAGGAAGAGGAACAAATATTGTAATGCAAATGTTTGTTAAGCTAAAGGAGGCAAATATTGAAGACAAGGTTCAAACACACAGTACATGAGTAAAGGATATAACGGGAGAAGTTATGTTATGCTCCTGTGACTTGAGATTCCTGGAAAACTCACTCCTGCAGTGTTTTTCTGGTGCTTTTCGATGTCTCTTAAACTCCGTTAGAAACACACACACAATCATGCGTTTTCATGCAAGAAAACTTTCTTCCAAAAAGTCGAATACGCGCACACAAAGAAGGTTAATTTTGCTCTGAACTTTTCATGAAGATTTCCTATAACTACCTCACGCTGACGTTTTTCTTTTTGCCGTGGCTCGTGCAGATTTGAATACCATTAAATTCACTGACAGTTAATTCTTCCGCTAACTTGTAGACTAGTGGCAGCTTTGTATTTCTCTCCTGTCCAGAATTGTTTGCTTTTGTCATTACACACAAATTGCCACAGCCAGGGGTTAGACGCTGCAGAGAAAGGAGTTATAGGTGCTTCTGAGGGTGGACCCTCTCTTGCAGGTTATGAGAAAAAGGTTATCGAAATGCCTGGCAAAATATACAGCCAAGCTCGACAGTCTTGCAGCAAACCATAGGCCCCCCGACTGAATTCTCCTAGCAGATAAATATCTGTATTTTAATTGTCTACCCACACCTTGCAGTTCACAAAAGTGCTTTGAATAAGGAGGAAAGAGTCAGAGGGTTGGAAAACGATACAAGTTAAACAAAAATAAATATAACGTAAAATTTCGCCATCGCGACTGCCCTCACACTGTTAATGAATCCCTTAAGCACTACATCGAAATTCAGAGAAAAAAAAAGAAATTTAAAACGTCGAAACTGCGATAAGAAGTATGTGTTATCGTTCCCGTCAACTTTTTTCTATACTGCTTTTAGAGCGTGGCACCCTTTAGTCGCTGGTCTATGAATCGATCAATATTTACATTTTTGTTGCAGACCGCGTTGCTCATGGTCCACGAAATCAAGAACACCAGTTTGGATATTTAGAGGTGAAGTATGTTTATTTTACATATGCGTGTTGTCATATAGTTCGTGCAATAATTTCTACGGATTTAAAGAAAAATCTGCATAAAACATCTTCCAGCACACATCATCCAATGGGCGATTCTTGTCTACGAGACTGAAACCGATAGTTATGATTTAGAACGGTACAAACACGTTCGCATTTAAACATACCCTAAAATTTTACCTTGAAAAAGGGTGACTGGTGGACGAAAGATCATTTCCCCTTTCAACTGTTGTCAGGGTGGAAACAGCGGAACACAGACGCAGGACAAGAAAAAAGGAGGAACACACACCGCACCGCTGGACTTGAAGCTCCAGCGGTGTGGTGTGTGTTCCTCCTTTTTTTCTTGTCCTGCGCCTGTGTTCCGCTGGTTCCACCCTGACGACATTATGAACCAACTAGCCCAGCAATTTACGCCCCCTTTCAACTGTGCACGCTGCAGCTTAAGTTTATAACTTAAGCTCACGGTGAGAATAGAGACGAGATTGCGGTTAGCAAGTGGAAGGCATAGATGCGTGAAATAGTATGGCTTTCCACAAGGTTCCTAATGTTTGAAAAACGTCTCCAATGATTCACGCTTTCCAAACAATACGCACAGTGTAATACCAGCTGTGCCTTCTGAAAGAACATTTCAAAATTACGCCAACATAGACTACAAATAAGGAACGTAAAAAATAACTGCCCATGAGGAAAATAAACGTGAGGCCGTGTCTTCAATTTTCTGAAAACATTTGTAACGCACTGGTACGGGCGATTTGCAGTCTTCGTCGGAGAGATCTAGTCGAGGCTTTGCCCCCTTTTTCGGCATGTAGGAGGTTAACCGGTAAAGGCTGCAATGCCAGCCATGCACTGGTCACGCTTAATCATTCCTGTCTTGCTTTATGAGAAAATGGACAGATACCTATTATATCGCAGTACGTATTAAGAATGTTTCGGTTCTTTCAGGACGGCGACATGTACCATTTGGTGCGTGCAAGCAATTACGGCGGTCAAAATGGGTGAGCTATGGTCAGCGGTTCTTGGATTAAAGATATGGTGTCCATTCTACTGCGTATATGACCTCATAATAATAACCCAGAGACAGCTTGGCACGCGGCGGTTATTACGACTATTCTGAGGCCGCCATTTTATCACCATAAAATCATCTATAGCAAAAACGGTAGCAGACTGTTCTATATAACGTCCTGATTCTGAGCTAAACGCTTCGTAATTTTCATCAAAGCATACGGGCGTGGTCTATATATATAATTTCGCGGGGTGTGCCATAAGCTCTTATGGAAGCAGTGAATTTTCTATGTATTAGAGAACTCCGTGATCGAAAGCATTCATGGCCTTCCTTTCAGGATTTCGTACGGCTCTGTGTATTCGCCGTCTTCAATTATGCTACCCCTTACAAGCAGTAGCAGTATTCCGGGAACTCAACACTTGAGAGAGTCTGGCCGCGGTAGACTTCATGTTCAAACCGGTAAGCTATATTATTTAAAGGCACATTACTTGTTAAAAATTTCGAAATTGCCAAGAAGCGGCTTTGGTTCTTAGCTAACCTTGTGATCCACTTGACAGCCCAGGACGCTCCGTTTACCTTACAATCCAATAGAACAGAAGTCTCAAACTGATATGGCTACGCGGGCTGTACAGAGAAAATTGCGTCTCCCGCGAGACAGAAGGCGAGAATTGAAAAAATAAGAGGGAGAGGGGGTTAATCACAAAGGGATTCATTTTTTTTGGGGGGAGGGGTGGGTGGGAGGGGGGTGCAGAGCGTCAGTCTTGCAGTGTGTTGAATAAAATAAAATACGAAGATAGCTGGCCTTGCCAGGAAGAGGTTTATTTTTAATCGCACGATCGAGCCTTCGCTTCTAAACTTGCCGGTGGCTTCAGGGTAGACTGCGCTTAGCAGTGGCTAGAGATGCAATTTCCGGCCTTAGGTCTTGTGCGGAGACGAAGCTTATGGCGGCTTTGAGGTGATGCCGTTCATCCTTGAACGCAATTCCTCATTTTAAAGCTCAGAAGTGCGCTCATTTTTCTCTTCAAGAAGCGGTAGATTTCTTCTCTGAGCTCTACCAGCGCACGTCCGCGCGGTATAAGGTCTCCTTATGATACCATTCTTCCTGTTGTAACAGAGAGGTAAACTCACATTGGTTGAGCCCTCTTGAAGGAATGACGTTCACTGCGTCGAGCACGACGCCCATGAAAGATTTCAAATTCAGTGTTTTTCTGCACAGTGCTTCTTGGTGCAAGACGCAGTGCACAGCCACAAACTCTTTAGTGACTCTGAGCCCAACAAGTTCCGTTCGCAAACGTCCCACGAGACCATTCCTCCTTCCTACGATCGATTGATCACCGTCGGTTGCAGCACATAGCAACTGCTCCCAAAGCAAGCCGGTGCGTTCAGCAGCTCTTTCAAATACGAAAATGATGTCCGCGCCTGCAGTGGTGTTTTTCATTGGGACAATGTCCAGTAGTTCTTCTGTTAGGTTGAAATTTTTTTCTACGCCCCCAATGAAGGTGGTAGATAGGGGTTATCTGTAATGCCAGTGCTTTCGCCAATTGCGAGAAGAAAGTATTTTAATTCCAGGCATCAGTTAATTAAGGTGTTTTCGATGTCGCGACCAATTTCAGTAATTCTCTACGCAACCGTATTGGGTGGAAAAGGTATATCGAATTCATATTTCTTGCTGGGAAAGATAGCACCTGCAGCTTCACGCCAGCAGTTATTCGCAAATAACCATTCTTTGATAGGCTTTTCAGATTTTTGCAATTGGATAGAAAATAATGAAGCTTGCTCTCACCATTTCTTCCGCTGTTTCGGTAGGCTTTTGGAAAAATTCTGTTTCACGAGTAAAGCGTGCAGTTGATCAACTTTGTCGTCACGCACCTTTCCAGCTAATACACTGTACGTCTCATGGTGTCGAGACGTGAAGTGGCGTCGTGCGTTGTACTCCGTTGGCATACACACACACTGAAGGCAGATTAAAGATATCACCCTGTCCAGCAACTAACTGGAGAAATACGACTATTCCCTCCGAGGAGGAAAACAACACTTTGCATCTTCAACTTTTCGTTTGCATGAAGCGTTCGACAGCGACAACCTAACATCGAACTTTCACTGCAACAAGCCCTAGTTCTTACTGTCACAAGGTTTAGGGGTGGGGAATGGTGAAAAAGAGAAAGATGGTTGTCCGGTGCCTCGCTGCTTGTAGGCTGTTGGAGGCCGCGCACGTTCCTCTGAATGTAGCGCAGATTAAGGAGCCTCTGCCTCTTTTTCCTTACTCAAGGAATGAGTGCCCTCCGTGGACAGAGCTTTATTCAAGTAAGGCATATTACTTATTTAGGTAAGCTCCTTTTCAGGAAAGCAAGTTCTGAACAAAAGCCGCGAACTTCTTGGTAGTCAACTAAAAGAACCTTTCTTTACAAAAACTAGGGGGTTCGGGTTGGAAAACAAGTGAGGTCAAATGAATCTCGCATCAGATGTCGGAATAAAAGTTGGCATTTTGAGGGCCAGCGGGCAGCAAGCGGCCCTGCAGTTGAGCGGAACGTTTCGGCGAGTATTCATAAAATATCAAAGTGTAAGGGTTCTCAAGCTTGTAGACTATTTTTTATAATTTGTTTTAAACAAATGGGACTCTTATTTTCTCGGCCACAGTGTTTGAAGTTTAAAATGCTTACATACTAAAACAGTTCGGCATTTACCTATGAACTATCCAAAGGTGAACTATCCAAAGGGGAAACTTCGAACACTCATTTCTGTATTGGACGCATTTTCTGGGTTCAATGCTACCGCACTAATAAGAATTTTTTGTGCTATCAGTCCGCTCACTGGAACGAAACGAGTCATTGCCACATTACGTCTGCAAGCTGCCATCAAGTCATGTTGTATACACATGTAAAGAAGTTTGAGCGTCAAATTGTAATCCTGTAAAGGATAATTTTCCTCGATCTATCTTGTCGGCACTAGCTTACACACTGGTTCAAAATTTATAGGCAAAAAAGAGAAATCATACCCGGCAACCTTTTCGTCTCGTGTGCTCGTCCCTGTCCGTATTTTACTGGCGCTCACCAAACCCTCAAGGAAATGTTCTCCCTGCTGCCACCTTGTTGCAACACACTCCAGAAACGGTGGCGGTAATGTATAAGGTTCCGGTTGTTTCTACTCCTACTGCATGCTGGCCGATTTACGCCCAGTTTCATAAATAAAAAATAAACAATAAACCTGAGAACGAAAGATATCCGAAAGTTCGTTGAGTATAAATTGGGGGTCGTTTATTGGCCTGGTGTTTCAATGGTCGTTTGAGGGAGCGTTATTTTCAGCTCTCCAGAACACAGCATCAAATCTGCATGTTTTTCCCGTGCAAACTCCTTTTCGGGGAAGCAAGTTCTGAACAAAAGCCGTGCACTTCTTGGTAGCCAACTAAAAGAACCTTTCTTTAGAAAATTTGGAGGGTCCGGGTTGGAAAAAGGAGGTCCGGTGTCACTGTATGTGTCATCATCATCAGCCTGACTACGCCTACTGCAAGGCAAAGGCCTGACCCATGTCTCTCCAACTAACCCTCTCCTTCGCCAGCCGCGGCCACCATATTCCCGCAAATTTCTTAATCTCATCCGCCCACCTAATTTTCTGCCGCCCCCTGCTACGCTTGCCTTCTCTTGGAATCCACTCCGTTACCCTTAAGGAATAGCGGTTATCTTGCCTTCGCATTACATGCCCTGCCCAAGCCCGCTTCTTCCTCTTGATTTCAACTAGGATATCATTAAAGGTGCACTGAAGAGGGTTCTGAACATGTCTTTTTGCCGCGGTAACTCGATCCACAAGTTCCTAGCATTCTTAGAAACAGTGACTTATTGCTCTGTGTGGCCGATTTCCCCAATTAAAACGAGTTAACGTCTGGCTCCCGCCTCTTTTTTTTTAATTCTGCCTCGTACGGTGGGCGGAGTCGACCAACGCGTGGAGCGCCTTTCCCCCAGTCCCGTGGAGGCTTTGCTTTCGCTTTATTTTGTTTTTTAGGTTTCCATGAATAAATAGTTTCAATCGCAGATAATATAGCCGCAAAATAAGCCCGAAGGAATAAAAATACGCGCGGACTATTTGCTACTACGGACTACTACGTACTACTCCGCCGATGGCAGAGCGGCAAGCCGCCACGGGACTGGGTGAAAGGCGCTCCACGCGTTGGTGACTCCGCCCACCGTACGAGGCAGAATTCAAAATAAAAGGCGGGAGCCGGACGTTAATTCGATTTAATTGGGGAAATAGGCCTCACAGGGCAGTAAATCGCGGTTTCTAAGAATGCTGGGAACGTGTAGATCGAGTTCCCGCGGCAAAAAGACAAGTTCAGATTCCTCTTCACTGCACCTTTAACGCGCGTTTGTTCTCTCACCCACTCCGCCCGCTTCCAATCTCTTAACATTACACCTATTATTTTTCTTTCCATAGCTCGCTGCGTTGTCCTTAACTTAAGCTGAACCCTCTTTGTTAGCCTCCAGGTTTCTGCCCCATAGGTGAGTACCGGTAGGATACACCTGGTGTATACTTTTTTCTTGAGGGATATTGGTAAACTGCCATTCGTGATCTGAAATAACCTTCCGTACGCGCCCCACCCCATTCTTATTCTTCTAGATATTTCCCTCTCATGATCTGGATCAGCTGACACTACCTGCCTTAAATAGACATATTTACCTATTGCTACCTATTGCGAACTGCAGCTCCCTTGATAGGCTGTTGAACATTACTGTGGTTTTCTGCATGTTAATTTTTAGCCCCACCATTCTGCTCTGCCTCTCTAATTCATTGATCATGCTTTGCAGTTCATGTCCTGAATGACTTAGCAAGGTAATGTCATCAGCGAATCGCAAATTACTTAGGTATTCTCCATTTACTCTTATCCCCAACTGTTCCTATTTCAGGCCCCGCTATACCCCCTGTAAACAAGCGGTGAACAGCATTGGCGATATCGTGTCACCCTGCCTGACAGCTTTCGTTATTGGAATTTTACTGATGATTTTATGGAGGACTATGGTAGCTGTGCAATCGTTACAGATATCTTCTAATATTTCCACACACCACTTTTCTGCACCCTGATGCCGCAATGCCTGCATGACTGCTGAGGTTTACTCTGAATCAAATGCTTCCTCGTAATCAATATATAGGGGTTGGTTATATTCTGCGCATTTTCCTATCACCTTATTGATAACGTGAATATGGTCTTTTGTCGAGCATCGTTTACGAAAGCCTGCCAGACCACTTGGTTGATTGAAATCTAGGGTTATCCTGACTCTATAAGCGATTACCTTAATAAATACCTTGTAGCCAACTGGCATTATGCTAATCAGTCCGAAATTCTTCCAGTCCTTGGCGTCTCCTTTCTTATGAATTAAGATAATGTTAGCGTTTTTACTAACTCTAGGTTCGCTCGAGGTCACAAGGCATTGCGTATACATGGTGGCTAGTTTTTCATGCACAATCTCGCCTCCGTCCTTCAACAAATCTGCTGTTACTTGATCCTCACCAGCTGCTTTCCCCCTCTGCATTGCTTCCAAGGCTTTCTTTACTTCCTCCTTCGTTACTGGCGGGATGTCCCATTGCTGTGTTCCACTGCCTCTCTCACTAACACTCTGATTGCAGTCGCTACTGTATAGATTTGTGTAAAACTCTCCGGCTACTTTAACTATCTTATCCATATTGCTAATGACATTGCCCTCTTTGTCTCTTATCGCATGCGTCTGGTTTTTACCAATGCCTAGTTTTCTCATCGCTGCTTTTAGGCTAACTTCGCTCTTTAGAGCATATGCTCGATTTTCTCCATGTTAAACTTCCTGATGTCGGCTACCTTGCGCTTATTTATTAACTTCGACAGCTCTACTAGCTCTATTCTTTCTAAGGAATTAGACGTCTTCATGCTTTGCCGTTTCTTTATCAGATCCTTAGTCTCCTGAAATAGCTTCCCGGTATCCTGTCGAACCATCCTGCGGCCTACTTCTACGGCACACTACGTTATGACATCTGTGAGACGATTGTTCATTGTTTCAACATTACGGTCGTCATCTTCGGTTAAAGCGGAAAATCTGTTGTGCAGCAAAATCCTGAATTCCTCTACTTTCCCTCTTAATGCTAACTCGTTCATAGACTTCCGCTTCACTAATCTCCTGCACTCCCTTCTCAAATCTAAGCTAATGCGAGACCTTACCATTGTGTGGTCGCAACAAGAGACCTTCTCTAGGACCTCCACATCCTCTACGATGCCAGGCTGAGTGCACGGTATACAGTATACTGTATGTGTATGATGTCCTTTTTTCTATAGCAATTTTTTTTAAATTAAACGTCACATGTTCTATCACCAACGAATGAAACGCGAACCAAAAAAAAAACTGGGGTGGCAATACCAAAACAGCAACATATTAGCTTTTCCAGAGGAAATACAAGCAAGGTGCAGTAGCACTCCTGAAGAGTCTTCGCGAGTTCTAAGTTAGCATAACCTCAGCTAGTAATGAGCTCCCATTGGCTAAGAGCTCCTTGTTTTGCTGGTCGTGGCTCAATTGTCTTGTTCGTGTTGAATTTCTTGCTGATAGTACGTGGCTTGCTACCTACCCAGTTCTGACGCTTTTAATTCCTACCGCCAACTCTGAATGTTGACGCAATTTTGTGTCTTTTCCTTTTGAAGCAACTTCTATCAGTACTTCCCCTCCCGCTATCACCCCGTGAAACGTTTCTTTGGTCGTTTACACCACATGTCACCCTTCTCTTCATTACATATTTAATCACTATCTTGCATGGCTATTAAGACGCACATGGCGCAAGACACTACTGATAGCATATCTGTCGAAGGACGCCGGCTATACGGAGGCGGGCAGTAACAATGTTTTTGTAAATGGCTTGTAAATGGCTATGAGATGAAAACAAAATATGATGCTTAGGGTCATCAAGATAATTAAAACAAATTATGATGCTTACAGGGTCATCAAGATGGTTGCCCTGTTATCATCACGTTTTGTTTTCATTGGTTGAAAACCATGTCTAGAGATTCCTACAGCTGAGAAACATTGTTACTGCCCACCTACCTATACCGGCGTCCTTCGAAAGGTATGTTACCAATAGTGTTTTGTGCCATGTGTGTGCCTTGCGATGATATTCTATTTCGCTGAACTTATTGCCCAAAACCCACCGCAGCAATAAGTTTTACCTCAGAAGATTTGACATTGTGCAAAGGCACTTAACTTTTTACGGCTGCGTGTTTCAGTGGTCAAGCGCATTTCTGATGAGGCGAATATTTTTTCAACAGGTGCAGCAGTCTTCGCGGTGACTGCAAGGTGCCACCTGCCTTCGTTAATACTGAAAGGAAATGACAGCTCAAGTGAAGTGGAACTTACAGCGGTTGATCTAGAATGCTACAAGAATAAGGGTTCAGGTTTTATGATGACTGAGCAGATGTGAGTATAAAAGCGTGAAATTTGTCCGTTCTGCCCCATTTTCGAAACATATATATTCCTATAGAAAGTGCTTGCTATCCCGCTCGCTAAGATGTGATACCGCGTGTCCAGATTTGCAAGCGAGACCATGAATGACTTGTCTTAAATGACGTGCATATCAATAATGGCCATATAACTCATTACACAGTATACATGAGTTTCGGGAAACAAACTCAGGGGCACTTGAGACTGCTTACGTGGTTTGGAAATCAGATTATTAGTGTGCCATTATGAGCCTTCGACCTCGTTGCAGGTTGCTTACAGAATTCAAACGAAGACGCGTCGTCAAACGCTGATTCCACAAACGCTGAATCCAGAGAGGTCCGAGTGAAACATTCGGATAATCGGTTCAAATACCTGCTGCGAGAAAGCTCTCAGCATTTCCACTCCTACCGAGTGACGTCAGGGTGCACTTGCCCCAAATATTGCGACGGCACCGAAGCTGGTGGTTTCCCACAGAAATATCCCATGTTTTCCGAGGGCGCCGACGTCAACAGGAATGGAGTAGTCCGTATTTATCGGCCGACCGTGACGTCAAATTGCACTTCAGCGCTGGCACCAGCCAAGACGTCAACTGCCCCACAAACAAGCTTGTAACCAATTATTAATAGCCAAGTATTAACGCTTCGCACTGCTGTTTTGAGCTCACGTTCACGATTACTACGGCCGTAGGCCTCTTTGAAAGGAAAATTGGCTGGTGGATTAGCAGTCGAATGCTCGAAATATTGTGCGAAAGCACTTTTTTTGCAGGTCCAAACAACTGCTACGCACCTGAAAGGCGCGATTCAGGTGTGCACTCACCCATGGAGCCAGTAATTTGCGTTTCACGTCCTCAAAATCAACGGAATGGACTGGACTGTGAACGCTAACGCCATTGAACCCAACGAACGCCCGCAGCCTACAGCTTCACTGCCGCGTTTCTGCCACTGCCAACAGCAGCGCATTCATTCATTCATTCATTCATTCATTCATTCATTCATTCATTCATTCATTCATTCATTCATTCATTCATTCATTCATTCATTCATTCATTCATTCATTCGTTCGTTCATTCACTTATTCATTTACAACGCATCATTGGGTGCCCCCAGGTGGAAAAGCTGTGAAACAGCTTGAATGCGCCCGGGGCCCGTACAATGCAGCAGCTTGCCTACTAAAACGCATGGAGCGCACATCTCCCTGTCACTGCAGCCACGTTGCACAAAGCATGAGTGAGGTCTACAGACCAAGGGAGCTAGTTATGATCAGGATTCCTTTTCATTCTTGGCTATCTCAGAGGATTCACGTCCGCATGTGAGTTTTGCCGGCTAGGAGGCTAATAATACTTTCGCACTAAAAAGCGGACACCCAAACTATTTATGCCTGTACCCTTCCACGGAGCGGATTTTAGGAGTGGTTGAGGTAGCGGTTATTGTTAGGTACAGGTGGAGGTAATATTGCTTTATATCTGCCGGCAATTCTTCCACTGTAGCGACACATTGAATAATATTTCAAGAGAGGACACAAGTACCCAGAACACCTGGTTTCAGCATCTGTAATAACGTCAATTTCCCTGAAGAAATATTGTGTACGAGAAGGAAGGAAGGCTCCCTTCTTAATTAGCCGGTTTCTACTCCGTTGAAGAGTGCCCTGAAGAGAGCTATGTGGCGCACCACCGCGGTAGCTCAGTGCTTATGGCGCTCATCTCCTGACCCGAGAGACGCGGGTACGATCGCGACCGCGGCGGTCGCGATACTGTGCCCATATACTGTGCGATGTCTGCGCACGCTAAAGAACTTCAGATGGTCGAAGTTATGGGCAACCTTTCAATGCGGCGTCTCTCATAGCCTCAGTCGCTATGGAATGCTAAGCTCCATAAACCACGTGGCGACCCTGCCATCTTCACGGAGGCGAGCAGGACCCGCAACTCCGCGTCATAATGGGGGCTACCCACAAAGTAATTTTCATCATCATCAGCCTGACTACACCCACTGCAGGGCAAAGGCCTCTCCCATGTCTCTCCAATTAACCCTGTCCTTTGTCAGTTGCCGCCACTGTATCCCCGCAAACTTCTTAATCTCATCCGCCCAGCTAACTTTCTGCCGTCCCCTGCTACGTTTGTTTTCTCTTGGGATCCACTCCGTTACCCTTAAGGACCAGCGGTTATCTTGCCTTCGCATTACATGTCCTGCCCAAGCCCATTTCTTCCTCTTGATTTCAACTAAGATGTCATTATCCCGCGTTTGTTCCCTCACCCACTCCGCCCTCTTCCGATCTCTTAACGTTACACCAATCATTTTCCTTTCCATTCCAAAGTAATTTTATGTCACACCACAATATGAACACTCCGGAGACGATGTCGGTTCTATTTTCTATATCAACGTTGGAGTACAAACAGACCTGACGCTTATGAACAATCATTGGCTGGTTTGAGCTTTCATCAGCCGCCTGGTTCCACAGGGATGTCAACAGGTTTACGCCTGACACCTTCGAATCTTGAGACTTCTTTCGTTCGCTAAGAGGGCGAGGCATAATTGCACAAATGCAAACTGGCGCGAAGACACGAAGACGAACTCACAGAGACAGGACTGTCGCCAACTACCAATGAGTTTGTACGTGTAGCACAAAATTCGGGCATATCTTATTAATCAGAGAAACCAATCTTGCGTTATCAAGCCATCCCTGTCACCTTTTAAAATCAAGAAATTGTTTTTTGAACCGATCATTGCCGATATTTTAATCGCTGCTCATGTGAGTTTGCGAGTGTATATCATCATTTTCACCCATTTTCTCTACTGCCTTTCTGCATTCCGGTGGGGTTTATTAGTGGCGATTTTCGAAAAAATAAACTAAGTTGGTAGTTGGCCCCAGCCCTGTCTACATATATGTTCTTCCTCGGGTCTTTGTCAGTTTGCAGCTGTGCAATTTTTCTCGTTACAGCCAACTAGCACCAACTAAAGTGTTGTCTAGAAGACAGTGCTTGTGCAATGATTCAGGAAATATACATTCTCTACATAAAGTCTCAGTAGAATAAATAGTTAGTCAACAGTATTTTTAACTGTGTTGATGAGAGATGTGCGGCTGACAAGGGGACCGGAAAAAATGTACTCCATATACCATTGTACCATTGAAAAATTCTTTCAAGAAAGAAAATTTGCAAGGTAGGCGTAGCTTTTTCAATGAGCGTTTTATATCGCACAAAGTCTGAATGTGCGCTTAATACATTGAAAATGGTAGTATTAGTGATTCTGAGTGGCATATCAGCGCAAATGATAAAGAGTGATAAAGACTGATTGATTGCAGTGGAAGGTTTCTTGCGAGGGGTGCTGGTACACCTGCCATGTATGTTTTGCAGCAGATTAGTTTTTAAAAAAATGATTTGTTATTTAAGGCATTTGGAAGTGGAGGAACCTCATAGAGTCACGAGCACAGTTACGGAAATCCAGTAGAACTTTCACGTAGTACTGGAATGGATGTGATAAGCGCTGATATAAATGAACAATGTAGTCACCCTCTTCGCTGTGTGATATCGTGTTGGTTTGGTTGCAGGCAGGGCCCGCCAACAATCCTCTCCGCTAACCAATTTCGGCATAAAATTGTTCAAGGTAAGCAGTTCAGCTTTTGTAGCCTTTGGATTCCAAATATTTGATGATAGATTTAACGCTGCAGGCCAAATATGTGCTAGGAAAGTATATGCAATGTGGGCGTCAAAAGCGTTTTGCACAATAATGCTGTCCTTTATGAGATGCAGGCTTCTGTGTAAATACATTTATGGCATAAAAAAGGCGCCTAATTACTTTTACAACAAATTACTACCAACTCCCTAATGGTAAACGATAGTAGCTTTCTAAGACTGGTTGGTACCACAAAAAGTTTATTTGTAAGTGTTATTAAGCTGTCACTAAGCGCTATGACGAACACACCTTTCATATTTTCTGATGCAGAGTTCAAACTTCCCAAGAATTCTTCCATTGTGTTCATACTCTATTGTTCATGTCAACAACCCTTGCAATGAAGCTTTTTTAGTTGCCACGATTCAACGGGCTTACTGATGTTGTCATTGTTGGTAAATTAATAACACTGGCGGCAGGATTTAGTTCGCAGCTTTTGCGATAAACAGGTATCCTATGGGGTTCACTGTAGCATTTTGGACTTTGGGGAAGGTGCGTACAGCCATTTGCGCAACCAGTTGCCGGCACTGGAAAGTACACGCAATGAAAGTGTTGTAAAATATATATTTTAGGTGACGGAAGAAGTTTCTGCTAGTGCCAGTTATCCAGTGGCCCGTGCGTGTTTAAATGAAAGCACCGGCAAATGGAGCTTTTGACTGTTAGGATTCACAGAATACCCCATTTAGGTGCAAGGCATTTGTGGGCATTTGCAATCTGCTTTGCTGATATAGTTCTTCATCTAAAAAAAATCATTTTAAAAACATTGCAGCCCTTTGTGCCGCGTAGTAGCGCAATTATATGTAAATTCTTTATTTTAAGGCACGAAAGCATCACAAAAGCCTCTTTCACCGTGAGGGAACCATGGCAGCAAAGCCGCAGGTAGCCGCCGTCACTTTGAACAGCAGACACACTATTTGGTCGTAGAACAGAACATTCTTTTAATAGCCTCGCAAGAAGGTCTTCAAAAATTTGAGAAAAGCTTTAAAGGATTCGAATACATGCTAGCGGAATTTCTGTGCAGTCGTTTGTACTCCTTCATGAGTGAAATATATTTTGCGTCATAGTATTAGCCACCACCTATGAATCTTCACGCGCGTGCTTCCGAAGAACCTAAGGTAGCTTTAGGACACTTTTGTGTAGGACGCCTCTCTACCTCACTTTCAGATCGCATGAGATTGACTTTGCGTTCGCATTTTTATAAACCTGCTCCTAGTCCCGCTTAACCAAGCATGCGTTTCTGCTTTTTCTAAACTATGACATTTGCACACTAATTATGAGACTTGATGCACAGAGAACGATGTCGGTGCGGTGGCCCCGCTAGTATCGGATATCGGCGACGCGCGCAGCAAACTTCCGGAGCTAACCGGCGGAAAAGGATCTTCGCTTGCCGTCTTGCAGGCCATCGCCTCTGAGCTCGGCACGGTAAGTAAAGGACCGCAGCGATCATCATCATCACCATCATCATAAGCCTAATATAGTTATTGCTCTCAGTTAACGAGCCGCTCGTCTGCATAAAATCGCTGGTTTAGTACCTGACTGGGCCAAGCGTTTAATATACTATGCGGTGTGTTATTTGCGACTCACATATTGAGGCGTAAGCCTTTCTCGGCTCATGAGTGGCGTGGACGCAAGTTGTAGGCTGAAGTTGTCCGCAAAAGTGTCCGCAAAAGTGTCCGCACGAACTTTCAATCATAACTTCTCAAGTTATATGCTAATTAAAATAAAACGTAAAACTCATTAACCAACACCAATATTGATTATTATTCTGATAGTGTAGTTGGTGATAGCGACAATATGACAGCGGTAATCACAGCGATAGTGATAGTTCATGATGGCGATGAAATTGATAATGCTAATGATGATAGCAATGAAAAATAAAAATAAAGCATAAAAAATAAAGAAACAAGAAATTAAAAGTAATGAAAATCAAGACAAATTAAAATGAACCTTAAAAATCAATTTGCAGGGTATAACGGGACAGCGTAATGGGTTAATTCCCATATATGCAGAACGTTAAACGGACGCGCGCAGTGGAAAACCACGTAGAAGCGCTGCAAGGAGCCTTGCCGAAACGCGCGGTACTCAAGTTGCAGTCGTAGTTCGTCGGCACATCGTCCTCGACAAACCCGATGCCACGAACGCCAGCATAGCTTGCGCGCCGAACGAACGGGCAGCAAGCTTCGTGGTGAATGCGCCTTGGATGTGCGCTGCGTTGTTTGCGGCACCCCGCGTGATTCCTGCATCCCCGCACGGCTCACTGTGCCCGAACGAGGCGAGCGGGAGGCGCTGCCGTCGCGCGCTATCCTTTGGATCAGTGGCGCACATTGCGAGGAGGAGGGAGTGGTTTTATTGGGCACCGCCTGATGGCGCTACGTCCACGCCAAGCGAAGAGGAAAAGTAGCGGAAACGTGCTTTGCTAGTCGCTCAACTGCTACCTCTGTAATTTCCATGCTCATAATTACTAATATACACCACAGTACACGTCTCTAAAGCACCCTTCTAAGACAACACCGTATTCACTAGACAAGCCTTGTTCCTTAGAAATCATCTTAGCTGAGGAGGCCCTGGTTCGATTCCCCTACTCGACCAATTTCCTACTCTAATTTATTAATGATTCTAAGACTTTTCGCTCACGGCCGCCGACGCCGACAACAACTTTTCTGGGACACGGAGCCCTTAACGCTACCGCGATAAAATGGACAGAGGCAGGAAAAGGAAAAGTTTTCGCATTTACGCTCTTACGCAGACTTAAGTGGAATCTTGTAATTTTGGTATCCTTATTTGAAAAAAGGGTGCTACGAGCAATTCAAGGGAACTACGCAGAACGACAAGTGCATTGTGCACCGATATTGCTGAAATACAATAAGATTTATTACTTTCATTTGTTTCAGTACATCTATTTGCACTGGTCACATGTCAAAATTTGTCATAACAATCATGCAAGGTATGACCTTCGTATGTGCAGAATGCCAACCCATAAAGTTCGCCCAAGCTGTGGCAAAGAGACGCGAATTTAAGGAGTTCCCTGAGTTTTACCATGTTCGTCTCATGCCGGCTTCTCCATTAGCAAATCCTATATAAACGCAACATTAAACAATACGAAATTCTCAAGAATAGCGAATTCTCTGCGCTCTAAGACTTGAATTTTTTCCTTAAATTTGTACTTGTCGAATGTAACACGTTGATGGGATTTCTTTGCGAGATGCAGTAAATTTCATTTGGCTTGTTCCCACTCTTTGGAGGGGTTTAGACCTCTCCAGACGTAGTTATTTGGCGGTGATGAAGGAGAAGACGATCCATGGTGCAGACGATGAAATGAAGGAATACGAGGTCTGTTAGAAAAGTATCCGACTTTATTTTTTCTTACGAACACCTGATGGATTTGAAACAAGCACGCTTGCGCCAGGCTACCTTGAGCCTGCGTGCGCATGCACAAATTTTTTCTCGCCTGCCGATAGCGTCAGTCACTGGCACGCAGCGTTTGAGTGAGGCAGTGCGCAGTGCTCTCGTCGGTTTTTTATTGCAAGGAAAATGGCGGAGCGACAGGAGCAGCGCTACTGCATCAAATTTTGCCAGAAACTAGGCGACAGCCAAGTGGAAACTATTCGGAATATTCAGACGGCTTTCGGTGACAATGGTTTGGTTTAGGTTTAGGGGGGTTTAACGTCCCAAAGCGACTAAGGCTATGAGAGACGCCGTAGTGGAGGGCTCCGGAAATTTCGACCACCTGGGGTTCTTTAACGTGCACTGACATCGCACAGTACACGGGCCTCTAGAATTTCTCCTCCAAAGAAATTCTAGCCGCCGCGGCCGGGATCGAACCCGCGTCTTTTGGGTCAGCAGCCGAGCACCATAACCGCTGAGCCACCGCGGCGGCTCGGTGACAATGCTATGAGCAGGACACATATTAAGCAGTGGTACAATTGGTTTAAAGACGGCCGCACATCGGTGCAAAGAGAGCCACGCTCCGGTCCGCCATCAACATGCTGAAATGACTAGGTCATTGCCGAAGTGAACGCTGTGGTGACGCGGGACCATCGTGTGACTATACGAGAAATTGTGGAAGAGGTGGACATCACAAATTTTTCTGAACATTCTATTATCACCTAAAATTTGGCCATGGAGAAAGATGCGGCGAAATTCGCGCCGAAGCTGCTCACGGTGGAGCAAAAGCAGCTTCGTGTTGAAGTCTCACAGGATATGCTGGATTCCACAAACAGTGACCCCGACTTCATCAACACCATAATCGCTGGTGACGAGTCTTGGGTGTACAGTTACGACCCGGAAACCAAATCCCAGTCGTCACAATGGCAGCATTCCACGTCACCAAGACCAAAGAAGGCCCGCCAAGTGCGCAGCAACGTCAGAGTGATGCTGACTGCTTTCTTTGACTACCTTTGTGTGGCACACCACGCGTACGCACCCCACAAAGTAAACATTGACTAAAAGAATACTACAGGGATGTCCTCTGTCGCCTGCGTGGTGCTGTGCGGCGCATGAGGCCGAAGTTGAGGTCAACAGGAAATTGGCGCATCCATCACGACAATGCTCCTGCACATTCCTAGCACTAAATTCACACTTTTTTCGCGAAAAACCAGACTGCTGTAGTTCAACAGACTACTTACTCTCCTGATATGGCCTCCTGTGACTTGTGGCTGTTTCCCAAAATCAAGAGGCCATTGGAAAGAGCGCGATTTCAGACAAGAGAGGACATTATGGCTGCAACGACAGCTGAGCTAAACTTCATTCCGAAAAGGGCCTTTTCGGAATATTTCCAACAATGGCACCACCACTGGAAGAACTATGTGGAGTCCCAAGGAGCCTACTTTGAAGATGATTAGGTTTTCAAAGCTCCAGTTATGCCAGTTTGTTTTCTTCGGCAAAAGGTCGGATACTTTTCTAGCAGACCTCGTATATTTACAGACTTCACAAAAGTGAAAACTTCAGGTTACATAGGTAAAGTCACACAGACGATTTGAGCAAATTGCAACTAAAGAAAACCAATCTCAAAAAGATAAACAGCTATACAATACCTTACTTATCTACTAAATGTATCAAAGCCGAGGTGCTGTTAAAGTTACGTCCTAAGCACGCAGCGTCTACCTAGAGGAATTTGTAATGCTTTTTCTCCCCACTTTAATGGTTCAACAAATAAAGAACAACTTCTAAAAAGAAAGCTTTTCCTGCGCTAAAAGTCTTATTCTTAGGAAGAAAATATAAAGCCTTGAATTTTGTCACAATTACCGAGGACATTTTGCGTGTGACGATTCTTTGAGGTTATTACCTGATCACGTTGTATCATTAGACTGTTGCAGGTGTCGCCATGGAAAGGATAGTAGTAATCTGTACATTCTCTACATTGTATTGTTAATATGAATAATATTATTAATTTAGTAATAAGAAAGCAAAATGATCAAGGAGACCTCTAGGAAGACGGTAAGTGAACCCTGTGAAAATACTGAGTTTCTAATCTCAGCTTGTTTTTTATATAATGAGGAGGATTTCATGAGAAGTAAAGCTAGCCTTCAAATTTCACATAGCCTTGTTTTTTAAAGGTTATTATGACTAATTTTGTACAACGTATTCCTGGGAATACGTATATCCAAGCTGGGAATATGGTTTTCGTCACGGTGAGTGGTGGCAGTTGTTCAGGAATTCTTAAGAGTGAATAAAAGTAAGTGTTTACAGTTACCAACAGAATATGTCTGATGGTGTTTGAAAAACAGCCAAACAGTCGTGTGTTCAGCCGCTTGTATGCGTATTCAAACCTTGCTTCTCGAAAGCATCAACTGTGATTTCTTTTCCATGCATTGAAAAGAACCTTTGAAATTCCCTCACTACTCTCGTGGTCAAGTGGAAACCTTATTCATGAATTAAAAAGTGGCTTGCATTTCCACCCGCTGAAAGTTACGGGCATGCTGCCCTGTGACGCTTATCTGCTGCCAGATGTGGTGATGCTCACCACGCCCAGTCTAACCAGCGCATGGAAGGCCCATTTAAGTCTTAGTTATCATTAAACTTAAACAATGCACATTGTTATACGCCGAGCCCATGCTTAAAGACAATGCATCACAATCTTGCGAATTTGTTTTCTTTCTGTACGCGTCTAGTATTCAGTTCCACGCGGATTCGTGGTCACGACAAAGTCCTATGAACTCTTAACCTCAAGAGCGGAGTTTCGGAAACTTCTGCAGCAGATTGAGAACTCGAGGAGTGGGTAAGTTTCTTCTTTTCTTCTCCAAAGTGATGATCCAAAGTGAGTTCATGTACTCCGAATTAGACAAGAGCATATCTCTACCAGTCATGCGCCCAGAGCTGCGACTCTTAAGTTTTGCTTGAGTTTCGCTTCTAATGCGGCTTCCCCGAAAGTTTTCACACCACGAACTTCAAATGAAGTACGTAGCACACAATATCTGCTTAAACAAGCCACTGATTCGAAATATGGGCGATGGAAAGAACGAAGAGTAAAGTGCGAGTTAGGCGCAATTCCTTCTTGCCAAATGCTATCATTCAGAAGTGATGCGGGCAAAGAATCAGTTCTACTTCGTACATATTCATGTTATGGCGTTTTTACAGAAACGGCGGTGCACCCCTGCTAAAAGAAGTTTGCAGCCGGTGAGTTCACTTTTCATGCAATCTCTCCAATACATGGTTTTTCAAAGCAAAGATCTTTGCACATCTTCATTACGAACGGAAGAGTGCTTACAGGTAAACATTCCGCCCATCTGCCCAGCTTCCAGGGACGCGCTTGGCTGCATTTAAATAAACTTCTAAGCGGATTCATGTTTCGGTTAAAACAAACGTTTAAATCACAATTAGGGTTATTTTGTGTAACATCAGCTTGTAACTTAATCAGCTTCCAAATTGCCGTGTGTGATTAGCATTCATGGAGTTATTCACTGCGTATTGTTTGCAAAGACGCCATTTAAAGTAGAGTTTGCTTTATTGTTTAACCAGAAAGAAGAATGCCTGTGTTTTTTTTCTTCATTTATAAACCTGCCAGTTTCCGCGATTCATTGTCTCAACGGGTAATAGTCAGGGATCCCTTCTTTGCGAACTAACTTAATGTTTGTCTGAGTATTATGCACTGCACAACAAACCCAAATAAGACTTAGTAGAGTTCAGTCCAGCTCTGTTCTTGCAAAGAACTTACACCCTGCAAGCACCAGGTGCGCACAACAGCCTCATTCCCAAGCCCGAGGTCTCACATTCCGGGCAGGAGTCGAACCCCCTCTATGAGCCTCGGAGCGCCTGCTCTCGTTCCGTGATAGTCCCTCGTACTACCAAGACAAACGAAGGGAATACGCACCCCCAGCTCCATCCCTCACCATAGTGCAGGCTGCGCATTGGCGACAACTACAAACGCGGACTGCTCCATACCCTATACTGCTGCATGCCCGATACCCAGACCAATTCCCATAATCATGCAAACTTTGCGGCAAACCAGGAGAGCTCTTACACACCCTCCTCACATGCCCCACCTTCCCTCACCCCCCATCACCAACCGCGGCGTAGTCTTACTGGGAGTCTCTTCTGACCAGCTCGTCCGCTCAAGAACAGCGCCGGATCATCTCCAGCGCTCACAGAAGGATTGCGCTCCAGGGGCTATCCTTCGCGCTGTAAGGGTGCCTCCTCCTCACATTGAGGAGGCATCCAAATGCCATGTAGGGGGCTTCACCCCCACGATTTATATCATTGGCAATAAAAGTTTCCACCACCACCAACAGCCGAGGGAGCAGTATAGCGAGGCCCACGGATTCCTTGTTTCAAATACCTATAGGCAGGGCTAATATTTGATTTGGCTAATATTGGATTTGATTTGATTTGATTTGATATTCACCACAGGGATGCTCGGGCACAGGAGATAGCGTATGAAAATTTTTATATGGGTTTATTGGAAATTTGCCGGTAATAGCAAAGAACCAGCAGTTACATAGTTTCACACAGAAAATGAAGGTGACCACTGTTGGCTTAACATGCGAAGGTAAAATTCTTTCCTGCGGTTTATATCTGCAAGAATGCCGAACGAAATACATAAACAGAGCTGCTGTTATTTTCGGGAGATTCTAGTGTTGCTTTTTTTTTAAAGTAATCTTCATACGAGAAAAACTTTTTGACTTTAGCCGGTCAACGCGAGCCGATCGCCGATCGCCCATGCTGAAGAGGACATGACCAAAGGCAGTCACTGAGCTCTCGCTGCTAGTTATTCCTCAGAATAGATTTGTTAGGAAAACACATCGAGGAAGCTCACTATTTTTCCTCATGAAGATTTTATACTGCGTAGTAATAAGCAATAACCATGACATTCAAATTGCTTCCATATTTTTCGGCAGCTTTTCATTCCCTTAATATTTGTCCCTCGCCTAATAAAATACATTACTAAGGAATTTGACGCATAAACATTTCGCTTTACCTCATGCTGAAAAAACTAATTCGAAAAAAAGAACCTATATATTCATTCAAAACTTTAGGTGCCGGCTTAGTAGAAGACATGCCGCGGAATGAACGCAGCAAGCTGTTCAGAAAGGTTGGTATTAGTCGCTGCATTGTTTTTAGTTCTTTTCCTCAGCTACCGTAGTACTTGTAAACTTCTTACGCCATTTTGCACATATAATTATAATATTAACAATATAATAATAATAATGATTTATTTCCATCACCATACAGTGTTGGATGGGATGGGAATAAAAGTGGTTATCGCTTGACAAGGTTCCCACCCCCTGTACAGCTAGCGGGCAGTGGCATGCGACGGCATTTATGAGAAAAAGAGAGAGAGAGAGAGAAAAAAAAGACAACAGACAGATACACAATCACCATCGTGTGCAGAAAATCAATACGGGTTTAAGAAATTATAACAAAAGCAACAACAACAAAAAAGCTGTTTTAAAGATTATAACAGCAGCAACCAATACATGAATACAAGTTTAAAGTATGAATGCTAGAAAAATGTGGCTTCAGAAACAAAGCAGTTGAGGAGGTCAGAGCAGCTAATCTTTCCTATGTCAATGTTTGCAGCCATTAATCTAATTAGGAGTGAGGGAAGTTGGAATGTTACCATTTGGCGTCCATAGTTTGTTCTCAGTACAGGTACTACACAGTCTGGTTTGCCACGGCGTGGGCATGTGCACTGAAATAACTGAATATGGGCTAAGTCAGATATGTTTGTAATGCATCTTCTTTCGTCTATTTTATAGGTGCGCAATAGTTTATATGCATACAGGTTGAGAGCGTGAATAATCTTGTGCTTGGAAAATAAGTTTTTAGTTGAGTATCTATATGGCAGGTTACGAACAATTCTGAGGGCCCTCTTTTCAAGAACAGCAAGTTTTTTCATACTGGTTTGTGTAGCAGTACCCCACACTGATGAACAATAGTTTAGAAGTGAACGAAATAATGCACGATATAACAGAAGTTTTAACTTTTTTGGGAGACAACATTTGAAACTTGTCATAAATCCTATGGCTCGAGATGTTTTAAATGCTATATGACTTATTTGGTCGTCCATTCCATGTCTTCAGTACGCCAAGCGATTTGAATGATTTTACTAACTCAATCTGGTCTCGGTTGTAATGTAGCTCACCGAATTCACTGCAATTTTTTGTTTTTGGATGAAAGGGTATTGCGTTAGATTTTGTTGCAATAGCTGAAAGAAGATTGTTATCGGATCATGTGTTTATTTTTTCCAGGAGTATGTTTGCATTTTTCAGCAACTTACTACCAGTACCGTCGGATAAAAACAAACTGGTGTCATCAGCTTAAATTATAAAACGAGCGTTATTATCTACACTAGTGATGTCCTTAATATAAAGGTTGAATAGGAATGGTCCACGGATACTTCCTTGGGGCACTCCGTAGGTAACTGTTCGAAGAGTTGACTTGTATTTATTTATTTGGACATACTGTTTGCTGCTGCACAAGTAAGATTTAAGCAAGAGTAACGCTGCGCCTCTAATTCCATAACATTCATGTTTTTCCGACAAGATGCAGGTTTATGCAGTCAAATGCTTTGCTGTAATCTAAAAAAACTTCCAAGACCGACTTCCTATTTTCAAAATTTCTCAGTATGTATTCCTTCTAATGTAAAAGAGCAAGTTCTGTTGACCGGTTTTTTTTTTTGAAGCCATACTGTCAGTCGGTACTTATAGCGTGTTTATTTAAAAAGCTTTCAACTCCTTTAGGAATCAGTTTCTCGAAAGTTTTGGAGAAGGCGGGCAAAATACTAATTGGTCGATAGTTTCCAAACCTGTTTTTGTTTCCCTTTTTGTATATAACTGTTACTCTAGCAATCTGAATTCTTGCGGGGAAAGTGGAAGTTTCTATGCATAGGTTGTATATGTGCTCCAATGGAGCAGCGATGATGTCGATGACATACTTAACTGGACGCATCTGGATATTATCCGCATCACACGAGGTGCTGTTCTTTAGGTCACTAAAAGTTGACAAGATTCCTCTGATAGAGACAGGTTCAAGGAACAAAGAAGGGGGGCTCCTGTCAATGGATATGTGAGATGTATCAGCTGAGGGGTTCAACGCAGGAGTAAAATACTTACTAAACTCCTCTGCGAGACCATTACCTGTGTATTCTATGCCGTTGTCGGTCATTTTATCGGGATTACCAGCCTGTGAAACGCCAGAGTCAAGTGACCGGATTTTGCGCCAGAGTTTATCAGGGCGATTAGATGTATCTGCAAAGTAGTTCTCGTAGTACCTCAATTTTGCTACTCATATGCCAGAGTTTAATTTATTTCTATACTTCTTGGAACTTGGGAAAAAACCCACCTAGGCGCAAATGATTTCACGACACAAGAAGACACGAGGAGACAACGGAAAGGCGCCAATCCGTTGCCTCCTCTTCTCTTTTTGTGTCGCGCCTAGGTGGGTTTTTTCCCAAGTTCCAAGATGAAAAACTAACTAGCCCGTCAAGATGCCTTACTGAGCCATACTTCTTGAAGCGGTCAAAAATAAGGATATCTTTGGTGTGAACAAATAGCTGATATAGTTTGTGCTTTTCTTTAATGCGCGTATACAGCTCGCGTGATATCCACGGCTTTCTTATTGTTTTTGGTAGCCTCTTTAATTTTGAAGCAAAGTGTATGTTGTAAGCATGAGTAAAGTTCTCGAGGAATAAGTCATAAGCGCTCTCCGCACTGGCCTCTTTGTATATATCGGAGCAGTCCACACCTAGAATATGCACTCGAAATCTTTCGAAAGCTGGAAAAGATGGAATACCGATGTTGAAAACGAAGTCACCTGGAAACAGTAACGAATACCTGTTGTTCAGAAACGAACCATACCTATAGTATGTAAGGTGCCGTATGTTTTCCATACTAGAATTCCCATTGAGGTGCACCACAGTGTTAAATACAGTCTATAGGTGCCTACAGGGTTCCCGATAAATATAAACTTGCTGTAAGTAACATGAACATGTTGATTTGACGCGGCAGCTTACAGTAAAAGAGAACAAAGAAATATGCCCGCAGACCAGAACCTCAGAATTCTCATAAATGCCGCACAAGGTATGGCTAAGAAATCTTGCAGGACGCGTTTCCTGCACTATACGAAGCAAACATTACTCTGCCAGCAACCTGCATAAAATACTTAGCTCGAAATATTATGCGAAAGATTCGTGTTGTTGTACTCCTACTGCTGCTTTGACAGGCCTCCCCTTCGTTTGAATGATGTACCGAAAGCAGTATATTTATTTTACTGTGGAATTTTTTTTAATACGTTTTCATTCCATCCGCCTGATAGGCTTGTCTCCTACTTTGGTGAGCTATGCTGTCTGCGTCTTTGCAGCATTCGTGCTTTTGTGCTCATGTGATTTTGTGCTCATGTGCTCATGTACTCATGCATTCTTGAGGCTTATCGGTACTGCTTGCTCACTGCATTTTTTTTTCTCTCCGCCTTCACATTCGCCCAACTTTAAATGTCGCTTTTTCAAGAGGGAGCTACGACCGCTCAGGCAGTCATATAGCTACTTTCTTGGTATTTTGCATGCAACTTCTTGTTCCAACTGAAACCTTCATACCTTCTGGTATTTTCGTATTTGTAATGGTTTTGGTAAAAGACGCGGAGGAAACCCAGCTGTCGGAGCAAAAATAAATGCGTACACTTCCCGAGCATAAAGGAAAACGTGTTTTTTGAATCAGCTGTAATGGAACTATCGTGAATAATGTTTTTCTAACAAAGGGCCTGAAGCATTTTCTATTCCTAAGCGATTGTGTATGGCAATTTCGCATCCCTCTTCGAGGAATAACACATGTGACTTTCCGTTCATTAGCAGCTGCAACCGGCAAGAGCCTGCTGCGTTCGAGTAATTTCACTAGCTAAAAAATAATTTCTAAAGGATAATTTCTAAACAATAACTGCTGTAGAATAATTTTTCCAGTGGAAAAATGTGTCATAGAGTGTGACAGTAGGGATGGATTTTCTCTGCTCGTGTTTCCTCAGTCCGAGTTCTCATGTGGTCACATACAGGGTCGTAACTGCAATAGAAGACATGCAAATGCCTGAGGATGCACAAAGAGCGGTCATTGAGCAACTTGCCAGGTTTCCTGCCAACACAAGATTTGCCGTCAGGTCGTCAGCGTTGGGTGAGTCTCACACGGAAGGCTGCTAACACAATATCACCCTGTACTCAAAGTACCTCGATCTCATTTTCAATGCAGGAGAAGACTCTGAGGATATGTCAGCAGCAGGCCAAATGACAACACTGCTTGGGATTGAGGGCCAGGAGAAGGTGAGACAAAAGAGTGATATCTTTTTTGCGCATAATTTTGCAGTGAACGGTTACTATTCTTGAATTTATTTATTTTTAAGGTTCTGCGCGGAGTGAGCAAGTGTTGGGCTTCTCAGTTCAGTTTCAGAAATGTCAATTACAAAAGGTAAGTGGCTGCAGCAATAACAAGTCGTCATATATAAAAACGGATTCTGAACAGTTGTAGGAAGCCATTAATCGAAACGAAGGAGTTTAGGCACCTGCAGTACCACATTATAAAAATGCAGTGAGACACTTAACCAGAGCTGGCTTCAAATTTCAGTTCCTCCGCTCACAGTTCAAGCAACGGGGTGATGAATAAAAAATATCGCTGTGTTCACCTTCCATAATACAACATTTTGGGCGAGTTGGTTACCTACATTCATTATTACAGCGCAAAGACGGCACAGAACAAGAAGGGGACACAACAGCGCTGTTGTGTCCCCTTCTTGTTCTGTGCCGTCTTTGCGCTGTAATAATGAATGAGTGTTCACCTTACTGCACAAGTTCGAGCTGCTCTTACATTGTTTTTTTCTCGGAAACGCACCTATGGTCACCATTACGACTCCAAGTTTGAAAGACGGCAGCACTTTTCTCGAAATCAAAGAGCCAATTCCAATCACAGTGTTTTATTGGCATAGTTACAGCTACATGCATATAGAGATTATAATTGTAAGGAATAGGAATATTTATTTTCCGGAAACGAAATTCGTAGCCTGAGATACTTGGGAGGTACTCAAGTCTAATTCGAAGTTTAAGAGAGTGCGAATATCCGCACTCATCTATTTATTGCTGGTGACTGCCATCTCTCCTTCCTTAGCTTCTATGACCTCAGATTAACAACTTGGCTGAATCTAAAGCAGATTCCGGTGCTGTGGGCTGTTCCATGATGACTGAAGCATAATTACACGACATTAAAACTTTTGAAACGTGAATACCGACAACACCGTGGTAGACTGCATTGGACAACTGTCGCTGTGTGCTGTCGGCCAATTGTAATTATATCTAGTAATTAGAGGAAGTGCACAGTGCCGGGAATGACTCCTTTTTGATCGTGTGATGAATGTGGACTCGGACAGTGAGGTTCATGGAGGGAGCGGTGCAGGGAATGTGATTGATGGGCGCGACAGACACACATTGTAGCATTCACGTATTTGCCCTACCAAAGGCCAAAGAAAAAAGAATAACGTACAGCATGAATCGAAAGAAGAAGATATAATGGAGGCACAGGCCAAGCGCCAACCTTCTATTAGACATTCATTGTGAGAACAGGAGCACATCTATGCATTCTGAGCTTTGCAAAAGAAGGAAATAATAAAATGCGACAAATGCACAGATAACAATACAACCCTGTTCCGCTAACTCTCAGAATTCAGTTCCTTTTGCGGTTAGTGCTATGAACGGCACAAACGCGCACTCATTATCCGTGAGACTATTCAGGAGCTAAAACAACTTATCGCGTTAACTGATCGCGGTAATAACAAACAGTTAAGGTCACTCGAAAAACTGTTTGAAAGGAAGTACTCTTCAATGTGTTAGATGTAGAACTGTGCCGCTATGCGCTTTATTCTGATATTGTTTCAAGTGAATATTTATTATTCACCCGGTTTGGCCTTTCTCGGTCGTTCCGCATAATACCGGTACCTTGGTCAATTGTTTATGGGAATCCAACCAAGGTGGAGTAAATTTCTAATAAGAGAGTAACTACTCATTGATATCCAGCCGAGCGCAGCCATGCGGCTACATAGAAAAGCTATACAGTTTTTGAAGGTACATACCGGTACCATGCAAACGACAACAAAAGGCGTACACTTTCTTCTGGCTAGTGGTGGAGTTGGGCTGTCACATTTTGCTGAACAGCATGTGTTGTACAAGCTGAGCAGCTTTTTAGTGACCGAGAACACCACACTTACATATGTGCTCGCTGCCTTGCATACCTAAGATTGCAGCCATCTATTCCTTTTCTCCTTACTCGTGACAGCTGGATGCGCACTTGTTTACGCAGATTTTATTTTCTGCATAGCGAATTTGAAGCTGTCGTGGTGGCAACGAGACACGCGGCTGGAGCTGCCGTGTAAGCTGTACCTCATAATCCTACTTCTAGGATGCAGTACTAAATTTGAATCACTGCGTAGAGGGCTCCGTCCAATACAAGCATCGTTACTTTTTCCACAGAAAACGGGCGCTGACGGCACGAGAAACTACGCTCATCACGCTTCGCGGCTTACCCAAAAATGCCGCCAGCACACGTTAGCGTACGTCATACGCCAAGCTCTTGGTTTGTAATGACTGCTGCACTGAAGGTTATGCGGATGCATTTCTCATACAACCTTTTTATTACCTCCCAGACGGTCCAGGATCTAAGGGAAAGGTCCAATCCAGAACAAACTGTATAAAGCCATTTCGAGGCCGTGTCACTCGCCATGTAGCGAAACGTGCGTAGCTGTTCAAGTCATGAGTACTGCACGACACAGCTTGCTGTTGGTAGTGGTCGGCAGATACAGCGAAGGTGAGTGGGCATGGCGCTTGGTTGTAATCACACATAGGCAATAAGAATAAGCTTACCACGTGCAGCTGTGTCATGCAGCTCATTGTACGAGAAGAACCAGACATACGCAGGAACACTCACTGGCACGAATTTTCGCCCGCACAAACACATTTAAATATACTTACTTCCCTAGAACTGTATCCGAATGGTTCTCATATTTTTCTGTCCAGCAATTTTGTAGCAGAGTTCGAACGTCATCTCTTTATTTCATGAGCTTTGTTTGTTTTATGTTGCGACGCCTGTCTATATATTCAATTCTGATTGATTGTCTGGCTTATTATTATTTTTTTTTCTGTATGCATATGCTTGTCATTTCTTGTATTGCAAAATGTTGGAATGTGCCCCTCCTGCTAGGACCATGCATGGTCCGCAGTATTTCAAATAAAAACGAAGCGCTTACGGGAAACGACTTTTGCAAGCACGTAAAGAACGCTGAACATAATCTAGTCTAGCCGAAAGACAATGTTTATTGCAGGCCGGTTTTAAGGTAAACACGTACACGCTTTACATTAGCGAAATACTCGCAGGCAGTACGGGCAGCCTCTGGACGTGCCAATGGCAGTGGTGGTTCAGGAACTGGTTGACGCAAGTGCTGCTGGCGTCATGTTTACCTGCGACCCAGTCACCGGCAATCCGGCGGTCATCACTGTTACGGCCAATTACGGCCTGGGCGAGGTATATGGCGTTTACTTCGGTGCTCAGAAGCATGTTGGCGGTATGCTGATGACTTCTTTGTTAAAAATTCTGAATTGTATCTGTTCTCCTGTGCGCTAAGGTGATAATATCGGCGTTCTTGTTTTTGCTGCAGGAGATATTTGCCGCTTGTGATATCGGGCGGTACACAGAAAGCGTCGGTATAGACGGTTTCTTGAAGCCGAGATTTGGCTGTGCGGGTAAAAAAAGTAGCGTTGAGGTGCATAATACAGCCACAAGCTCCAACGTAGATTTTGAATTCGGGAAGCTTCTTTAAGTAGCAGGTCACATAATGGCGAAACTGTTGCTCTTCAGGCTATTAAGACTTCCACAGTCAAGAGTTCCTATCGTTACTGGCTGCTTTCTGACGACACATCTTACTAGCTTAACGCATCATTCGCAAAAAGCAAGTTGTAGTGTCCGCTTCAGTGCCATTGGGAAGCAAGACAGCGGCCCCAGCACACTGCTGGCTCTTGTCAGTTCCAAGCTGGAGTCGCATCACTTTTTTATATGTTTGCTCTAAAAAAATGCTTGTACCGACTTCTTACCGCCACGTGCATCGAACCGTTCGAAAGGCATTATGGAAGACGGCACACTTCTGCAGTGATTGCACATCGTTCATCTGTTAATCGCAATCCCTTTTGTCTAAGGAGCAGGCATAGAATAATTATAAATTCTTGAAGGAGCATACAACGGTCGTTGTACCGGATACAAATGCACAGGAGAAAAGCTAGCATTGTCGATTGTATTGTCACGGCTTGACGTACAGGTCCGCGGCGGGAACAGGTGAAAACAGGGGCACAATAGCAGGCAGGTCAGTCAGCATCAACGTCGTCGGCGGCACGCGGCGACCGCCCTTCGTCTTTTTGTTCTAGTAGTTACACTACCTCCCCCTGTGAAGAACTATTATAGCACCCGGCGACGCTATAAAGCGCCGGCGCTGAGATCGGCGTTACAGCGCGCGCTAGAAGAAACTAAAGATGGACAGCGCGTGCTCGGAGCGCACGCCCGGCACGGGCTGTTCGGAACTAGAACTCTGCCACGCTGGTCTTCTTGCTCTGGTGCTCCGCTGCGACTCCGCAAATATTTAACAGTGGTGACCCGGACGTGATTCGAACACGCAACCCGATGCTCGGGATTAGCATCGGGATGCAACGCATCACGATGCTAATCAGACAGCAAAAACACATGGCAGAAAACCGCACATGTGCCTAGCAAGTCGTGGTGGCCGATGTAAAAGGCAGAGGGAAATCAGGAAAGGGGCAGGCGATCATAGCGCGTAGTACGACTTAAGCCGGACTACGTGCAAAATTTAAGAGCGAGGGGAATTAACGACGCGATGACGGTCGCGTTCCTTTGGGAGGCACCTCGAAGTTAAGTTCAGCGATACGGCGAATAACCGTATCCAGGCCGAAGTAGGTATTTATGAGTATGTCAGAGAGACCTCGACAGCGTACCGGTGTCTACACCCAGACCTTGTTCCCAGGGTAAAAATGAACGTCACGTCGACGGACAATGTACCCACGAGCGTCGATATGCTTTTGGTGTTGGATGCGAGTTGCCGACCTTCCTCCGCGCACTCGCAGACTAGTCAGTTATCATCGCCTACGTCAGCAGGCGGCTAGGGCGGTAGCATAGCGTACAGTATCGTGGTTACCTGTCCGCCATGTTCCAGCTGGAAAGCAGACATAGATGTCGTCTCCCGGGGAGCGCTATTATGCGCGAATGTAACGTAGGGTCGTACCTCGTCCCACCTGCGATGGGCGACGTCCACATACATGGCGATCATGTCGGCCATCGTCTCGTTCTGCCTTTCCGTCAGATGGTGCGCAGTAGGCCGGCGTTTGCTGAGGCAGCCGAGACGGAGGATGTCCTGTGTGAGCTCTGTAAGAAACGCGGCACCTCGCTCAGTATCGAAAACGACAGGGGCGTCGTGACGGAGAACAGTACATAAAAAAAATTGAACTGCTTCAACAGCCGTCGCCGACGGAAGTGCTCGGCACTTGGCGCATCGGATTAGGCAGTCCGACGCTATGATAATGTACCCTTTACTCGACTGCGGCGTTAGAAATGGGAGGAGAAATCCATTACGCTGTGTGGAACGGAGGAGGCGCTGTTTCGAGTGTCTGGAGAAGACCAGCTGGTCGTGAGGGCGGTGTTTTCCACGTTTGGCACTCTCGAAAAATTCTTATGTAATGACGGACGTACTTACGAGGTTTCGGCCAGTAGTGCCTTTCTCGAATGCGTGAAAGCGTTCGGCTGGGACCAACGTGACCAGCTGTAGGATCGTCGTGACAAGCTTCGCCGACCTCGATGTGGTGGTCTTCCAGCACAGCAAGGAGGGACGACTTGTGGCTGCTGTCGAAATTCTGCTTGTGCAATACACTGCACATTATCCTGAACGTCGGCAGAAGAAGGAGCAGGGCGTGGGGCAGCGCCTCTTCGTGGCGTTCCAAGTGCGCCATCAGCTGATCAAGCTGACGATCATTGCGTTGACGGCCAGCCATATCTGCGTGTCCAGTGCCACAAGGAAGTCGCCCTCGTCGTCATTTTCGTCTTCTGGCGCTGGCTCTACGGGAGCTCGAGAAAAGCAGTCAACATCACGTTGTTTGCGGCCCAATTTATATATTATGGTGACATCGTACACCTGCAGCCGAAGGCTCCACCGAGCAAAGCGGCCTGCAGTATCCCTGATATTGCGAAGCCAGCACTGCGAATGGTGGTCGGTGACGACATGAAAGGGTGACCGTACAGATAGGGCCAGAATTTGGTGATGACCCAGATGACAGTGAGGCACTCTTTTCAGTTGTAGCGTAATTACCCTCCGCTGACGAAAGAGCTCGGCTGGTGTACGAGCTAATCCGCTCAGCGCCGTCCTGGAATTGCCCAAGCACTGCCTCTGGTTCTTTGGTGCTGGCATCCGTGTAGAGATCAGTGTCGGTGTCTTGATCGATATGACCTACTAGGAGGGCGGGGGGCGCTGCACGGGTATGTTTTAATAGGCAGAATGCTTATTGCTGCTGCTCGGTCCGCTCAAAGGCTGCGCTGTCCTTCGTAAGGCGTTAGTGGTGCCGCGATCTGGGCGAATTTCCGAACGAAACGCGTGAAGTGCGCACAGAGACCGAGGAAGCTTGGAGTGGTGAAGAGAAGGGAGGGAAGGGTGCGGCAGCAGCCGTTTTCTCAGGCTCTGGCTTCACACACCCTAGGCTGACGATGTGCCTGAGGAACTTCAGCTCACTCTATGCGAACCGAAATTTCGAAGGCTTGAGCGTGAGTCTGGCGTTCAGGAGAGCTTGAGAAACCGCTTAAACGTGCACCGGATGATCGGCGAAAGTGTTTTAGAAGATGACAACATCATCCAGATACACAACACACGTCTGCCACTTCAGTCCGGCGCGCCCAGTATACACGTCTCGTTAAAATGTCGCGGGCGCTGTGCACACTCCAAACGGCATCACTTAAACTCGTAGAGGACATCCGGGGTTATAAATGCGGTCTTCTGCCGGTCGCGCTCATCCACTCTAGCCTGCTAATATCCACTCTTCAAATAGATGGATGAAAAATAGCTGGCGTAACGTAGACGGTTGAGGGTGCCGTCGATACGAGGTAATGAATAGACGTCGTCTTGGTCACTCTTCGTCCCCTTACTGAATCACCTGTAGTCTACGAAAAATCGAAGCATCCCGTATTTTTTATTTTCCCTTTTCATTTGCTTCAATGGAACGCACTGCGGCGGTTGGCGAATCGGGTGCGTTGCGATGTCGACAATAATTCTATGGCGAACACGGGATGTCGTCACGAAATAGTCGTGGTACCGATGCAAAAGGTATACCGCTCGGGATCAGCGTTTGGAGGCCGTGCGAGCGGGCGCGCTTCACATGCGCTCCGCGAACTTTATCTTTTATGACCGGATTAACTCATCCCAGCCGTCTGAAACTAGTATTATCAGCTTCTGCTTCTCGTCAGGAACCTGCCGATACCAACCTTTCCCGGTTTGGACTAACACATGAAGAGGCAAGTCCATATCTTTTCCTCACAGCGCTGCGTTAAGAGGCTAAGCCTCTCGACACAGCAGCCACTGACACCGAACGCCGCTTGAGACGCTGCTTCGCACTCGCACCCCCGGTGCGTCGGCGCCTCGACAGCGGCATGAACCCCATCGTAGCAGAGGGAGAACAAATACTACCCTCGGAACTTGCCTCTACCAACGGCTGGCAATCAGCGCACGACAAGCGAAGCTAAAACCGCAAATCCCCTCCCACCATTACTCCAAATCTGCCTCAAGTCTCGGCCGGGCGCCTGCCCGGCCGCCCTAACTCTCTTTCCGACTCCACCTCAAGCTACCCATCCACGATGATAAGATTATCCTCCGACCCCGGGGCGGCCTGAAGCTTCCGACCGTGAATGGCGCTGTGCTTCGCAAAGCCATTCTGCAAGAAGCCCGCCTCGGACCTCAAGAGGCCAACCGCGACACAGTCATCATCAGTACCCTCCAACATCTCATCCTTATCAACACTTCCGACCAGCAGCGCCGACTCCGCTACCTCTCCATCAAGTCCATACACATCAGAGGCACCACCTACGTCATATACTCCTGCCAAGTAGCCCCGGAGGACTGTGCCCGCGGCGCGGTCTACAGGGTCGCTCTCGACCACTCATACGAAGACATCAAGGACCATCTCTGTCATGAGCGGAAACCTCCCATCGTCGACTTTCGACGGATGGGCTCGACAGAGTCCATCATCATCCTCTTCGAACAAGACTGGGTGCCCAAGCACATCTAGCACTCCACTGCTCTGTAGAGGTGCTACCTGCTCAAAAAGAAGATCGAGCACTGCCTTAACTGCGGCGTACTCGGCCACCGCGCGGATGTTTGCCCGGTTCCCAAGCAACGCCGCTGCCCCGGCTGCGTCCAAGTAGAAGCTCCCGACGACCACTCTTGCACACCAAAATGAAAGATATGCGGCAAACCACACCGTACGGTGGAAAGAACGTTGAAGGCACGCTTCCGTACCCCATACCTCTTCAAAAAGAGGTATCGAGATGCCAAGCGAGCCGCCCAGGCAAACGCCAGCCAGGCTTCCACCATTAAGGCTCCACCCGAACAACTCAGCCGCTCCACGACCCGCAAACCCCGGGCCCCAAGGCTCACCCCGGAGTCCTTCCCGACGGTGCAGCTTGCCGCACCGAAACAGCCGCCTAGCACTAACAAGCCCAAGGCCCAGTCCCGCTCCTGGACCGGAAACAGGCCACCACCACCTCCACTTCCCCCGAGACCACCTGCCCAAGCAGCCGGCTGAAGCACCAGTCAGAAGAACTGGGCAGGCGTGGCCTCCCAGAACTCCGCCAATCATCTCTATGAACAGCTGTTGCGTGTCCGCGCCAGCTAGCCTCCCTCCGAACCACCAGCTTCCACCTCCAGGCTCAGCTGCGTGCTCAGCTGCGTGCTCAGCAGCAGGCCCAATCCCCTACTCTGGTCCCAGCGGTCTCGGCCGCTCCTACAGCCACTCTTTCATCGCCGCCTCTCCCTACTCGGGAACCACCAGTCAAGAAGCGGGCTGTAACACCCCCTACCTCCTTGACTACAGCAACCCCGGCCGAGATAACCCGAGTTATACCTCCCAAATTCGAAGAACTCATGGGCGCCTGAATTCAGGCCGCGGTGTAGACGGCCATCCAGGCCTTCACCACTGAATTCTCCAGACTCACTGCCCGTCTAGACGTATTCGCTCCCCAAATTGATGAACAATATAAGGAGCAAGAGACTCGCCACGCGACAAGCAGGCCAAACACGCAGGCCCCCTCGTGGTGCTACCATTACCAAGTGGGACTCGTTCCGCACCTCCTGTGCAGCTCCTACTCCAGACACCATATCAGACATAGCTATTTGGACCGACTAACTCCAGCTTGTGCTGCCGCGTGGCCTAAAAAGGCCCAGCTTCACACCCTTCCTAACTGCAGCACGGCAAACGACACCTTCAGTGATGGCGAGACCACGCATTAGCCTCACCACCTGGCAGTGGAACTATCGAGGCTTTGGTTCCAAGCGGGGTCTGTTTCACTAGTTCGTAGCTGGGACAGACGGCCCCGACGGGCTGCAAGAGCCCTCCAATCCCCTTACCCTACCCTGCTACCTGCCCATCGTCCCCATTTCTCCTACACCCCTTCGGGTTACATTCCTTGTGCGCCATGCGCTCACTGCCATCTCCCACCCCTTAGACGTCCCCGAAATAGATCATTTAGCCATCGAACTCGTGCCGCAGCACCTTCGGAATAACAGTCCCTTCATCCTCAGCGAATACAGCCACCTGACGTGCCTGCGGTACGACTTCGGCTGACTAATGACGCTTGCCAAGCGCACCGCACAAAAATTGCCTCTCCTAATAGTAGGGGACTTCAAGGCCCCACACGCGGCCTGGGGCTAAACAACCGACACCCCTAAAGGGCGCAGGGTATGGCGCGCAGCTCAACAGGCCGGCTTCTGCCTTCTCACAGACCCCACCACCCCTACTCACATCGGGAACAGCGTCTGCTCAGACACTACACCCGGCCTCACCTTCACCCACTGCCTCCCTCACGCTGCGTGGTATAACAGCCTGGAGAATCTGGATAGTGAACACCACGTTATCGAGATTCTCTTACAAGCAGGCCAAACACGCAGGCCCCCTCGTGGTGCTACCATTACCAAGTGGGACTCGTTCCGCACCTCCTGTGCAGCTCGTACTCCAGACACCATATCAGACATAGCTATTTGGACCGACTAACTCCAGCGTGACATGCGGGCTGGGACTCGCACACTCCCTGAGGACTTCCCTGGAGACGCAATGGCTTCCCATCTCCTTGTGCAATGGGTAGGCCAAGGCGGGTCTCGAGCGAAGGTGGCCGCGTCTGCGCTGGAATAGAACACTCAGACGCCAACTGGCCCGTTTGAACAAGGAGATTGAGACGCATGCTGCGACCCTATCTCTCCGAAATAGGGAATACCTCTTTAACAGGCTGGGTGGCAACATGAGCCTGCACCAGACCTGGAACCTATTCCGCCATCTCATTGATTCGACTCAGTGTAGCATACACGAGAGACACAACCTCATGGAGCTCATACACACTTCCGAGGCCTGCTCGCAGGAACTCCTCGTTGAGATTCGTAGTCTCTACTTCCCCGCATATCCTCCCGCAGACCACCCTGACTATATAGGCTACCCCAATGACCTCCTCGACTGACCGATCACCGAGGCGGAAGTCAGGGCAGAAGTTCAGCGCCTCAACACGTCCCCATCTCCTGGCCACGATGGAGTGCACTACAAGGCATTCCGCAACCTCTATTCCCCGTCGTCAAAGCCCTAACCGACTACTTCAACGGATGCCATGCGCGGCGCCCTCCCACCTTAGTGGAAAGACGCAGTAGTCTTTATTTCTAAATCCGGTAAACCACTTCTCCCCGCTAACCTTTGTCCATTTCTCTTACGCCGTGTTTGGGCAAGCTTATGGAGCACGTTCTCCTCACCAGGCTCAGCCAATATCTGGAGAGAATAACCTCATGCCTTAGTGCATGTTTGGTTTCCGCCGAGGCTTATCCACCAATGACGTCTTTCTACAACTCAAACACCACATCCTAGACTCCCCCGCGGGCGACATCGAGGCTTCACTCGGTGTCGATCTGACAATAGCTTTTGACAACGTCACTCACTCAGCTGTCCTAGAAGGCCTCCACACCCTAGGCGTAGGCCCGCGTATGTACACTTACGTCCGCGACTTCCTCTCCGAACGCACAGCCACACTCACTTTGGGCGATCACCATGTGCCTGATGGGAACACGGGGAACGCCGCAGAGGGATGTGCTGTCTCCTATCCTCTTCAACACAACCCTTCTCCAACTCCCGCCACGTGTTTGCCCCTCCATGGGTTTGCCCCTCTGCATTTATTGGTAATAAATGTTTTCACCACCACCCACCGATGCAAACGAGAGAGCAGTTCGCGTGTTTGGGAAGGCTCAAGGTCGCGATCGATGTACAGGGGCAACGTCGGGCGGTCTTGTGACCCGGACGGGGCCTCCTCCACAGGCAGCGCAACAGCTTCGCGAACGTCGCTAGGTTCCTCCATTTGGGCTCTAACTAACCCTTTAGTCAGGTGCTGCAGCTCGTTCCTGAAGTTGGTCAGGAAGATGTTGGCACGCCAACATTGAACATTTGCGATCCCCCACGCAACACCAGCGCCCCGCGTAAGCACCATCTGGGCACTTGCTTCCAGAGTGCCTTGGGACAGGCGGCGGTTATATCGGCTCGGACCGGCACGAAACCTGTACACAGCGGTGGCAAGTGAACAAGGCCGGCGTCATCTTGCAGGGCCGGGAAAGTATCGACGATGACGAACGTTCACGGAGGGCCAACTTGTTCCGCCTTAATCGATTGAGTCGCCATATTCAGGGAGAAAGTCCATGCCAAGAAACACATCCTTAATGCAATTCTCCAATATCACGCATGTGGCGGTGCATGTCTCACCGTGAGACTCGACGCGGTCCATGCGCTTGATAACATGGTTAGCGAGGTGACCTCCCGCAGGTACGCACGGGTGGGCCGTCCCACTGGGTGGTATCCTTGCGAAGACGCCGAGAAAATTTGCCGCTGAAGACCGAGTAATTAGCGCCGCTGTCGACAAGCACCGCTACGTCGCAACCGTCGATTAGAGCGTTTGCGCTCCTTGAGGCCACAAAATCGTTTTCGCTTGCAAGGGCATTACTGGCCGAGCTTGGACATTCCGACGTAGGCGGAGGTTCCTAGCTCCGCGTCACTCCGGCAACACTACCTCCGGACATCGCCGTACTTACTTTTTCCGAAGTGGCGAAAGGCTCTCATAGCGAGACCCGTGAGAAGGGGGTGGTGGGCGGCGAAGTGGTAGTGACCGGGAGGTGTGAGATAGAGCTGACAGCGGCGATGGAGAACTTCGAAGGTAGTCCTTTATCTCGCGGGGCGTTTCACGTAGCGGGGCGCGGATCAGCCCGGCTGAAATCTCTAAGGCCGAGTTCGCATTTTCCTGACGCCCAGCGCTTCCAGGTGTAAATCAGACGGTGGCAGGAACTCGCGGTTTCGAGGACTGGCATCGGCATCGCTCTGCTACCGGAAATTGACGTAAGGTTCACGCCAGCGGCGTAGCTCAGAGCTGGTTGGCCGACTTCAGCCACAATTGGGACGTTTTGTGGCGCGTGTGTCACAGTTCTTCCCAAACAGCTTTCGCAATGGAGGCGTATGCAGGCTGCTCAGGAGCTTGGAAGAGCCTTTTCAGATTACCGTGGATGACGTCGCAGATTATTCCGCGAACACAGGCCAGGCCAACACTGCCCAGGCCAGACGAGGTAAGAATTGTGACGACAGGAAAGGCGCTCGCTCAGTCGCTGAAACTGACCAGTTCTTGTCGCCTATGCGTGCTCAGTGTTGGTCGCTTCAGCGATGAATCTGGCTACTGTGGTTGGAGGACTGTGAATGAGGGCTCCAAAGATGTCATTCCGGACACCCCTCATCAAGATCCACACATTTTTCCCTTCAGTAGCCCGAGGGTCAGCGCAACTTCAACGCAGCTTCTGACGCTTTTGATACGAGCGTGGAGCAGATCAGCATTCTGTCGTCGATGCTGGTTAACAAACTTGTGTACCTGTTCGCTCTTGCACGTCTCCCATAAAGTTACCGAAGCCTCATGGTTCTCGAACCAATATTTTGCTTCGGCATTCAAAGAGAAGTATAGGTTCTGCAGGCATTGTTTGGTGCCCACCCGTTATGTCGAGCTACCCGTTTATAGTGCTGGACGCTCTTTCAAACCATGAAGGACATCACCATGGATCGTGGCGATAAAGCTTGGGGTTAGACGCACGAAGGCGCTCTTCGGTGAAATCGCAGGATAGGTTTCTTGCAAATGGCACGCCATCGTGACGTTGGTCCTAGATGTCCTTGATCCCTCGGGAAAGAGTCCGAATTCAGGTGCTTGGTCTTGGTCACGTTGGCTAGCGCTGATCGCAGTTTCTGCCGAGGGCTCCAAGAAAACCCGACGACCAGTATTTAGCCCCGGGCTTGAATCACGATGCGTTGTGCGCTGCATGAGTTGCGTTACCGAGCATCTCCAACTTATGTCACGACTTGGCATGCAGGCCGGCGGCGAGAACAGGTGAAAGTAGGGGCACAAAAACAGGCACGTCCACCAGCAGCAACGCCGTCTTCCAAGTAATTATCTTCCAGTCGGTACAATATATCCCACTAGGTTGGTTGTTGTTTATTCACGAGGCTTCTTGCAGCTCGGTGACCTTACTCTAGTTCTAAGAGTGGTGAGCTAATAAATAATTGACAGCCAGAATGGCAAGGGTGTTGAAAGCGATTTTCATGGAAGAAACACCATACTCTTCCAGCTCAGCAGAGGAGATTGGTTCGTAATCCTACAAAAATAGCAACAAATATGTCACCTCTATGCAATTGAAAGGAAACGGTAGAAATTGCAACTTTAAAAAATCGAAGTAAAAAAAAAGGACCCTCTGCATTATGTTCTGGGCTGTAGGTTACCCAGTTTCAAGGATCGCCGCAATGAGAACACTCTTTAAGACGTACATTGGCTTGAAACAGCATATTTAATTTTGTTTTTCTATAAGCAATTATCTGATGCCATTGAAATTTAAGCCAAGTATTATCGGCTCAATTAAAATGCAGTGTCCAGTGGCTTACCATCAAATTTATGTGAGCAACCAAACTTTTCAGGCTGCTGGTTGTCCTGCCCACGGAAGAACGGCTCCTTTTCAAATCAAATGTTATTACTCACTACATGTCTCTTATTCTCTTACGCAGTCGGTAGTGTCGGCGTCTGCGGAACCAGACACTTTCATGCTCAAGAGAGTGGGCGAAGAGAGACCCCGCATTCTGTCTCAGCAGCTGGGCCGAAAATCCGTCTACACAGCCTCATCCGGTGTGTATAAAATTGCACTTTTCCGTTGCTGATGATAACAACTTTAGGTGCGGTCCTGCTTCAATACAAACATTAAAAGCTAGTCGTGCAATGGAACCGTCCAGCTGAAGGGAACAGTGAGAGTAACTTATTAATTTAGTTAGCAAGTCGCAGTTAAGATTCAATGGAGAAGTGCACAACAAGGAGGAAATATGAAAGAAGACTACAGATTCTAAATATAAGTGTCGTACTTGTACAGGTGTAGTATAATTGGTCACTAGTCTTGTACTTCAAAAAGACCGTATCTAGCACGCCAACCACAATAAAAATGGAGGATCACTTTTTAAATATAGATGCATACCTGTCCCCGGTACAGCTTCGCGTGTTTCGCGTTCGTAAGGAAGGGAGAGGCAAGATATTTAAAAGCGTGCTACCAAAAAACTGACGGTTTGTTTTTTCTAATTTCGAGGATAGCATAACAAAGAAAGAGCGGAATATATTGTTGTGACTAAGCAAAGAGATACAGTATGAATTAGATATTGCCACGTATCATTGTAGTGTCCGTTTGTTCGCGCTCGAGGCCGCAGGAAAGGGGTGCTATCATTTATGTTTGTGACGCCAGAAGCGACCGAACTAATCTCGATTGATCACAGCCATGAAGAGCTGCATCTACGTTTTTCTGGATTACTGTAGATGATCTTGACCGATTATCTGGAAGATTCCTTGCTGGTTTTAAATTGAGCGATGCAGCGAGCGGCGGGCATTCGTAGTTCGACGACTTACGAGCACGTTGGTTGCTTACGCCGCCGCCGAGTGATTCAGTTCTTTTGCGGGCGCAAGTCAGCCCAAATAAAGAGCTTCGTTTGCAAGTCCTGCTGGTGTCTTCCTGACCGTTGGACTGCCGTCACTAGAACGTGACATCTGGTGGAGGTGCTGGGTAGCCTTCCATGTTCCGGACACCCCCTACAAGTCGTGACGCCAGCCCTCTGAGTCATTCACCGCAAGACCTGAGTCCTGTCCACCGCGCAAGCCGACGTCTGCTAAGGGGCGCTCCTACGTTCGGGATTCTGCCGGACCCCAACCGGAAGCGAAAGCCAGTAGCAACGTCCACCATGAGCTTGCCCCAGACGACGACTCCAGTCACTCTGCAGCAGCCCCGGGTGCCACCAACCTTCGAAGCTTCGCCTGGCGCCGACCCCGAAGAATGGCTGGAACAGTTCGACCGTGTGGCTATTTTTAACCAATGGGGCGATGCCACGAAATTAAGGTTCGTCTTCTTCGCCTTCAACGGACCAGCAAGAATCTGGTTTGAAAATGAGGAAGGTAGTCTCGCGAACTGGGAACTTTTTTCCTCGTCCTCGTCGAGCGTCGTAAGGCTTGAGCGGGTTCGCTTGGCACTACTGCTCCGGATGACGGAAGTGCCGGGAATGGGCCGTCAGCATGATGATTCCCAACTGCAGGCGGCGAAGTAGATCCTTCCAGTCTCATATCGAGCCGTGATGCGGATTCTTCTGGCCTGAATGTATCGCCGTCCGGGCGCGCGTCGTCCGCAGTGTCGGGTGACTGTGTTTCTGTAGCGCCGTCTAGGCGTGCCTCTTCCGCAGTGTCGAGTGACTGCGTTTCTGCATGCCGAAGACGTACAGAGGGCAAAACACATGCCTAGAACAACCAAACTCTGCGTTCCGGAGCTCCCAAAGCCGCTACAACCAAGAAGGCAAAAAATGACGATGAAATTCCATGAGTATAACAGCCCATGTTTACATCCAGACCATTTTTAACCAAATCTAATCGCTAGTTATCGCGTGTTACGCCCGAAACACGCTCAGAGCGTGTTCTAGACATGCGTTTTGCCCTCTGTACCTGGTCCACGTGCCGCCGGACAATTGCTCCAGGTGTTTCTACTGTAACCATTCTGGTCCCAGAAGTAGATGTCACATGCCCTGGTATCCATTTGTCTCCTGTCCCATAGTTGCGAACGTGCACACGGCTCTTCAATTGGGGCAGCCACTCCTGGCTGTCCAACGGTGCGTCTCCACTAGCCTTCAGGAAACACGTATCCAGGCGCGATCTAATCTGGTATCCTAGAAGCATCTCTGATGGCGACTTGCCGCTCTTCTGGGGCGTCCTGCTGCAATTGAGCAGTAGACGCATAAGTTTGTGCTCCAATTTGCCAGGCCTCAACTTCCGGAGACCATCTTTCACCGTTCGGACTGCTCTTTCGGCAGCCCCGTTAGATTGCGGGTGGAAGGGGGCGGTCCTAACGTGGGATATGTTGTTGTTCTCGACAAATGTTGCAAATTCACGACTAGTGAATTGTGTTCCGTTATCGGAAACGATCGTTCTTGGCACGCCAAATCGACTGAATATGTCCCGCAAACAGTGAATTGTAGCTGTCGTGGTAGCGTGCTTCACAGGGATTGCTTCTATCCACTTGGTGGGCGAATCGATTAGCACAAGCACCATCTTGCCTTCTATCGGTCCGGCAAAATCCACATGGATGCGCGACCACTTCTCAAACGTTTGTGGCCAGCTTGCTGGTGGAGCGGCTGGTGGCATGGGCAAATTGTCGAGGCAATTCTTGCACTGAGCCGACATTTCCTCAATCTCTCGGTCAAGGCCTGGCCACCAAAACAACGATCGCGCAATGGATTTCATCGGCGAAGACCCTTGGTGGGTTTCATGCAGCAGCTGCAGCAATCGTTTTCGTGCACCGGCAGGTATAACCACTCGATGTCCCCAATAAATTAACCCATGTGCCAGGGACAACTCAAGTCGACAGTCAAAAAATACCGCCAGGCACGGCTCAAGGCCTTTAAAGCTTCTCGGCCAACCGTGTAGCACGTAATATTTGACGCGCTCTAGTGTCGAGTCGACAGCTGTGAGTTCCTTCAGTTCTCGTGTCGTAACGGTGCCTTCGTCCAGGCTTTCCAAAGAAAAAACGTACTCTTGCGGCTCTTGGGGCTTCATACTAGGACCGGATGACTGCAGAGGAAGCCTGCTGAGGGCGTCCAAGTTCAGCAGTTGTCTTCCGGGAGTGTACTGAAGTTTGTACCGATATCCTCCGAGATAGAGTGCCCAACGCTGAATGCGGGCTGCAGCCATGGAGGGTGTCGGGCGGTCGGGTCTAAGCAATTCGAGGAGAGGCTGGTGATCTGTAACCAAGGTGAATTCACGGCCCAACAGATAGTCTCGGAATCTGGTGACCCCAAAAACTAGTGCCAGCGCCTCACGCTCCAGTTGCGAGTAATTCTGCTCGGCTTTAGTAAGAGTCCTTGAACGGAATCCGATCGGTCTGTGGACGCTGCCTACTGTGTGAAACAGAACTGCGCCAATGCCGTGTGGCGAAGCGTCGCACTCTAGCTTCAGCTCCTTTAACGGGTCAAAATGGGCAAGCACTTCGGCATCCTTGAGGCACTGTTTGGCCTTGACGAACGCAGTTTCCTGGGGGTGGTTCCACTGCCATCGCGTATTCTTTTCCAGTAACTGGTATAACGGGGACAACACGGTTGACATGTTCGGCAGAAACCTTGAATAAAATATTATCATTCCGACGAACGAACGCAGCTCGCTCACGTTACGAGGGCTCGGTGCTTTCATGATAGCTTCTACGTTCTTTTCCGTCGGGTGAAGACCGAGACGATCGATACGGTGTCCCAGATAAGTAACCGATTGCTGGCTGAAATTGCATTTGTCGTATCGCAGCTTTACGCCGTGCTCTCGAAATCGCTGCAACACAGTTTTCAGCCGAGCTCCGTTGTCTGCCGCCTTTTCAGACACAAGCACGTCATCTAAGTATGCCTGAACTCCAGGAAGGCCCGCTAGAATGGTGTCCATCTTCCTTTGAAATATAGCAGGAGCAGAGGAAATGCCGAACGGCAGCCTGTTGTAACAGAAGAGCCCTTGGTGCGTATTAATCACGCACAGCTTGCGTGAAGCTTCGTCTAGTGGCACCTGGTTGTAGGCGTCTTTCAGGTCGAGTGTACTAAAAACTTCACCACCGCTTAACGACGCGAACATGTCTTCAATCACCGGAAGGGGATACTGCTCAAGTGCACAAGCCTGATTCAAGGTGGCTTTAAAATCCCCGCAAATCCGCACTGTGCCATCTTTTTTAAGCACTGGTACTATGGGGGTCGCCCAGTCCGAATATTTTACAGGAGATATTATGCCTAGCGACACTAGCCGATCCAACTCTTTTGCCACTTTGTCGCGGAGCGCGTACGGAAGCGGTCTTGCCTTGCAGAACTTGCTAACTGCACCGTCCCTCAGCACCAAGCTGGCTGGGGGTCCCTTCATCAGGCCCAATTCCTCCGAGAATACATCCTCGTAGTTGCTCCGTAAGGCATTGATGCGGCTGATGGCTTCTCCCGCCACTGGCACTTCACCTCTACTGACTTGCAGTACCGGAACTCCAGCTCTATCCAGCAGGGTTAACAGGTCTCGCCCGCACAGGCTTGGTCCGTTGTAGTCTAGCACTATGAGTGTGCATTCAACTGACACACCTTGGTGCGCAACAACTAGCTGAAGCTCGCCTAACACAGGCAGCCTTCCAGCGTAGCACGAAAGTTTCAGATGTGAAGGCTTCAATTTTGGGCAGTGTTTGCAATGCTTATCGAAAACCTGTCGCGCTATGACGCACACTGGTGATCCTGTGTCTACTTCCATTGCCTGTTCTACACCGCCCCAATTGAATGTGCGGCGAAGTGGCGGCTCGAGACACTTCGTTCGCGCCGACAGCAAAGTCCAGATCTACACCGCCCCAATTGAATGTGCGGCGAAGTGGCGGCTCGAGACACTTCGTTCGCGCCGACAGCAAAGTCCAGATATGAGCATTTTCATAGCAATCTTCCGAAGTGGTTTCTTGCACTGTTAATGTTTGGCCATGAGGCGCAGGTGCAGCAGCCTCGAGTTGCTTGTCACGGCGATTGGGACACATTTTTGCGAGATGTCCACGTTGACCACAGTGATAACAGCGCGATTTGGCCCAGCTGCAGCTGTTAGCGTCATGCTTCAAGCTTCCACATCTGCCGCATTGCCGACACGCTGCATTTTCGGCGCTTTCTCTCGGTGTTGGCCGGCGTCGCGCTTGCATTTTCAGTAGTGGTGTTACTTCTGGAGAAATTTTTTTCGCATCGCTTTCCGCGGCTTCGAAATACGCCTCCACTTTGATCAAGTACGGCTTCCACTTATCTGTGCTTTCGTCGAAGCTCGGGAGCATCTGGAAGGCCATGGAAGTCGCTGGCAGTGCTGTCTTCAGGGCCGGAGTGTCTGGGTCTGCCTTGACAGCGTGGGTGTCGTTTTGACTCGTCGCCACTGTAACATAGCCGCGGCCGATAGGCCACGGCAGGAACGGAACGAGCGTACACGCCTGGGAACGAGACAAGCGAAAAACCGACGTTTATTGCAACAGAGGGTGATTATATAGTATTCCAGGGAAGAGGGGAAATGGAAAGGGGGGACATGGCGAGGTACAAAGAAAACTTTACGCTTGCGCAGTGTGTAGCCCGCACAATGACACAGCGGCCGATACAACACTTTCAAGGGGCAGCTTTTGAAGACATTCACAAATGTCGTGCGAAAGGAGAGAGCCCAGCAGCTGCTGCAGGCTTGCATGCAACACCCAATTGAGGCCGTTGCAGTATATACTGAGGAGATGAAGCGTCTCTTCCGGTGTGCCGACACGAACATGAAGGAAGAAGGGAAGGTGAAGTTGCTTATGCGAGGATTTAAAGAGCAACTCTTTGCCGGCCCCGTCCGCAACCCACCGAAAACCGTCGCGGAATTCTTAGAAGAGGCACCCACGATGAAAAAACTTGATGCCGGAGCGCGCCAGTATGACCGCCAGCAACGCTTTTTGGCAGCAAGCTGCCTGAAGACCTCTAACAACGATAACCTGCGGGAGGTTATACGGCAAGTTGTGCGAGAACAGCTCCGACGATTGCTGCCAACGGGAACGCAGCCGCAACTTACATCGCTCAGTGATGTCAACCGGGACGAAGTCCAACAGGCCTTGGGTGTGACGTCGACCACCAGGCAGCCTATGAAGCCCCCAGCCATGACTTACGCCGCAGCAGTGCGCCGTCCTGCACCTCGACGACGGGACCGAAGCCCCTATCGCCCTCAGCTAGCTGCGCTGGACTGCCGCCCTCTAGCCCCAACCCGCCCGTCCTACGAGAGTCGCACACGGCCGAGGAAATGCGACTAGCGGAGAACACCCGACCAGCGCCGCCCACTATGCTTCCACTGCGGCGAAGCCGGTCACATTCGCCAGTACTGCCCATACAGGAAAATGGGCATCCGAGGGTTCTCTTACGACGCCCCACGACCCCGACCCGGCCAGCGACCAGCCGAAATAGAAGAGTTTTTGCGTCGGGAAGAATGCTCATCGCCTATCCGCCTATCACGTTCCCCGTCGTCATCGTCCCCGCGCTTTGTATCTCCTAGCCGTGGTTACGCCATGCGTGGATGCTCCCCCAGCCCCCGAAGGTTAAACTGAAGAAAGCAGCCTCTGGAGGTGAGGTTGCTTCTAAGCGCAATAACAAACATCCTCTATTGACGAAAACATAAGACCATGTCTCAGCTACGACGACAACACCGACGACGACAACGACGCGGCCAGACTTGACGTTTTTACCGCTACCAAGTGGAATAAGGTCGGAGTACGCCCACCGCAACCGCACTACTCGACGAAGCCGAGAACGGACACTACAACGATACGTGGCAATATACTGCCCTGTGTCGACATAGAGAGCGCGAATAACCCCTGCACGTAGCATGGGGTGAGAAATCCCGGTGTTGTATTTGAAAAATCGCGGAATTTCTTAATGGGAGTAGCACAGCTGTTTACGCGCTCCTTATAACTGTCCTTTACTGGGCTCTTCATGTGCAGTACCGTCCTTAACAAGACGGATCAAGCTGCGGCTCTAAAGCTGTGCTGATGTCTCGCGTAGCGAAAATTAGAAAAACTTTATAGATATGTCCGCTCAGGGCGTTGATCGGCTCGCGTGTGGACCCATACAAAGGTCATTTCTCCGCGGAACGCTGGAGAAAATTTTAAGCACTCAAACTTGCACCCGGAGACATTGGCGCGGCGTGTACCTTGAAAATTCTGTTTAGCTTCAGCACTTGGTATCTTGCGATGAAAGCTCCGCTTCGTTCATATGAAGAGTACTACGAAGGAAGCTACTACAGCGCCCTGCGAAAACATGTCATTTGGAAATATACTCTCAGTATGTAGCCATCAAAACGCCTTCACTATATAACAGCGTGTGTTATGCGAAGCGAGGTTACTCAACACGTGCAACAGCCCATATCTGTTGCTCTGCCAGTTAGGCAGCATCCTAAGTGCTCAACATACGAGTTGCTGAAAGGAAGAGCGGTTTTCTGAACACCCCCATGAAGCAGTGGGCGAATTTTTATGTTGTTCGAACACCACATCCGCCTTACTTGTCTTACCGTGCGGCACAATCCTTCAAGTTAGTGTATATTGTTGCACAGGCTCGTGCGTGCATATTTTTGGTTTCAATTCATCACCCTCATGAACCGACCAGCGCCAAAACTTCTTGCATGAGACGCTTATTTTATAATTTCATTGTTCTCGTCAAGCGACTTCATCATGTTCGTGTGAACAAGATTTTGCGCCAGTACCCATTGTGGCTTCCTCATCATTGCTAATACTGAGCGCGAGAGGAGCTTTGTGAAGCTTACGAATGATAACGGTGTCTAAAAGACTGTTTCTATGGTAGCTGAATTGCGAGGCTTACCTCTGTGCGCTTCAGATGCACTAAGTAGGAGGTATCCTGACTTCTCGAAGCACATAAGTTCCCTGAAGCACAGGAAGCCCACCCTCGCTTTTTCTGCGCCCTCTCCATCGCCTCCAGGTTTTTTCTGATCAGCTGGTTCAGGCCTAACGGTTAACCCTACCTTACAATATTTTAACGTTGACGCTCGTCATCTTAACATCCTTCCCACATCACATCGTCGTCCTCCTCCTCCCAGTGAGGGTCCTTTTGAACTGCCCCAATGGTTAACGCTTTGCCCAGACGAAGACAAATCCTCTCGTAGAAACGTTGGCTAAGCACCCTGCCCCCCCCCCCCCCCCCCCTTGTTCACTTTGCGTTTTCAAGAAAACCATTTTCTTGCCCTCTCTGTACAGTATCCGTTTTCTAGACCGTTGGCGAGGGTACCTTTTTCCGTCCTTTTCTGTACCGTTACTCAGCTAATGCTGCAGTGTGGCATTCGAACTGGCCAAACGAGTACTCTTCCTAAACGTTCACTGTATGTCGAGTCCATGCAATCGACGCATCATTTGCCCAGAAATCGTGGTTCTTTGAGTCAATAGAGCCTTAGGGCACTATTTATCAAGGGCATCGAAATTCTTGTAATCATGCCTAGTCTGGATAAAGCACGGAGCGCTAAACCCTTCGTTGCCGGTTGTGCGTCGCTTTTTTCCCGATTGTCGCAGCAGCCCAATATGTATTGCTCCCTAGTTACACGGTGCAAATTACGTCTTCTTGAAAAGATGTTCTTTCTGAAAAAAGGAAAGATACCTTTTTTAGAAGAGATCATCGCAGCAAGTGCGTGTTAAAACCCGCTGACAGATTCTCCAACAATATCCGTAGCGGGAGTGCTTACGATTTTCAACATTAATGAAAAGGAATCTGATGGACCAGATGGAATTTTCAACCGATTTCTTAAACGGTATGCCGAGCTTACTAGTAAATATATGTGCCTAATATATCAAAAATCAATCGACGAGGGTCGCCTTCCTGCTGAGTGGAAATTCACAAAAATTATCTCTGCGCATAAGTGAGGAAATATTTCATCTACAGCAAATTAACGGCCCATATCCCTCACGTCTGCAGGCTGAAAACTACTGGAAGATATTATTTTAAACTTACTGCGGAATTCGCTGAAGTCAATAGCATACTCCGCAGAAACCAACCCGGATTTTGTAGTGGCTCTCGACGACCTCTCAACTATTAGAAATTATTCATGATTTTGCACAATGCCTCAATATACAGTCCCAAATTGATGCCATTTTTCTAGACCTATCAAAGGCATTTTTTCGCGTCTCTCATGTAAAACTCCACTTTAAGCTCATAAATATATTTGACGATGGAGCGCTTGTACGGTGGATATAAAATTACCTCTGTGATCGCTATCAGTTTCTGCTAACGACGAAGAAGTAGGGCTCGCGCCGTGTGGAGTCTGTCGCCGTGGCCTTGTCTGTCTTCGCACTTGCTATTAAAGCCCCCGTCGTCAACAAGTACGTTACAATATGATCGCCATGCCTCTGAATGAGTTCCCGTTCTTTCAAAGTCTCTCAAGGCGCAGTTCTAGCTCCGCTGTTGTTCCTACTTTTGAATAATCGGAATACAAAACGAAACTGGAGGGAAAATACGGCTCTTCACTAGTGTGCTATAACGTGAAATAAATGACACTAATTGCCAGGTAAAGCAAATCACCGCATCAGAAAAAATCACAGAGTAGTGGAAAAATTGACTCACGACAATTAATATAGATAACATTGTTTCAATTTCAATCAGGAAGAACAGTTCTAAATTAGATTATGCGTACTCAATGAATTCAAGGCGTGACTGAATACTGGTTCTGGGGTGTTCTGATCACTTCTGACTTAACCTGGCCTGCGCATGTTTTGAGTATCGCTAGTAAAGCAATGACCAAGTTGATCTTGCTTAAAAAGGCCCCCCTGCGACATTCCACAACAGATACGAAACTGCATGCATTAGCCGTAGACCTAATACCGTCTTGCAGGCTGAAAGGCCTTTTGTTAAGGGTGGTCAAGTCCTTCTTCGGTCGTGTCCTAACACTCATGCTTTGGGCGGTCCGGTAGCCGATAAGGACCATCCTCATCCTCAACCGCAAACACATCGTGGATTGTCTGCACGCCCAATTCATTGAAGAAAGTGATTTGTGTAGGCTGTTCCCAATCATAAGCGGTGAATGAGAGTTTTCCGTTGACTGATACTGTGACTGTATAACGTGAGTGGGGGTGAACTTCATAAAGGTTAGAAGTTAAGAATTTGGCTGGAACCACAAATTTTCGCTCATACTGAGTCACATGTTTCGTCAAAGAGGGCGCATTTCAGATTCTGATAACGGACAGCCTGAAGTTTATGTATCAGCACGAGCCTGCCTGGCTGCTGCATCTGGCTCAGTGTTTCTTTACATAAGACAATACCCGTGTATTCATTGAAAGGCTACTAAAGGCTGCATGCCATGGAGAATTCTTTAAGCGTTTACGGAATCAAACTTGTAAGTAAAAAAATTCAGGGGGGCACTTTGGTTGGTTGGTTTATGGGGTTTAACGTCCCAAAGCGACTAAGGCTATGAGAGACGCCGTAGTGGAGGGCTCCGGAAACTTCGACCACCTGGGGTTCTTTAACGTGCACTGACATCGCACTGTACACGGGCCTCGAATTTCTCCTCCAAAGAAATTCAGCCGCCGCGGCCGGGATCGAACCCGCGTCTTTCGGCCCAGCAGCCGAGCACCATAGCCACTGAGCCACCGCGGCGGCTCGGGGGCACTTTGTTGACCTAAAGTGCGATGCGGCGAAAGCCTTAAGCCCGGTGTTGCTACTTGTGTCACTGAAGCGTTGTTAAGATGTTAGGCTTTGCCTCTAAGAGTGAAACGCGACAGCGTGTTGTAACGCTGCCAGGGAGTCCATAGAACGCCATCGCCCGTTCGGTTCTACGCCTTGCTTGTCGGTAAATTGGAGCCTGTTCGGTTCTACGCCTTGCTCGTCGGTAAATTGGTTTTTGAGGAAAGTAAATGTATCTGTCCCGAATATCTCGGTGGACACCTAAAACTCCACGCAACGGGAAGAGAGGGAGATGGGAGTGAACGAAGACACCGTATTCACTAGACGCGCCTTTGTTCATTCCAAACCATCGAGCTGGCATGGCGGAGTTGTTAGCATGCTCGTCTCGCTCTCCGGATATCGGGGTTCGATTCCCGAACTCGACCAATTTCCTACTCAGTTTTATTTATTTATGTGGTCTGACTAGAAAGGTTAATTAGGCTAATTGGGTAACGAATCAATTAACTAAACCCAATCCCACTCACTTGGAGCATCACTCTGCCATCCCTTTAATTGGTTGCATGGTTACTAGCTAAAGTACAATTGGCCCCGTTTGAAATTCGCGCACTGTGACGTCACGACCATTTCGACCAATTGAAAAGCGTGACATTTCTGTCGACAACTCCTGCTTACAACGATGAGGCATCAAAGGCTTCCGCCTTAAAATTTCCACTTCGGCTGCCTCCTCTTCAGAAGACTACCTCGCAAGTTGTAACACAATTAATAGAGTGCGTTATCATTCCTAGCTGGAAACAGCTAGAGCTACCGCTACCCTCTGGGGCTAGGCGTGTTAGTTCATCATAGCTGTGCGCCACCATTCCTCGTTGGGTCGGTAACGGCAGCCGGTATGTTAGCGATCCCATGTACAAGTCTACTAACGGCAGGTTCTAGGGGTATACCTCACCTTCACGCCTGTCGCCTTGTGGTTTCTGTAACTATTGCAGCATGTACCAACCGTTCGCTAAAAAGTTCCAGTCTTCTGACTATGGGAAAAGATCCCTGTCTAGCAGATCATGCTACAGTTTCTTACGAAGAAAGAGGAGTTATGAGAGTAAAACATTTTTTTGGGAAGAAATATGCTGCCCTCTGTGAACAGCCTCCGTTTCCTTTTCTATGAAGAATTTCAGTATACATGCGTGCGTGCGTGTAGGGGCTAAATGTACCCTGAATTTTTCTTTACTTCTTTGCAAAGAGTTCAAATTTGTTGCCGCTAATTGAGTTAGCTGCCCGTTTAATATACCATAATGACACATTTGGGCTAACTCAGAAATTGTCCTGTTAGATAACTTATAGCCATAGTACCGACGCGCACAAAGAAATCTTAATTTAACTGAAGCATAAAATACAGAGCACATTCGCAAAAAGATCCTGTAATCTTCAGATACGTGAATGTCAGTCAGATCTGGAACAATTATTTTATTGAGGTGTCTCCTGTTGATTTGCTGATAAATGTATAAACGGCTTTGTTACATCGCAGCGTAAGTTTTAGTTTATCTCCGTGGATGAGATATTATTGAGTCGTTATACATATCAACACTTATCTATTTATTGCTGTACCTTCAGCTTCCTCATTTCGCCATGACCTCAAGAGGGAGTAGTTCAGGTAAAAAAAAATGGGGCTGTAGATTGAAAACTAACAGCACATAAATCAAGAATGCCCAAAAATTTGCACAGCAATATCATACAGCAAAAACAACAAAAAGGAAAACTAATAAATATGACAGCTAGAAATACTTCACATAAAGCTAAATCTGTATACAACATGACTCTGAGCAAATATTCTGCTGAGGCAGAGGAAATGTGAATGAGGGGCAGGAAGAACATCGGCAAATGAGTTGTTTTATCCTGAGCTGCGGGAAAAAGGGAATATAGAGGTAATTGTTTTCTCCATTTTTGCCCCCGGAATTCGGGTCTCCGCAGGAAATATTCCAGTATGGTCCTCTTACTGGAAAGTGTTTATTAATGCCATCTCTTCCATGATATACAGTGCAAAATGGGGACCGACTTACCTGTATTATTTCGTATTGCAAGCGCAGGAAAACCTGTTTTCTTACTAATGCTTGACGTAAATTGTTAAGGAATAAATAAATAAATAACTTATTGCCTCCACATAGCCACCTTAAAGAATGCAAATCCGCCGCGATGAGACCATCTTGCGCAGTGGCGGCGGGCGGTAAAAGCAACACAGGCGATAGGCGCCACATTCAAAGTCAGCAATATCGAATTTGTTACCGTTGGTAAATGGAAAATCTACGTGTTACGTGTTACGCCAAAATTTCGCTTGGATAGGTGTTTGGGGAGACTTCTGCAGTTACTGCGAGTGGCATCGTATCTTTCTCGTACCAGCTAACAGAAAATGATACACGAGGAGTTGTTGAACACTGGCTATAAATCACACATTCGTGATCCGTTTTCAGCCTGCTCACATTGACGCCAAATATTTTATTGGAAAGTTCTGGCTACTGTGATCATGTTCACATCGAACTGAGTTCCATGCTGAAACGAGCACAGCGTGCCAACTGTGTACCTGAATTCGAGGCACTGGATGTGGAGGGGTTAAGAGACGGCCCTCTAATCACTAAGAGCCGCCGCGATGGCTCAGTGGTTATGGTGCTCGGCTGCTGACCCGAAAGACGCGGGTTTGATCCCGGCCGCGGCGGCCGAATTTCGATGGAAGTGAAATGCTAGAGGCCTTGTACTGGGCGTTGTCACTGCAGCTTGAAGAATCCCAGGTAGTCGAAATTGTCCGGAGCCCTACGCTACGCCGTCCCCCATAGCCGGAGTCTATTTGGGACCTTAAACCCCTTAAGCTAAACACACTAGGCAGAAATCGTACTACAAGTTGTCTGATTCCATCAACCCTTCAACACAGACCTTCGTGTGAACACTCCAAGAGGAGCACACGCATTGGAAAATAGATCTGACATATAGCTCTGCCTGAGGTGTCGTCCGAGCGCTGTAAAGTTTCGATCTACGAAATTTGAGTACTCGCCAAGTTTCAGAAGATGCGGAATAAGCGCATGGTCATATTAACAAAGATTCCAAGACGAAACAGTTCGCCAGTATTTATAAATAGGAAAAACATTATTTGTGCTAGTGATAAGTATTTTGAAGCAGTTGTGTTTTGTTATTGATTGTTATTAATGCATTAAATTATCACAAAAGGTAGTATTGTGGTCATTTTGGAGCATTAAGCTTTGACTTTAAAAAGGATACACTGCTATGAAAAAAACAATCACCCACGTAGAGCCAGATACTACGAGAAACTGTAAGCAAGGCCGTTAGCAACTAGAGAACGTTAAAAAAGGGCTTCCTGGGAGGTACCGAACGACTGATACATAATAATTATACGTCACCTAAAACTAAAACGACTTAGCATCTCATCAACGAGGTAGGCTTAAACCACTGACCGATTTGGGTCGCACATTCAGCAGAGTTGAATTTTTAAGTAAGATGGCATGAGATACTGGATGAAATGTCTTCTTCGCATATCTAAGAAATAGCATTCAATCTGTCCATGTAAGTTCCACATTAATTCAGAGGCAGCTATTTCTCTAAATCAATGGGAAGTTAAGGTAAATAACTTTCGTGAATCTTAACTGATTGACCAGAGCTGTGCAAATAATATGGCCGAATGCGTCGCTTCTACAGCGTGTGAAAGAAATGGGCCTATATTTTTCTTTGGAAGTTCTGTCGCCGTTTCGACGAATGGAGAGCAGATTTTTACTTTAGCAGTAAGGAGGTAACGCTCCCTTTACTAAGTGGTACGCATTATGTTTATGTTTATATTATGTTATATTGTGTTTATATTTTATTTATGTTATGTTTATTTATATTATGTTTATGTTTCTGAACTAGCACGCTTTTTTCTTTGGATCGCTTGTGGAAATCTGTCAAACTTCTTTTCAGTTTTTCTGAGCTATGTATTGTCTAGATTATTGTTGTCCTTTGCACAGCCGCTTTTTGAAATGTTTATCCTTTACCCTGTATAATACATGTTATGTCCACCTGCTAAGGTCTCAACCAGAGACTGGCAGTATCTTAAATAAATAAAACAAGGCTTCCAGAATTTCGAACTCCTGCGGTTGCCAAGAGCAAAGAGCAGTATTTTGTACCAAGAACTTTGAAACAGTAGTGTCTGTTAAGTAGACGGTAGCGCAAATAACAAGAAAGCCAAATGCGAATCGACAATCGAGCAGTGTTAAATGTCTTGGCCTATATCTTGATTCCAACATGTGTTGGTCTTCCCAAATTGACTATTTATTAAAACGACTCCGTGCTCTCTCTGTCCAGCTTTACCGTATAAAATACACTACACCTATAAACTTGCGTCAGACTGTGCATAGATTTTTAGGAGAATCTATCCTTAGATACGGTGTTTCAGTGCATGGTTCTTGTGCACCTTGTAAGATTAAGAAGGTAGATAGTTTCCTGTGGAGAATCTCCACTAATTTATTGTATGGCACTGCTTACGAAAAGTCCGACCATAACACCAGAATGGTTAAAGCAGGAGTTATTCCTCTGCATGACTTGTACTTGCAGGTGGTAGTTCTGAGAAATTACTTTTCAGCACAGTTTAAACAGCCAGATAAAAAACCAGACTCACTTAGGCACATATCGCGTTATAAAGTTCCAAGGGTTTACACACATTATGGTAAAAGGACACGACAGTTCTATATACCCTACCATTTTAACAAACTACCTGCTAAGGTGTTTGGTTGTGATTCGTTGACGGCTGTGAAATCTGGACTGCAAGCGTGGTTTGAAAGTTTCAAAGAAAGGAAATACTGAGTTGCTTTGTAATTTCTATCTTGTTTTTGAAATTGGTGTTTCATTTATTAACTGCATATTTTCTTTGCTTTACATAATTATCAATCGCTAAATTTGTTGACTGAACTATATGTAATATTTCGGCTTTGTGTTATTGCTTTTTTTTTCTTTCTTCTTCTTCTTTTTCTTCTTTATGGATTGTAAATTGTGCACTTTCAGCGTTTTGTATTCACCGCATGCTGTTGTGACTGCCGTGGCCCGCCCACAAGCGCTTGCGCTTCTGCGGGCAGACGCTATGTACTGTGTATATATATCTTGCAATAAAATTCCTGTGTGTGTGTGTGTGTGTGTGTGTGTGTGTGTGTGTGTGTGTGTGTGTGTGTGTGTGTGTGTGTGTGTGTGTGTGTGTGTGTGTGTGTGTGTGTGTGTGTGTGTGCGTGTACGTGTGCGTGTGCGTGTGTGTGTGTGTGGGGGGGGGGCATCGCGTAAAATACCAGGAGTATACCGTAAAAAATCCGATGTGAATAAGCGCAGTCAAAATACCTTCAATTATTCCGCGACCGAGTAATGGCGCGTCATGTGTTAGCTACCCCGCCGTTGTAAATATGCGATCTCTTTCTCGTCTGCAGAGAGTGGTGGTGTTGTCACTTTATCCGTGAAACCAGAGAAAGCCCAAGTTGCTTCCATATCAAATGAAGATGTCGAAAGGTTGGCTGATATTGGCATGAAGGTAAGCCCGAACAGCTGAACAGAATACATAAAACACTTGGATGTCCTGCTGAAGGTTGAATCTCGGCCGCAGCTGTCGCATTTTTAGTGCGGTCAAATCGAAAACGCCTGTGAGCTCGATTCTAAAAACACCTTAACATTGTGGTTCAGGCAATTCCTGCATCGCACGGTGGTAAATTCAAGTACCGATACAAGATAACCCGGGAGCTTAAAGAATGATTTCGCATTAAAAATCCAAGCGACACATACGTCAGTAGCGTGGCCTTGACTCTCCATAAGAAGGAATTTGCTTTTAATAGTAACTGCTTTTGACTGAGAGTTTAAAAGAGCTTTTTCAATCGTTCGACAAGCGAGAGCGTATTTAAAAATGACTTTTTTTCGGAGTAAAGCTTAGTGTTTTTTAGTTCAACGCAATGTTGTGAGTCCTTTCTTTGTGCGTTGTCCTTACGAGCTTGTATTTTAAAATCAGTGCTTGCCAATTTATCCAAGAAGACTCCCTAGAACAGACGTTAACCTTTGTAGTTCTATGACTTAGTTTTCAGAGACGTGGAAGCAATAAGCATTAGAAAATAAGTTAAAAGAATGAACTGTACAGTACTAACTCCTGATTACAATGCTCTCTTCTTGTATAGATCGAAAAGACTTACACCACATCTCTAGACATTGAATGGGCCGTCAGAGAAAAAAACATTTTTATGCTTCAGGTAAGTTCCTGTCTATTCCAGTTCGAATCCGTCGCCAGTTCGAATCCGTGAGCCAAGATTTTGCCGTGGTCACGGTGATGTTGCTGGTCCGGAAACGCGTCTGTCATTAGTAAAGCGCGCTGCTACGCCTTGGTTAAGAAGACAATAACTTCTTCACTGGTCGTGTTAATCTCATTTTGAAGAGCTCGAAAGGGTGGCGCGGAAGCTCGGACTTGATACTTAGTGCAGTAAGTATCGTGCTTAGTAGGAGCAGTTTGATCAAGAATGACGCTGTCTTGCAAGTGAAGTGGCGGGGGGGCTTACCAGAGGATGGCGATGACGGTCATCATACTAAATAAAACGAAGCGCAACACCGCAATAGAAGTGCTGAGGACACCGAAGGGAGGGCCAGAGAGGGGCAGCTGAACACGTGACCGTGCCTGGTATGTCTAGAGGTTCCCGTGACATATAGCCGAATAAGAGGCGATCTGCTCATCACGCGAAACCGACACTGAATCAAGGCGCCAACAGTATGAAGGCGACACAACTACGCTGGAAAGCTATTAGTGCTATTGGCATTAAATGCTATGAATGTGTGTCACCGTGCCACGCTCAAGCTCATAAAAAGAAAAGCACAGCGCTTATGTTGATGTTGTTGAAAATTCTTATTTGCGCGATAGCGCTAAAAGTTGAGTCAGTGGAAAATCCGGCGTTGTTTTTCGGCGGTGGCAGCCTGAGGTTAATAATAATAATAGTAATAATAATAATAATAATAATAATAATAATAATAATAATATCTTTTATTGCACATAGTAAATACACAATAAAGAAACGGGCCTGTCAAAGCCTCTAGTGCCTTGAGGGACTAGGCCCGGCAAAGTCGGCAGGCGGACGTGCAATACAAACATGAAATATGAGCATAATATTAACACAGCATATCAAAACAATAACACGAAATGAGTAGTGATCAAGGTGTAACAGTTCAGGTAAGTGACATCAACAACAGATAAAAATAAACTGCAAGAGCCTATGTTAACACAATAGTGATTTAACACTTCGTGCCTGATCATGAAAATTTAGACAAATAAGAACCGTGTTACAATGACTGAACCATGATTTTTAATGCTTTTTTTGATGTTGCGGAAAGCACCTCCTCTGACAAATCATTAAAAATTTTTGGAACATAAACACAGCGCCTGGCTTCTCCATACCTTGTTGAGGAGCGCGGTACCTTAAAATGAATGGTACTACGTAGGCTTCAAGAAGCTACATGATGCACTGATGCAATAATAATATAATACAATAATAATAATACATGATGCAATAATAATAATAATAATAATAATAATAATAATAATAATAATAATAATAATAACTTTATTCACATCACGCATACATGACACAAAATCCCCAGAAGCCACATAGGTCCCGTGACGTTGTGGCACCGCCGGATCTACATGAGCATAAGTGCTCCTCGTCCACTCCCTTCGGTTTTGATCAAATTGAGTTTAAACCCCGTGGGTACAAAGCAAAGCTGACGCCTGCGCCATATGGCCGCCGCTTTTTCACCCCCCCCCCCCCCCCTCCCCAAACAAATATGGACGGCTCTTAAAAGCTGAGCACTGCTATTGAAACAGCCTCATTGGCGAAGAATCGGCGGCGAGGTGACGTACACATCAGCTCTGCTGTGCAACCGTTAAACTTATAACAGATGGCGCTGTGCTTTTTTGCACATGATTGCGCGCGTGATGGCGGTAGAGATGCATGTCGAGGGAGCTGTGTGTTGAGTTCCCGGTCATAAATTCTTCAATAAACATTCTCTTCTGCAGTGTCGACCAGTAACAACCATCTTCAGGGAGTCTGACTGCGAGATGATCCATGAATTTGACAACGGCCTGAAGTCCGGGAAAGAAATTCTGAGCAAGGCTAACTTGGCGTGAGGGTTCTCACTTCCCATTGCTTTACCTAAGCTGTCTAAACATTATATAGGTGACCTTTAAATGCATTCTAATTTTAAACTCTTGATCCACAGTTTTCTTAAACTTTCAGACTAGAGAGTTCACTGCGGTACTTTTTAATCTACTATTATACACCTGTTAGAAATTAGGAGCCACCTTTGAGTCCATCTTTAGTGACTTGTCCTTTCCCTAAAGCCTATGTTCACATAGTTCAGTGACTCACCGTAATTTTTTGTTTCTGTGCGGACGTTTGTGCCTATGAAGAAGACAAAAAGACCTATCGAGAACAACTACACTCTTGAACAATGCTCGAGCTTTCAAATTACAAAGCGGCGCGCAGAAACGAAGATGTTAAACCCACTATGACCTTTGTTGCAGTGTTAATGAAGGCACTGTCATCGCCAGAACTGCCTGTGCTATTTACTAACTTCATCATCAATGCACGGCACGAAACACAAAAGGACGAGAAACACTGAGCGAGAGAAACGGGTGTCTACTACCAACTTACTTCTTTGAATCATGCGGCCGGTAATTCAAAGGCCATCTTCATGTAACCACCAAACAGGCAGAGGCTCAAAGGGCGAGAAGCTGGCTAAAACTTTTTATATTTTTCAGTGCGAAGTTCGGGAAAAAATCTACCAGGAGAGGATGTAATCGAATACATGACATAGAAGCAGGCAGTCATGGCCTGTAAACAACGGCAGAGAGATACTCGTATGACAAGCATTACACGCGAAAAAAGAAAACGGCGCTGCCCGGGGTTCAAAAACTTAAAAACAACTGGCAGAGCGAAATCCGAGTACGAAATAAGAAGAAAAGAAACGACATAACAGAAACTGAAAGCATTTGCTGGAAAAAAGAGCAGGCAGAATGCTTTAATAACCTTAAATTCTGAATGTAAATTTCGAACACAAAGTTTTCTCTGTGTTCAAATACCTATTTTCTGTTTGATTCTATGCATGCGTAGCTATCTGTTTCTCTTTTTGATTGATGTCCTAAATATTAATTTAGCGTTCTTCACATTGTTTTTCCTTCTTGCTTGGGCCTGTCAAAGCTGGTGGTATTAAACAAATAATAAATGCCTAAAAGTACTGTTGAGCGTGAGGCAGAATTGGAGGATAAGACGGCTTAATTTTGCATTCGGGGTAGACAAAGAGTATACTAATGCTCCTATACGAAGCGTCGCCCTGCTTGTGCTGTGTATACACTCGACCGCAAATCAATGGGATCTCATAGATAAACCGGTCTTTGCACTCGGTGTGTCTGATGGCGTGTTTTTTCAGGACGGAAGTCTCAGCGGAGAAAAGCTCGTTCAATTGCCACATTTTATTGTCATGAGCACTAGAGCAACGTGATACTCTTCTACACACACTTCAAACCACAATCGCACGATAAACTTAGCCAGCCCCTTCCGGCGACTTTTTAAAACTGTCGCTCTCCTCCGTTTTGCGAGTCTGCGTATGTTTGCTAAGAGAGGCCCACTGGTTAGCTCACCATGGGCGCGGCCAGTAAGTCGCCTCGCTCTGGTGGGTCAGGTAGCTCCTACCCTCGGACAATTCCTGCGAGCATCGGCAGCCAGCGGTGGGGCCGAGTGGGCGGGAGTGGCGGAAAAGCGTCGACCTCTAATCCGGCAAAAGTGACAGGAGGATAGAAAAAGGCGCGAAAATTCTGAAATTCAAATGTTGACTGCAGAGAACTCAGCTTCTAACAAACGCTTTCAAAAAGTTCTTGCAAGAGGATAGTCGTGAAGCGACGTCCTTTGACATCATAGTAACAGCGCAAATTTTTTGAAAGCCCCTTTCGAAGGTCCTTCAAGATGGCCTTTAAAACATTGTCCGTACGCCTCGATAAAGCCAACTGGTAGTAGGCGCACGTCTCAGGCCCTCTATGTATCTCCACCATGTGTGCTTCGCGCCTGCAGTCAAAAGGAACTGTTTTTTTTTTATTTTGAAAGCTGTGCGTTTGTTATGTCCCCTATATAATTTTTTTTTCCAATTTCGTGACCTTATTCTTATGTCCAAAGAGAATTTTTTTATATATTTATTTTCACAATACTGCAGACCCTCATTTGGATCCAGGCAGGGAGGGCAGAAAAACTCATTCACACAACACTGTAGCATATATACAATCTAAAATAGCTCACAAAGTGCATTGTCAAAATCAACCGCCGATATCACTTGTAGAGGCAGGGCGTTCCATTCGTCAATAGTTCTCGGGAAAAAAGAAAATTTAAAAGCGTTAGTATGAGCGAAGTATGGTGCTAAACTGTGATTATGATGACGACGAGTTCTACGTGTTTCAGAAAACTGCACATAGGGGGTTGGAGAGATGCCTAGTTTTCCATGGATTAGTTGGTGAAGGAAGGATAGGCGGGCTATCTTGCGTCTGACGTGGAGAGGTTTAATATCATTTGCTGCCTTTAACAAAGCTGGGGAATCAGTTCTGTTGTACTTATTAAATATAAACAATAAAATATAAAAAATATGAAGATATAAAAAATATAAAAATAAAAATAAAATAAAACATAAAAGGAAGTATGCTTAGTGACACCCAGGCTTAAAAGCGGACTCCTCGCGCGAACTGTTTCTTCTCTTCTAGTGAAGTGCTTCCAGGAGCGACATCGCCGCTAAGCTTATCTGTTCTGCGTGTCCCCTTCGAGGCATACTGTCGGGTAGGTATACCTCCTCTGCACTCAAGACTTTTTGACGCTGCTAGCAGATCATTAGCATCATTAGCTGAGTTAAGTCATTGAAGGGCACAGGCTTTCGAAGTTTGTTCCACTTAGTGAAGTGCAGCCCCAAGTGCGGCCACCTTGCCCCGGCAAATCGCCTTATTGTCGGCAAATCGCCTTATGTCGTCTGCCATCGGGACTCTCTGGCGTCTCTATCTCTATTCGATTTGCATCTTATCTCCTGTTGTCCTAACAGACCACCACTTCATTGCTCTGCGCGCCGCATTTCTTGGATCACTCTCTGTTTTTGCCGCTTTAGCAGTGTGGCCCTCTTTCAAAGAAAAAGCGGTAGTCTCGCCATGTAAATGAGGCCTCCACCCCCCCCGCACCTCATGCATTCCGTGTGTCTCTCGGCCCTGAAGGTCCCTTCTTTAGAGCACCCTTTGGTGGGTGCACCTCAGGGCATTCTCCATCATCGAGTTACCACCAACCACTCATCCTCACACCTCTTTCTCTGAGAGGCCAACCCTACCTTTAACCCCCTCCCCCTAGCAGTCCACACATCAGCTGAGCGGAAAAGGGATAGCAAAATCAGCTTCGAAGGCGCCACGGCGAGCCCATCAATGTAAAAGCGGAAGGTACAATCATTACCACTAAATAAAATCGATTGCACCAAAACTCATGATCGCCTGTGCATTTTTTTCGTTGATTTCAGTTTCTGCACTGCTAAGCTATCCTAGTTCATTCATTAGTATTCTTTAACTGCAAATGGCAAAAAAGGACTGCATAATGGCTTTATTGGTTTTGTTGTTTACCTGATGGTGGCAAAATAGAACCTATATCTGCCAGTACTCCCTCCGCAATTATTTAAAACTAGCAGATTACTTCTGGTAATGTAGATCACCGGGTCTGCTCCCTAAAAGAAGATGCATGGCGTGTGTGAAGAGTAAAACAGTACTAGTGTTGTCTTATTAACAAAACAGTGGAACCACCACAAAGCTAGCTCCGACATTAACATAGATTTTGGAGAATGAACAGCTGGAAACTAAACCTAATCGAACAACAGCGCTATTTGGCAAGGAAAGGCTAAATAACATTGAAATTGGCATACGTTGCGACCAATCTGGGGAATTTTTTTAACATAGTGTAGGACGGGGTCATTAAAACCCAATTTTGAAATTTTAATGTTCAGCAGAATGCGAGAAAAGATACCGAAAGGCATGCTTACGTCCATAAAAGTCAGTATAAGACGTGGTCATTATCAGCCACCGAGTTGAGAATCTGGTTTGGTTTGGTTTGGTTTATGGGGTTTAACGTCCCAAAGCGACTAAGGCTATGAGAGACGCCGTAGTGGAGGGCTCCGGAAATTTCGACCACCTGGGGTTCTTTAACGTGCACTGATATCGCACAGTACACGGGCCTCTAGAATTTCTCCTCCAAAGAAATTCTAGCCGCCGCGGCCGGGATCGAACCCGCGTCTTTCGGGACAGCAGCCGAGCACCGTAACCGCTGAGCCACCGCGGCGGCTCGAGTTGAGAATCTAGAATGTAGTATGGAGGTTTGAATAGCGAGTTCGAGTTGATTGCCATGCTTACGCTAATTGCTTGCTTACCACGCGGTTCGTATTTCAGGAAGCACGTACGAAACCTGTTCTCGCATATAACCCAGACCCCACGCAGTACGTCCCCCTGATGTCGGGGATACACCGCTACAACTATTTCCTGTGGCTCTCCGATGTAAGTATCAACAATGAAAACGTAAGCCTTACAACTAAACAAAAGAAAAATATCGCATTGCTTTCAGGTGCGCACGGTTAAGAAATTAAATCTTCATGCAACAGGGTCAGTGGATTTTACCAGATAAAAAAAAATTCCTCTATTCAAGGTACAAAATGCTCTAGATTAGAGAGAAGAATCATATTTTTTCTCTGAATTTATGGGTCATAGATATTGACAGTGTTCCGAATAAGAAAAAGAAAAAAAGTCTATAAAGTTAGTTCCTATTCATTTAATTTGAATCCTACTGCTGTTAACTACGCCGGTGAGTGTACTCCTGGGAGCGCTGGGCGCTTTCGGAAGGCCAGGCGGCGGGAAATCGGACATAAGTGATTTTCAGAACCGGACTATTTGCTTATTGCCCGGGGCTCTTGTCTGGAATTAAAGTGTTCACGGGTAGCCCATAAGCTCCACCGACCGATTTCAAAGTGGTTCACAAAGCGTTCACTTTTCGCCGGAGGCAGCCCGTGGTCTTCATGGGGTGTCAGGAAATTCTTGCTGGGCAGACAGCAGTCGACAGCTGCCTTGAATGCGAAGCACAGTGTTGGCGTCCATAATGCGAAGCGCAGTTGTGGGTGTCCCTCCTGCGTACCCCAAGCCGGCAGAATAACGCCGGCTTATCCAGCGCGTGTTCGAGGCCTCGACGTTGCAATGGATCCCCAACGACCACCTACAAGTCAGGGCAACCGGTCCTTAGACTAAGTCTTTCTAAGACTAAGACCATCACCGGCCATACTGAGTAAGCGTCCCTGCGCTGTGTCAGTACTTTTCAGTCTGGCGGACATCATCAGTGAAGCCTGGAATGTGCTCTCTTACTCCTCTCTCAGCATCTCCGCAACATTTTCCTGCTGTTTATTTTCTTGAAATTCACAACGGCATTAAGTGTGCATGGACGTGATCGGAACTCAGCAACGATTGTTTTAAGTTGTTGAGAGGTTGTTGTTCGCTTATTTAGCAATATCGTCGACGCGCTATCCTGAGCACAGTTGGGTTAAAAGTCTCTTGGAGAGCAACGCAAGTGAAGCTGCTTGAGCGCGGGAGTAGTTGGTGTGTGTTGTAGACGTCATAGTGCAGCTCTTAAAGATAAGGCGGCCGCCCTATGCGTTGTTGTGGATGTCGAGGTAGATCAAGCATCGTAACGCTAGTTTTCTGGGAAAGACGCAGTAACTGTCCCATTTCTCGGCGGACACCTCAATAGTACTGCGGAGAAGGGTGAAGGACGAAGTGAAAGATGGAAGAAAAAGAAAGAGCCGCCGTAGTGGAAGGCTCCGGAATATTTTCGACCACCATGGAATCTTCAAACGTGAAATGATATCACTCAGTCCACCGCCACCTTTTTGCGTTTTGCCTGGATGGAAACACACCCACCGGGGCCAGAAATGAACCAGCGTCGTGTCCAGCCGCAGCACAGAGCGCGAAGTTAAAGCAACGACATCCACATCTCATTCACAGTGTCGATATACATAGTACAGTGTGATTCAGAGTACGTTAAAGCTACCCAGGTCATCAAAATTATTCCGCAGCCCTCCACTACGCCACCCATTTCTCTTTATTCTTTCACTCCCGCCTTCCCTCATTGCGCGATTGGCCGCCGCCGTGGCTCAGTAGTTATGGTGCTCGGCTGCTGACCCATAAGACGCGGGTTCGAACCCCGCCGCGGCGGTCGAATTTCTGTGGAGGCGAAATTCTAGAGGCCCGTGTACTGCGCGATGTCAGTGCACGTTAAAGAACCCCAGGTGGTCGAAATTTCCGGAGCCCTTCACTACGGCGTCTCATATAGCCTAGGTAGCTTTGGGACGTTAAACCCCGTAAACCAACTAACCAACCATCATTGAGTGATTCAGGCATCCACCGAGATGTGAGACAGCTACTGCAGCATTTGCTTTCCTCGAAACCACTCATCCTTATTTATTCTACTGCGCCATTACTGCCCTTATAGCTACTATAATCGGATGAAAGTCATGAAGAAAAGGGCTTTTCCCTCAAAGGGCCACCTTCCAGCCTATGGTGTCGTCCGACTCTGATGAGCTTTAGAGCATATGCAGCAGGAAAATACAGGGAGTGGCGTGACAATAGAGAAAGCAGAGTATCTCCGACAATTCAGGGAGGAGCAGGACAATACTGGGAATGTCGAGGCAATACAGGAAGCAGAGTATCTCCGACAATTCAGGGAGGAGATATCCCTTTTTATCAGCTACTCTCTACATTGTCATGCTTGCAGGTTTATGAGAATCAGCCGACACCCTTGGCAGGATGAGGGTTCTTTGACGGGAAAAAGCCTATTTTTCATGACTTTTATCCGATTATAATCCTCCAGACGCAGCAGCACGATATATGACTTCATCATCGCCGCTCCTTTAGACAATTGGAAGCACCCTCTCCACGAAAAGGGTGCATGCGGCTTGAGCTACTAAGCTGTAAAAGGTGGCGCTGCAATTCCAAATGCATATACATGTATAGCAAAATCATTATCTACGAAAGCACAACAGAAAATATGCTGGCGTTATGAATTCGGATTACCGAAAATGCATAAGAGCTATACATACACATCTTACTTTACTGTAAGCTTTTTTGAGAGCGAAGTAATGCCGCGAAAATTTTGCAGTAGATGTTCATTCTTGAAAGCTGCCGGCATGCCGCTTTATCGTTTTGTTTGTAATGCATGACGCGACCAGATTTGTCTCGATTGATCGCATCCAGGTGCAGCCGATTCTAGGCTGTTTCAGAATGTTGTGGAAACTTTGCAGGCGTATCTCGAAAGTTATCTATCAGCTTTAAATTCAGTCGAGCTGAGAGCGGCGGGCATTTGGTTCGAAGACCGCCGAGCACGCTTGTTGTTACGTCAACGCTAAGTGATTCAGTTCGTTGCTGGAGCAAGTCAGACGGAATAAAGAGTTTTGTTTCGAAGCCATTTTCGTTGTCTTCCTGCTTTCCGGACCGCAATCACCACTCAGCACCCTTAAATAGCCCTTGCCGCTGATATCACGCCTAATCAACACAATATCCCAGCACTCACGTCTCGTTTCGCGATGTAAAAAGTACGGGATAAGAGACCGTGCCAACTACTATGAGAGTATAAAAATAATATATAACGTTTCGCTGCAGTCTCTTCGGCTAAGAGTTTGGTCTGCACCGCACCTCTCAACATTTTCAGTCATCCCCCTACAAGCCTTAGCTCCTGTCTAAGCTACATTTCTCACCACCGGCTCCTCACCCCATTCTACCTATCTTTTGTCTTCTACAAATTTTCCTGTGACTAACCGTACAAGCTATACACATTATCATACTGTGGCATGTATTGCAGCGGAGATAACTTGAACACTAACAAATACGATTGCTCAGTTTCCCGCGCTTCCTTTAAGAACACAGATTATGCAATGCCGTGTGCAATTGACTTTAGGGCAAACGAAGCACCTGCTCTGGAGCAACTCTAATGGACAAGGCGATCATGTACAGCATTATGGGACGGGACACCAGCGATGAGGTGCAAGACGGAGTAAAGCGATTCAGAGCTGTCGAAAAGAAGAAGGTCCCTGTGCAAATCTACTGCACTGCGAAGGTAAGCCCTAAAATCACGGCGGTTAAATGCCGTCTTCACAATTTTTAAAATGCCATTAGCTGAATTGATGGTGTTCTATTGTTGAATTATTGAAGGCACCGAACAGATCAGTGCGAACAGTAGGTATAATCTCGAGCCTTGAAATAACTACCTCCAGTAGGTTAAGAATTTGCAAAGGTACCTTCGAAAATAGTTTTATTAAGCAATCATACGTCGAATTCTGGCTCTACTCTCAACAGATGCGCGCCGTTTTTGAAGAGAAGGATGTGAACATGGATTTGGATTTAGAAAAATATGCATGCATCTATTATGAGCATTTTGTTGTCAAGATCGTCGACGGCTGTTTCACAAAGATTTCTTTGTGGCGTATTATTGTTTTTTTTTTACCTGCTATGCCGGTATACTGGGCCCATTCTCCACTCATCCACAAGCACGCTTTATTAAAACTGAATCGTGAACATCGCAAGAAACAAACAGCGCCGACTAGAGACTATATATTAATATAGCTTGGGCAAGTCGGTTGCTTGAAAGCTCTGTTGTTTGTTGCGTAGTTGACTTATCAGCCGCCATTGTTTTGTTGCTTCTTGAAGAATAACCCTGTAATAACACATAGACCGGGGTGTCTTCTAGAGATTCTCGTAACCAGCTGTTGACCAGCGGTTCTCAACAACTCGTCCGTAATGATTCTTATGGCAACGTTATGTGTAAATCGTAAAATTGTAAGCCGCTGTAGATTTCTTGGAATTGCTTTCTTAACCATGCATTCGTATCGGCTACGCTTAGGCCTGCAGCGAGCTTTACTGTGAAGGACACTTTGACCGCAGTTAAGTGTTCTAATTTCTCGCGGTGGCAGCCCTACTAGAGATCACTGTGTTTTGTACCGATAACAACTATTAGCTGCTCCGCTCCGTCACCAAAAAAAAAAGCTTGAAATTGAAATTCTTTAGTTGCCATCATGCTGAAAATAATTAAGATGGGGGACCATCGAAAAATGCTGTCCTCGGAGAGCTTGAAGGGTCGACAATCCCTTGTTCCGGCAGAGGCAGCATCACATATGCGTACATACGCATGCATACGAGGGGGTACCCAAAAGAAACCGGACTAATTTTTTTGGTCGGCAAAGCTTCTGTGGTACCGCGTATTGCCACTAGGAGCGCATAGAACGAACATTCCAGAGTCAGTAAGCCGAGTGCTGTCGTTGAAGGAGGTCAGAGTGGTTTAGGCAGAGTTTTAGAGTGACGACTGTTTTGTGTGAATGTCGTTTTTGCAATGGCTGATTTTCGTGAACAGCGTACGCGGGTGAAATTCTGATTTTTGCTCTGAAAAAGTTGAATGGAAACTCTTCAAATATTAAGAAAGACGTACAAGGACGATGCTATGGGGACAACTCAAGTGTTCCTGAATCGAATCCTGAATCAAAGCAACAATCATGCTAATCGAAAACTTCAAATTAACCTCGCCTCAAGAAAGCTCGTCAGGTGAAACCAAACCTCAAAACAATGCTGATTTGTTTTTTCGACGTGAGAGGAGTCGTCCATTGAGAATTTGTTCCGCAGGGTCAGACAGTTAGCCAGGCTTTCTACCTGGATGTTTTGAAAAGATTGGGCAGCAGTGTGCGGTGGAAGCGGCCAGATTTGTGGCGGTCGGGTGACTGGTTTTTCCATCATGGCAATGCCCCTGCTCACACAGCCCTGTCTCTACGACAATTTTGGACCAAAAATGGCATGACCCCTATTCCCCAACCCTCATACTCTCCCGACCTTGCCCCGTGCTACTTTCTTTGTTTCCTAGAATGAAAAAATAGGTGAATGGAAAGCGTTTCGCTGATGTTGCTGAGGTGAAGAAAGAAACGACGGAGGCACTGTCAAGCATCACAAAAGATGAATTTAAACAATGTTTTGAAAAATTGAATGAAAAATTCGACAAGCGTATCATTGCAAGTGGGGAATACTTTAAAGGAGATTGAAGGTCTGTGCTTAAAATGTGAACAAATAAGTTCCAACAAAAATAAGTCCGGTTTCTTTTGGGTACCCCCTCGTATACACACATATACGCACATATACCTATAGATGTCTTCGTTTTGAGGGGAAGACAAGGAAGGGGATGATTAGTGGCCTGTCTTTCTGAGCGGAGAACCTAACATCAGTTTCTTTGTGCTTCTGTGCTCTACACTTGGGAATGTGTGCTGTGTATCTATCGTGTGACGATGGGTAGGGGGAGGGGGACGGGCCCCCCCCCCCAGAGAAGTGTGTCGTCCGGCCTCCTGCCATTCAGCGCCGTACCCGCCCCGACTCGTCCTGTCACCGGCTGCACCGCATGCTGAACTCATTGCAACTGTGTCAAATGACAACGCACGTCACAGCCGCAGTGGCAGCAGCAGCCGAGGCAGCTGTAGCCCCTGCCACGAGCTACGAAGATGCAAACATAAGAACGCGAGAAGATAACACAACCAGCAAGCCTTTGGGAGAAAATGCAGTGGACATGAACCAGATCGCAATTACGGTCTTGTCTTACAAGAAAAAACGTGGTGCTGGAGTTCCTGTCGTCTTCAGGCCCACAAAAGAAGGAGGCGACTTATGTAAAAGCCAACCCCAATATCATAGCAACGGCGGTTGTGACGTCAGCCCAAGAAAAGGTTGGTTTGGTTTTGTGGGGTTTAACGTCCCAAAGCGACTAAGGCTATGAGAGACGCCGTAGTGAAGGGCTCCGGAAATTTCGACCACCTGGGGTTCTTTAACGTGCACTGACATCGCACAGTACACGGGTCTCTAGAATTTCTCCTCCAAAGAAGTTCTAGCCGCCGCGGCCGGGATCGAACCCGCGTCTTTTGGGTAAGCAGCCGAGCACCATAGCCACTGAGCCACCGCGGCGGTAGTTCCAAGAAAAGGTGCTTAGACATCATCTCAACAAGGATGGAAGCTTCAAGGTTTCGGTATCTACGCTGTCTGCCGCGAACCGTCTGCTTGCAGTTACAGAACTGGCTGGAGTGGCTGTAGAGGCCCACGTCCCATACTCGTACATGGTAAGCTATGGGAAAATTGAGGCCGCACCTCTGAATTACTCAAACGAAAACTTGTATTAGTACCTCCGTGAGCAAGGCGTTGTCTCAGCAAGGAGACTCACCGCTTACATTCGTGAAGACGGTGGAAACATCAGAGATACGTCGCCGCACCGTAATATTTGAATTCGCCAAAGATTCCCCGCTGCATAAACGCGTTACACTGGGTTTTTGAAGTTACCGTGTCACTGAATACTCTGGACCTTCACTGCACTATTTCAAATGCCAAAGACATGGACAGATCTCCAGACATTGGACCAGCCCCCTTCGTTGCAAAGTATGCGCTGTCGCTCCCTCACACAAGTAATGTACGTCGAGATCGCAACCAAAATGCGCAAACTGCAGTGGACCACACCCCGCATCATACGGAGGGTTTCCGAAAATGAAAGCCGCTACATTTGCACGCACAGTGGAACGAATACAAGAAAAACCGTCCAAACGACATGACCCGCCACCTAATCGTGAATTTGTTTTTGCATCTACCTAAGACCACGATCAAAACACTCAACAAGGCAAGAGAGCTGGAAGCTCCTAAGCAGCTGTTGCTAAGAAATGGTGTGGCAAGCTCCCGATCTCTTTACCTATTTTGTAGTCAACCCCATCTTCCACACAAGACGCGACAAATGCCTATTCCCGCCCTCAAACGAAGACACCGCAACGCGACAAGATCAATTACCAAAAGCAGCAAATTGGCACATAACAAGATATTTCAGCATTACTGATACCTATGCTGTTTACAGCCATCAAGGCTCTTGTACGCGGCAACCCTCTGGTCCGCAGAAGCTGTTCTGGCGATGGAGCCGTTGGTCTCAGCATCTTACGGCACACAGGGGCGCTACTCACCGCGGCAGTAATCATGGCTTCTTCAACAACAACCTCACCTTATCTAACGATTCACACCATCTTCCGCAAATGCACCATATTTCAGTGGAACGCTTGTTGTCTACAGTCGAAACTTTAAGACTTCCGACAGCTGGTGCGAGCGTAACGCTTTCCTTTTATTGTGATATCAGAACCACGTGTTGGAGATCAGTTCCGATTGAACGGCTACCACCTCCTTCATTCGCGGCAACCAGATGACGTCAAAAGGTTTTGATAGGCGTCTGTAAGGCTATTCCCTGGTTCAAGTCCCGCCTCACAGCGACAACGAGTACGTGTGTGCCCTCATAGTAATTGTTAAGCAAGTTTACACTGTCACTGGCCTATATTTGGAGCCAGGCAAGCCACTAGACATATCAAGACTTGAACATTTAATATCGACGACACCTTCGCCACATATTATTTGTGCAGACTTTAACGCTCAAAATGAAATCTGGAGCGGCTCACACACATGTGCGTGAGGTACGAAACTTGCCGACGTTTTCGCAAAGTATTCAAGTGAGCACCTAAACGACAGCAGCATAACCCACCTCCGAGGTGTGACGACTGCCAGGTGCATTGACGTGATCATCGCAACAAGTGTAGCTGCTCAAAACTTCTGGTGTACTGATCAGAAACACGTGGCAGTTATTATTACCCAATTCTGATATGCGCTAGTAATGCACAGACGTCACAAACGCGGAAACTTATAAAACATACAAATTGGCGTCCCCACAAGAATTAAGTGAGGAGGCGAATTACAGCTACAATTCAGAACACGGAATTAATCTCCACATTAGCTTGTTGCCTAGAATCGAGCACATAAATAACATGAAAAAATGACAGAATGCCTTTAAATGAGGAGGAATACGAAAGGGTGTGCGCGAAGAGCAGGTGTGCCGAAAGAAAATCTTTGCCCACGAAAACCCTTGAGTATCTTGGGGCCTGCTGACGTGCACAAAGAAACATAAGGCGCTACCTAGACAAATTTAGTTGACTAAGGTGGCGAGGCTTCTGTTCAGTATTCGACTGCGAAAACCAGCTGCCAGAATTTGGCGGACTGTTCGAGCTATGCGCACGCCTCCTTACCAGATTCGCCCCTTTGCAGCTCTATCTCTGCATGTACGCAAACCTTTAAAAGAAACATCGGAGGACTACTGCAGGCTTCTATCAGTGGGATCACAGCCATCGACACAAAACAAACTGCCAATCGTACCTCTCACAGGCGGCCGCACCTGCGATGGACCAACCGTTCACTATAATAGAACTAAGCACGGCTATCGTAGAGTCAAACAAGAGAACATCTCCGGGTATTGATTATGTGGGCTATGAAGCTTTTTCAAAGGGACCTCAAAACTGCCGGCTTCGCCTGCTAGAATATTACGACTCTTTCTCGTGAGGTACCTTCGGAGTACAAGCTTGCTAAAATTATTCCCATTTTAAAACCAGCACAGCAGCCAAGTAACTACACATCTATTCGGCCTATTCTCCTACTGAGTTGCGTAGGTAAACGTATGGAACGAATGATCTATAAGCGCATAACTTGGTTTCTCGAAAGCCGAAATGAGTACCCCCAAGAAATGAACGGGTTTCATCAGCAGAGATCAGCATTTGATAATGTCATTGCCTTCATCACATCACTTGACGAAAACCTACATGCTAGGCACATCCCGATGGTTGTTTTTTTATCGACATCAAGGCTGCTTTTGATTCTCATTTCCACCATGCCATTCTCGCAGCCTTGGCCAGTCTTGGACTTGTAGGCAATCTGTACAACTGGATCGAAAACTATTTCAAAGAGTGACAAATTTCTATGAGCACCCCCGATGGCCCAACGCTGTCTCACGAAGTAGAGAAGGGCATACATACCACAGGGTGCTGTGCCCAGCCCCCTGTTGTTCAATATCCCCGTGATACAAATAACACGAAACTTACCAAAGGATGTTCACATCACGCTTTATGCAGACGATATCTGCATCTCGAGTGAATCCAGATCGCGCCACGTCACGCAACGACATCTTCAGAAATCATTACTGTATATCTCCACGCACTTGGCTCCCCGAGAAGTGCATCTTTTTCCGGAAAAAAGGGTTGCCATGGCATATACCAGAAAAAAAAAAGACCAAATATCGGTTCTTCTTGGCAGGAAGCTGCTACCCTACGTACGGACCCAACGATTCCTCGGCATTGTTATCGACCGAAACCTGCCTTGGACACCCCATATTTAAAAACTGCGTGCGAGAATAGCAGCAGCATCACAAGTCTTCAAGTTCATGGCAGGAACACATTGGGGCTGCAGTTGTCGCTCTATGGTTCTGCTTCATAAGGCCTATATTCATGGTGTTTTGCGATATAGTTTTCTGATTTTGCAGAAAATGTCACCTAAAAATAAGAGGATGCTAGAGGAAGCGCGAAACGCCTACCTGCGCATCTGTCTTGGCCTCCCGAACAGCTCCTCCACCTCGGGAACAGTTGCGAAATCAGGATGTCTATCGCTCGAGGTCATCGCCATACAGGTAACGATTCTAAACCACCGACGTCGTTAACTTCAAGGGAACAAACACTTCCTGCACCGAGTCCATATAACCCATAGCAGTTCCGGCTTTGGTCAAGCTGTGCAGTTATTGCATCTTCCTGCCATCAGTCAGCCACGTAAACTACAGGCTTCAACTTTTCCTCCTGGAACTGTCACCTCTTGTAATCAAACACTTCATATCGGATCTCACTGCGAAGAACTGCATGCCGTAAGCCGCGCTGCTACAAGCTGCTCTGAACTACTTAGCTCAGCAGTATTCGCAACAAACACATCTTCACTGAGGGCTTAACTTTTCACGACTCCTCATCATGCAGCCTATATGTGCCCTCATCAGGCCAAATGCTTCCATGGCGGCTACAACGCAGAACATCCTCTATCACAGCAGAGCTATGCGGAGTAAAAGAAGCTGTCTCCTATATCTTGCGCTATAACCCAGGACTCTGGGTTATCTTCACGTACTCGCAAGGAGTGCTACAAAACTTGTCCAACCAACTGAAGTGAACAAATCACCAACCCATTTCCCATGAAATTGGATAGCTGCACCACTTGGCTGTTGCTGAAGACCACTGTATAGTTTTTAGTGGGTTCCAGCTGACTGCGGCATCCTGGCCAACCGAAGAGCAGATTAAGCGGCACGCAAACGTCTGCAGCACCGTAACTAAAGCGCATTTCCGTCAGAAAATCGAATGCGTCCCAACTCGCCAAACGATATAACCAAAATGAAAAGAACCATCTCTGGAACCCGCCAAGTCATTATTAGCCCTCTCTCCATCCGCAGCTGAAATCAAGGCTGCCACTCGGACTTCTGCGTCATTAGAAATAATGTATCATCACCTTCGTGTTAATATTGTGTTTACGAAAAGTCTAAAATACCGCTTCAAGCAAGCAGACAGTCCATATTGCGACCATTGCGGCTCAATTGAGACTCTGCTTCATATTCTTTTGAATGCCCAGCGTACGCCAACGAACGTGCGCACTATAAACAATGCATGTAGTCCGTCACCATAGTGCTACTCAAAGTGGACTCCATATCTGGTCCTTTAGGCTGCCCCAGACAGCAGCGACGTGCGATGATATTCTTATTTGCCGCTTTAGACGCTTTTGGTGTTTTAGACAAACACTAAATTGCCGAACACTTGATAACCTCACTGTACATGCCCAGAACTTGTTTTCGGTCTCATGCAAAGAAGCCATCTTGCGTTAAACTATTGCCTTGTAACGCTCTTAATGACCGCACTTGTTTCTACCACCCTTCATCCATATTTACTCCCCTATGTCCTCCCCTACGGACAGTAGTATGTGAGCGAATATGCACGCTGACTAAAATATCTACATTTCATTAAAGAGCTCTCTCCCTCTCTCTCTCCATTTTGACGCACAGCTTCGTAATGGTTTTTGTTCACTCGTCAAAGCTGCCGTCAAGCGGCTTTACTGCTATGTTCGTGATGGGAGACCCGATCAAATTTATCTCAGTTTAACGCATCCAGGCGGAGCCGATTCTACGCTCTTCCATGCTGTTTTGGTTACTTGACTCGTCGTATCTCGAAACTTCCGTTGTCAGCTTTATACTGAGCACGGCCGAGAGCGGCGCGCATTCTGACCGGCGACCGCTGAGCTTGTTTGTTGCTACGCCGCCGCTGAGCCATCCAGTTCTTTGAGGGCACCGGCCATTCTATAGTGTGTTTCGTTTGGAATCCTTTTCACTGTCTTCCTACTCTCCGGACTGACGTCACCACTACGTGACAATATCTTTCACTCACATTTTCCTTACTCGCATATTCCTTGAGCGTCAGTGAAACAGATGATACTACACAGAGATAAAATATAGCCACAGAACATTACATTGAAGCGGCATACATCAACCGGAGATCCCTTTATGATGATTGGAAACTTAAAAATGGAAGGATTGCAATAATATAAAGTGTTGGTATTCTGTAAAGCGCTGTTTCCTGTGGTTTCAGCATGGCGCTGGTACTAACCAGCCCTCATAGTGCCTTGTGGCATAATTTAGAGCTTTGCTCTGGAAGTGGGTGAGATTGCGTATATTCCAAAATTTATATATATTTGCAGTTTATGTACGCGGCTCAAGAAGTATCTGTAAAGAGATTGAGTTAGGATCACACCGCAGTTGTTAAAGAAAGTTATCTTAGCTGGACATTAAAGTTATCTTATATTATCTGGACACTGCTGTCGCAAAAGCGCCAAAAGTGACGCCCTCTCGATCAAAACAAGACCCACAGTGGCAGCTGGTGTTGTCAGTTGTTTATTACATATTAACAATGACCTCGCCGTCAAGCGCACTACATCACTTTTAAACGATCAGTAAATAATTTCTAAGCAGCCCTCCGCTCTCCGTTAAATTCAAGAAAGTAAATTGTGCGTATTGATACCATGGACCACAATGCCACCTCCATGACTTTGCTATTAATTTTTCTATTAAGCACAGGCCCCTGACAACTCCATGGTTTCTCAAAGCTTAGGCGCTTGGTGGATTTAAATTCATGCCTTCGAAGTTTTATGCTTTTTGCGCCACTGATCACATGCTGGTCATTTTTGTCATATTGCACAGATGCTGCTTACTGTGGGCCGAGGCTTGAATGAAGTTGCAGAGAAAGCTGCGAACCTCCGTCTATGCGTGGATGGAACGGCGACTTCATCTCAGATATACGAATATATCGCCTGCAGTTTCCCCCACCTTAGAGAGGTACGAAGTGCATTTCTTCTATTTCTCCTAATGAAATCTATGCTTTGCGATAGAATTCAAGCATCTTAAAGGACCGGCTGAAAAATCTGCAGTTTGTGGGAATCTGGCTTTCCGCCGTTGCCTTTGCGCGGCTGTGCCGGCCGCCCGCGTTGTTTCTCCTCTTTCCCTTGCTCCCGCCTCAGGCGGTGGAGAGGCGGCTGGGTGACTAATCACTGTCATTTAGCCACAGCTCCGCCCCGGCTCCCCAAGGGCCTTTGCCATTGGCGCCTTTTGGCGGGAATCCGGGACCCGTTTTGGCGGCCGCGGATCCCGCGACCGTCCGAGCGGGGCCCAGAGAGAGAGAGATCCCTCCGAGACATCGTAAGGTGCGTACGCTACTGTTTGTCCGTGCCGGCTTTGCCGTTCGGACCAGTGCTTACTCGAGCTCGCCCGCACGTGTCCTCTGACCTGCAGCGGCTCGAGCCTGTCCAGCGGGGTCCAGCGACCTCCGACAGGCGTACCTTGCGTTGAATGCCCACTCTCTCTCGCAACCGGCCCAACGGTCGACACGAGAGAGAGATCACAGCACTGCCGCGGGGACATTCTCCTGCAGCGGCGTGCTAGCGGTGCGCATTACTCGAGTCGCTTCGTGCGCGCAGCGGAGCCTTGCTCCTCGCGCGCCCCCGGGACGGGGTGACTATTGAGTGTGTGTGTATCAGCTGAAGGACGACGTGAATAAACGTCTCCTTTGTGAACTTGGAGGCCTATTTCTTTGCGGCGAATCGCTCTCCTCCCAGCGGAGGTTGAGTGCACCGCATCGGTGTCCCAGTGGTGTGTGGTGACGGCTGATCGGGGCCCTTGGCTCGCGCGAAGCTCGAACCCGCGGTGGGTGGTGGCCTGTGTCCACTTAGAAACCCACAACTGGCGCCCAACGTGCTAAGTCATTGGCGCTTACGCCTTTGATGGCACATTAGCCGAGCAGGTCGCCTTGACGATCACGCTTGCGCACCATGTCTAACCCCCCCAGCGGGGCACTCGGCAGCTACATGTCGGCTCCCTACGGAGTTGTAGCGTCGTTTGATCCGCTGGCTGCTGTTCCTTCGAATAGCTAGACACCGTGGTTGGCCGCGGCCCCCATCGGGGTTTACGGCGCCACAACCCAAAATGTCGACCACGCAGCTCCCATTGGAGCTGTACCGGGAGCACCCTGCGGTGCATCCGCTGGTCACATGCCTCAGCTGTGCAAGCTTTCCGTCCAGTGCGAAAGCAGTTCGTGTCACGCTGCCGCAACCGGCAGTTTCGAACAGCAGCAGCCGTGCCCCGCGAGCAGTCAATTCTGCTCTGGGAACGGCGAGGCGCTGGCCCGGTTCCCTGTGGAAACCACGCCGCTCATCGAACTAGGAGCCTTGCCTCCCTCGTTCGTGCAGCCCACCCAAGCCTCCACTGAGGCAGGGGTGCAGTGCGCTTAGTTGGCTGATGCGGCTCCGCGAGCCTGCGGGTCGGCTGGCGCGCTGAGCTCTCCTGATACAGCATTACGGCTTTTCCGTGCAGTGTCGAAAGGGAGCACAAACGTGGTAGCTGACGCGCTATCCCGTGCCCCACTCGCCAGCGGCGCCTTGACGCCTGTAGGCGGAGGGGGCGAAACAGCGGACGAGCCGACGGGCGGCAAGGAGGGGGAGCCCGCAAACGGGTTAACCCATTCCGCTAACCAGGCAAGCAGCGCTTCGCAAAGCGGACGAGAGGCAAAGCTCTTCGTGAGCGCCTCGGAGTTTCCGACGCGAACGGAAATTTTGGCTGCAAACCTGAGTGGGGACGAGACCAGGCTCCCCTCCGGGATGACTGGAATCGTTTTCAGCCCTAAAGAGCTACTGAAAGCCCAGCAAAATGACCCGTTTTGTCGCGAGGTGAGCGACGGTCTCAGGGAGACGGAGCGCCGTGACGCTACTTGTATTGTAGCGGGCGCAGGGGGGCAGAAGCCAGCGTGTGTCGCGGCGAACCCCGGGGAGTCGTATTTGCTGGACCATGACGGGCTCGTGCTGAAGTACATAGCCACCGATGACGAGTCCATCGACCCGTTCTAGGTGGTTATCCCCAAAAGTCTAAGAGGCGCACTTTTGCGATTCTCTAATGACGAGCCACTGGCCGGTCATCTGAGTGGCTCCAAAGTTTTTGCAAAACTGAGTCATTCGGTGACGTGGCCCGGCATGAAGCGTGACATTTTCCGCTATTGCCGTTCCTGCCATGTCTGTCAAGCGGTGAAGTCACGGGGCGGCAAGCCGCCTGGAATGATGAAACCGATTGACAGTGTGCGTCCGTGGCAGATGGCCACCTGCGATTTGATGGGGCCTTTCCCCAGGAGCAAGCAGGGGTTCATAGACCTGAAGGCCTACGCGTCACGGTCTGACGAGCTTGCGCCGGTACCCATTGGTATCAAAGGCAAGCGCAAAGGCACAACTGGTGCTGCGGAACGCAAGCGTACGGAGCACCGGTACAATCTGAGGCGACGGTCACCGGTGTGATTGATGCCGGACGGCGGACTTTTCCGCAACCGAAGGCACGCAGCCTCAGCTAGCTGGCGAGCTTTCTCGTCAGGCCCTACCCAGGTGAAGCACGGTGTGTTATTTTTTTTTGTTGTTTTTGCAGCATGCTCAGTTCCAGCCTTGTGTGTTTATCTATTTATTTATTTGTTTTGTTTGAGTCAGCTTCTAGCCACTTTCGTTTCCCCGCTTGTACATCTGTTTTCGTTCTAACGTACCGAGATGTACATAGGCAAACTTCAGCCCGCTCGTGCTTGCTGTTATCTGCTAGAAGGAATAGATTGGGTGTCGTTTGTACAGCGCGCCTTTTCTCATTTCCGGCCCGACTGTGGGTGGTTGGCTCGTTAAGGAGCCGTGTGTCGCGGTGCGAGTTTTGTGCGGCCCGCATGGAGGGGAAGTTGGCGGGGCGTTTGGGGCGATGGGGGGGGGGGGGGGCGGAAAGTGCACCCTTTGACCCTCGCCGCGGCGCCTCTGGACGCTTCTGATGGGGGGGTCGTTGTCGCCGACCAGCGTCCGCGCACGTGCCGGTGTATGCGTGGTTGTGGCTGTGACTGTGTGCGCGCGTAACCATGAGCCAAGGCGACGCCTGTGAGTTGTGCCGTTGTGTCCTTCTGCGTGAGCGCGAGGATGAGAAGGACCCCTCGCTGTGGACAAGGTTACACATCTGGACGCCGCCGAACGTCCTCGCCCGTTTCAGCCGGCGTGAAGGGGGGGCACTAACTGTCTTGTGCCCGAACGTGATGTCGTGTCCAAGGGCGCGAGGTCAGTGCCCTGCCGCGGCCCCGTCGTCATCAACGCACCCTACATCAACGGAAAGAAGACCGCCATCAGTCGTCGGCCCTCCCAACCCGTTCAACTTGAAGTCTGCGAGCGGTGAGTCGCCGACCGGCCTACTGGGCCGCGCCATCGAACTTTGAGGCTGCATCCACCTGTAACATAGTTGTACAGTTGTATTCACATCTTCTTGTGTACCGTGTATATAATCTGCAAGCTGTTTTGATTTACTGAAGCGTATGCAAGTGTTGTTTGCCTTGTTTTTCCTTTGTTTTCTTACGTTGTTCTGGCTGGAACTGAAGGGTAGCTAGTTTTGTTTTGTGTATTCATTTCTTTATTTTTGGAACTGAAGTGTAGCTTATTTTTTTTGTGTATTGATTTCTTTATTTTTGGCCGCGTGCTTTGCCGATGGGTAGGAGGGCATTTAAGGAGAGGGGGATGTGGGAATCTGGCTTTCCGCCGTCGCCTTTGCGCGGCTGTGCCGGCCGCCCGCGTTGTTTCTCCTCTTTCCCTTGCTCCCGCCTCAGGCGGTGGAGAGGCGGCTGGGTGACTAATCACTGTCATTTAGCCACAGCTCCGCCCCGGCTCCCCAAGGGCCTTTGCCATTGGCGCCTTTTGGCGGGAATCCGGGACCCGTTTTGGCGGCCGCGGATCCCGCGACCGTCCGAGCGGGGCCCAGAGAGAGAGAGATCCCTCCCAGACATCGTAAGGTGCGTACGCTACTGTTTGTCCGTGCCGGCTTTGCCGTTCGGACCAGTGCTTACTCGAGCTCGCCCGCACGTGTCCTCTGACCTGCAGCGGCTCGAGCCTGTCCAGCGGGGTCCAGCGACCTCCGACAGGCGTACCTTGCGTTGAATGCCCACACTCTCTCGCAACCGGCCCAACGGTCGACACGAGAGAGAGATCACAGCACTGCCGCGGGGACATTCTCCTGCAGCGGCGTGCTAGCGGTGCGCATTACTCGAGTCGCTTCGTGCGCGCAGCGGAGCCTTGCTCCTCGCGCGCCCCCGGGACGGGGTGACTATTGAGTGTTTGTGTATCAGCTGAAGGACGACGTGAATAAACGTCTCCTTTGTGAACTTGGAGGCCTATTTCTTTGCGGCGAATCGCTCTCCTCCCAGCGGAGGTTGAGTGCACCGCATCGGTGTCCCAGTGGTGTGTGGTGACGGCTGATCGGGGCCCTTGGCTCGCGCGAAGCTCGAACCCGCGGTGGGTGGTGGCCTGTGTCCACTTAGAAACCCACAAGTTTTAAAGGATGTCTCACAACACCTCTGACATGTTTGCAGACGACTGCATCATCTACCGTACTATCAATGACGCCTCTCACCAAATAGTTCTCCAGCCTGATCTTAATAGTGTTTTAGAGTGATGCAGCAACTCTACAATAACCCTAAACGCCACTAAAGATATATGCATGCCGTTCTCTCGCCGTCACAGCTCTTTTCTCTTCCCTTACACTATCGCTAACACGCCACTAGAGCTACTCCAATCTTATCAGTGCCTAAGTGTAAGCCTCTGTCACGATTTGTCTTGGCGCAGCCATGTTACCAATGTCACCTCGGCATCTAATAAAACTTCGTCCTCCTTGAAACGCCATTTACGAAACGCCTCGCCACAGGTTGACCTACTCGCGTACAAAACATTTTTTAGGCCGAAACTAGAATACGCCTCACCCATTTGGAACCTGCATCAATCATATCTCATAGACTCATTAGAATGTGTTAAAAATCACGCTACTAGATTCATTAAATTCCTATGCTCTTACGACGTCAGCGTTTCATCTCCAAAATGAGAATCCGGCTTGTCAGCGCTCCCCAGTCGACGCCACATTGCCAGCCTGCCCTTGTACCACAAGTTATTTTGTTCTTTCCGTAATCAAGCACCAAACATCGTAGCAGGGTCCCGCGTATCCCACCGTACCAGGCCATCAGTTTCAAGTTTCGCGCCCACGAACTCAAACCGCTGCATTCACTGCTTCTTTCTTCTTCTGAACCGCCACTGACTGCAACAGCCTTCCCCCAGACATCGCTGCTACCACGTGCCCACCTTCGTTTTTACAGCTTTTAAATGACAATTTCGTTAAACTATTACGTGTCACGAGATGACTTCTTTGTATAAAACCAAACCCTTATGCAATGCCACCCACGGGGAATTTAAGGTCATAAACTGAACTTAATTGAAGCGACGATTGCTGGAATTGAGTAATTCCCTGTGGGCTAGTTTAGCGCAGGGTAACAAATTCTAGAATTCATTCATAGAAGCTACAAAGTATGCAGTAATTTTAGATATCCTAGAACGGCGCAATGGAGTGCGAAATGAATAAGTGCTATTAAGGTGAAGTATTGAAAGTTGAAATAGTTGATATGAGAACTTAAATTCGCACCTTTGGGCATCCCTCCCATTCCTTTTGGAGGGTTACTTCTAATTTACGCTCCGAATATACACCCATTACAATTTTCTCTGATAGCTTACTGGAATGCCCTTGTAAATTATACGGGCATGAACATGTCACCGTGAATAGCATTATGCCTTTTGAATGAATTCACGTTTGCTCATGCGTTCACGCATATATTCACGAATACATACTCAGCGCGAATTTTTATTTGTTCCTTTCGCTTATTATTTTTTCGTCGCCATGTCCATGTCCATCTCCTCATGTAATGCACCGTAAGGGACCTGTGAGCAAAAATAAATAAATAAAATAAATAAATAAACAATGATATTACTTTGGTATGTTTTGTATACAGGTTAATTTTCCGAACTATAAAATATACTACCTGTTATAACTAGCTTTTTCTTTCTGCCTATTTGCATTTTCTATTGAAGTTCTTTATATTGCTCTGTTCACTAGCTATCCCTCCCTCTATGTACTGCCCTTCGAAGAGGACCTTCAGAGGTAGTCTGAATAAAATAAAATTTCATTTCATTTATTTCATGTACTGAAAGGACATGAGGGGGCGAGAGAAAAAAGCTGCCTTACGGGCAGCTTGACAAGCTCGCACCCCCTATTACATATGGACAAGGGCAGACACAGTGCATGCGCGAAACATTAGGAATTACAAATTTTGTAAAGCCATTAGAGTAATTAGATAACAATTATTATCAAAACACATGACAACTCAATAAATACTCTATAAATAAACTCTATAAATAAAATAAAATTTGACAGGATGGTTACCTCTGGCTAGTAGGGACACCTGTAAAGCTATTTATACTTTACGATATATTGTGCCAGAGAGTAGGAGAGGGACCTCACATGTGTATAGTTCGTGGGCGCCTATCTTAGATTTCTACACATAGTCATTTTTCATCTACGTCTCCTTTTTCATCCGCCGCTGTAGTAGCGCAGCGCCGTTGATGTTCCTCTCCTTGGGAGGTGCGTTTTGCAGCACCTGCTGCAGATGCACTGGGGCTACATTCATCAGCTCTCGCCATATCATCTCTCCTCCTTGCACGGACACCGCGTTCGAGGAGGTTACCGTGGCGCGCCTTCCTACAATCTCACCATGCCCTTATCCTCTCGCCATACCTTCCTCGTTCTACGGTCGCCTCCTCTTCCTCCTTGTACCTTAACTACCGTCCGGCGAATTCCGATGGCAACCACATAGCGGTTGCACCTTCTTGCGCTCTCGCCACATCTTCCTCCTTGCACCGTAGCCCCTTCCTTGCGGTTAGCGTTGTAGCCAACCTCTAGTTACGTCATTCTGCGCTCTCGCCATACGCTCCTTTCACGTAACCCTTCTAGTCCTTTCAGGGTAACTACCCTATGGGTGGTTTTGCTAGCACCCACCAACCGGTGACGCTTTTATGCTCTGCCATATACCCCCCCCCCCCCCCCCCTGCCGTTTCGGGTTAACCATCCTTCGGCTGCAGATTTCTTGCCTCTCGACAAACCGGCCTACTTCCACGGTAACCACTTTCCGGACGGTTCCTGACGGTTAACGAGTAGTGGTTAAAGAACTTTCTTTGTGCCACATGAGCACTGTAGCAAAGCAGGTTATTTAAGAGCTTATTGTTCGGGTAAAAGTTAGGCTCGTGGCAAAAAAATATTTACTTCACGTAATTTTGAGCTGATTTCGATGGAAATGCTGAAATAAATGCTGATAGACACATATTTCTTTAAAAAACGCTTAACAAGGTCAATTGACGAGTAAGACCAGTGTTTGAAACATCATTAATACAGCATTCGAATACCATCATTTCACCGATTGAGGACTTTTTCACACGTACCCAAAGACGATTTGGAAACCGTAGATTTTTAAATAATCAGTCTTTAAAATTGATATTTTAATTACTGATACAAGGCACTGAAAGCTTCAGGGCAGAGTCTTTATAAACCTCACGCGTAGCACTGTTACAAGAGGCAGATCAGCATGCTTCGGTCCGAAACCGGCCTCAAGACACCCAGAGTAGACTGGCGGGAAATTTTACACTGGTTAGAAATAGGGCTGCGGACTTCGACATTTCCCTGAGTGGGTTAATTATTATAGGCAGGCTCAAAGACGAAACACTGTGTTTGTGTTCTGCTATTTAGAAGAGCGGCACTTAGAGGCATAATAAGACAAAGTGATCTAGAGATTTATATATTGATTACCAGAATATAATAACAAGGACGACATCGCTACACAACCGTCCAGCGTGCGTCCGACGTTCAGTGTTGCGCTGCACCCACTCCCTTCGCTTCCCTTGCTGGCCGACGCGGTATCGTCCACGCTTTCGCCTTTTGCTATATAATAGGAATAACCACATCTACACGCCACATGTTAACATTGCCGCAAAAAAGTAGTGTGAGTCGACCAGTGGCGCTGCAGACGCGGCAACACGCCAGTGAAGTGCCGCGAAGCAAACAGAACGTAGATTGAGGTTGAAAGTAACCTCGCCCGCTCCACTAAAGTACCGCGGGTAATCAATCGAAGCTGCACGGATTGCAAAGCGCACGTGTGCACTTGCAGAGTAAGGAGAAGAAAGCGTCCGGCACAGCCCACCCTGGAACCGCCAGTGCGCCGGCACAGCGGAAACGTTTTACCATCGCTAATACTAGAGCCACTGCAGTGCTCTAGCTACTGCCAGATCCTAGCGCGACCTATCCAATGACCTACAAAGATGCATCCAATCGCGCAAAACTGATCCATTCTTATGAGCGGACTGGGCGCTAATATCTCACTCCGTGCTTGTGCCTTTTCCTGGCTTGTATGTGGCGCTGTGTTTAAGGCAGGTTGCGTTCCTACAGGCAGCAGTTGCTGTGTAGGTACTCGTGTTACTTCGGCGCACGAGAAATAATCAAGATTCTAGGTTAATAGATTAGTAATACACAAAACTATTCTAGCGCACCCGCATTGCTCTACATGCTGCGAACCAGTCCATTGGCGAGAGAGCTTGAACACTTGCTTACGCTAGTAATCATGTGTGCAGTAAATTCGTAGCATTTGATGCAAATTATGATTGTTCCTATCATTTCTTACAGCCGGCAATTCACCTGTTCAGTGCTGCGATATCGTCTTCAGTCTACAACCTCATCATTCTTCATGTCCTTGCAGCGGCCAATGGAGGTGTGTAAGCACCGCAGTGCACTTAGTTACAAAAATATTTGCATAAAAACATATACCTTAGATTGATTGTGGTAGCAAAGAATGAGGAGTAGAATAGAATGATAGAAATAGAAATAATGCGAGCGTGATGGAGCCTTGGCCATAGCTGAAACGTCTTTGGTAGTTTGGATGCAACAGCGGTCGATACCAGTGAAATGAATCAGGTCGGAGTGATAGAACTACATTTATTACAGAACCTCTTTGTTCTTTTTTTCTAACCACCTCCTTTATTCCTTCTCTTAAAGCGCGGTACGGGTGTCCACTGAGATGTGATACAGTTACTGTGCAATAGATTTCCTCAAGAAACAATGAAAAACAATTTACCAACAAAGGATTCAAAAAGGAGGTAGGAAATTTAGCCATGAGACGATGTGCTAACCGGTCAAATAGTTGAGGAAATCGAAGCATATGATAGCAATTGGGAACGAAGGAGGTAGGTTTACATAAAGTTTAACATCAAAAAATTTTTCGGCCTTAAAAATATACATCATGTAACAAAGGGTAGTCACTCAGCAAACGTTTAGCGTTCTCAGAAACGCGCTCTTTATAACACAGGATCCAGAGGGCATGTAGAAATATCCAAAATGAACCGTACAGAGATACTGGTGATTGGTGGCCCAATACTGCAAGTAGCTAAGGACGCTCTCTTCAAACAGGTCGATGAACACACGTGTGGTAGAATCTTTTACCTTTGCTCTAAAGGATGATACCTGTGTGCTGTTTTCAGAACTCAACAACGAGGTATTCAGTGTCCTATCTAAGATTCTACAAAATGGTGACGTTGAGAGCGCACAGGTGCCTCGAATGATTCAGGTGAGCTTTCATTGCAATCAGGTATGTGCATAGTTCAGTTCACATTGCTTGGTGCAGTGACCTATTTAGAGTAATGGAACCGAAAAACGTCATTTTTCTCTCAAATACTAGCAAAGTTCCGAGAGTGTCAAAAGTGCGGAGTGAATTTTCTCTGCGCTTTGTTGTGCTAGAACAGCACGCTTCGGCTGACAATAAAATCCAGCAAAAAAAGCAAGAGTATTTGCTCATACAGCAAAGCCTGTCATCGGGCACAGAAGGAAAAGTGCATGCCTGGTGTAAGCGTATCACTGCTCCTGTGAGGAGAAATAATAGCCACTTGCTTACAGATCTTGCCCCTCTAACATTCATGCAATACCTCATACGTGGGGTCTAACGAAGGTTCCCATTTTTGCCACGTTCTGGTCAGGTTTTGCGGATTCCAGAGAGGCCTGAGAACTAACGGAAGCAGTGTTAACTTGGGCCGTGGTTATCGGAACGTAAAAAAAATTCAACGATGTATGCTGGCTTTCGAGGAGTCAAGGTTATACACCATATGGATGTGTTATCGCCTCTTTTTAGGTCGCATTTCAAAGGCGCAGCCCTACGAAGCTGTTTTATTCGGGTGTACTGACTTCGCGCCTTTCGTTCCGTATAATATGGGTAGTAATCAGTCTGCGCTTTCCTACACCATCCGGCGCTAGCTTCCGCATCTGTATCCCTCTCTCGACATACCGCGTTTGCCCAAAACTTCCCTGAACAATGCGAAGGTATTAGTACTACCTGCTCTCTCAGGAGCGTGTCAGCCGGCACTGCCCTGCAGGTGCTCTGCCTTGATAGGTTTGCGCCCTAAGGGCATTTCGTGCGCTTGTCTGCCCGCGCAGGTGCGTTTAATGAGAACATTGCTTCGAACAGAATATCGCGACTGGACCCGCTCGCCTCCCATGAGCCTGAGGCAAGCCATTGAAGCTAAAAACGAATACTTAATTGTTAATCATGAAGCCAGCACATGACGAGAAGGTTGTTATTGCCTACAATTGCACTGGCGCGAAGCAAAACAAATAAGTTGTTCACAGTAATATTTCATGCCAGTAGCCAGACTATGTCCAACATGTATGCTGCTATTTGAGTTTGGCTTTTAAAGCTTGTTTTAGGCATGGTTTGAAGCAAATCGAATGAATTTTCGAAGAGCTGCCAAATGCAAACTTTTTGACTTAAATTTTGCGACTGTCTACAGCAAAGGCTACAGGTTACAGACAAGGTTAGAGCAAATTCGAAGGTAGTGATTAGGTTTTATTCGGGTTACGGTCCCAAAGCGACTCTGGCTATTAGGGACGCCGTAGTGAAGGGCTCCGGAAATTTCGACCACCTGGGGGCCTTTAACGTGCCCTGGCATCGCACAGTACACGGGCCTCTAGAATTTCGCCTCCATCGAAATTCAACCGCTGCGGCGTGCTACGAATGTGCGTCTTCGGGTCAGAAGCCAAGCGATTTAACCACTGAGATATAACGGCTGTTTTGAAGGTAATCAGTGGCGGCCTTTATGTGATGGACTGTGGCACCTACGTTTGGTGCGGCTGAGCAAACCTGTGGACGATATTTTACCTTAGCACCCTTGTGTTTTGAAATTTTTTGCGACTATCGAAAGGAATAAAGGCATAAAGCTAATAATAAAATTCATATGAATTAGTACGGGACGATATCAAAACGGCCGCTTGCATTCGGATACACAAGAGCTTCAATTTTTTATCCTCTAGTATTTATCGGTGCTTCTGTGTAAAAGGAGGCGTGATAGTGGATGCTAGAAAGGATTTGAAATAACATTAATTGCATCGAAGAGACCCTAGTAAGTCAGTGCTCAGTAAATGTGCAAGATAAATAAGATTACCAAATAGACACAGAGAACCAACCTCCGGTGGAAGATTGTCCATGGGGATTAAGCCTTTAATGTCTAAGTTTTGAAGCAGTCAAAGAAGATCGACACCCCCAAATTTTGATAGCTTATGTAGCCATTTTCGAAAGCCAATATCAGCATTCTGTAAGCGCCGCTAAAATATGATGTCATTTCTTTGCCACTGCGCAGCTGTTAGCGATGTGTTCAATTGGAGCACCTAAACCGTGCTGTGTCAAAGAAAATATCAAAGCTTCCGCACAAGATTTTCTATTTCTCCCAGAAACGGCTGAAAACGAGAGACGAGTAGTTTCTGAGCACCATCTAGCCGTCCTGGTTAGCTCAATTCATATAGTGACATGGGGTGACCGCTAGTTCTAATCCTGGACCAGCATGAATTCTGACGAAGGACGAAGTTTCTATGAAAGCTGCGCAGATTTGCTTTTCGATTGCTCTTAAGTAATTTCTCTTTTAATACAAAGCTGCTCTGCCAGTGAGGATTTCCCTAAGTATTGGATAACTGAGAGCACATTTGCACCACACTGTATGCGAGCACTGCTTAGTAACGAGCACGCAACGCGAGAGAGCTTGTCAAGAGATACTAACACTGGACATCAGAGAGTTAAAGTCACACGGGCAGAGAGAAGAACAGAGCAAGACGGCAGACACTGCGCCGTGCCTGATCTCTGAGCAGAAAACCTTTATCAGATGTACTACTTGACCTAAACCCATAGCCTCTGTACTTTTAATGCTGTAATTCTCTAATTGCTAGCAGAACGTGTGACAGGTAACCTATACAAGCGATAAACGCTAATGGTGTACTACAATCACTGCGTTTATCTCGATTAGGCCCAAAGGAAGGTATATATTTTTGGGTTGTTGATAATGGCTGCATAATTCACCATTCTATGTTCCTCTCTGCTTAGCCTAGCATATTCTTGTCTTTTGGAAGGGAGTTGCTTGCTCTCCCTTTCCTAGAGCAAAGTGAATCGAGAGAAGTAATACGAGGTATACTGCTGTATACCGTGAGCTTTTTTGCAATAATAACTATTCTTTTTTTCTTAGACTGAAAAAAAAATAGTCTGAATTGTTGGCGTTAACCCGACCGCGGAGGCCTCGTTTCGATGGAGGTGGAAAGCAATTGGCGCCCACGTTTTCTGCGATCTCAGTGCAGGTTAAAGATCCCCAGGTGGTAGCAATTATTCCGGAGACCTCCATCACGGCACTTCTTTCTTCCTTTCTTCTTCCTCTCCCTCAATTTATCTCTTCCCTTACGGCGTGGTTTGTGTATCCACCGAGGTAAGTGAGACACTTCACTGCCTCATTTCGTTTCCTCAAAACCAATTTTCATGTTTTCAATTCGAAGAGCCAACTATGATGTTTCCTGACTTGGTGGCTCATTTGAACACAAAATCAAGACCCGCCGCGGTGGCTCAGTGGTTATGACACTCGGCTGCTGCCCCGAAAGACGCGGGTTTGATCCCGGCCACGGCAGTTGCATTTCGATGGAGGAGAAATTCTAGAGGTCCGTGCACTGTGCGATGTCAGTGCGCGTTAAAGAACCCTAGGTGGTCGAAATTTCCGGAGCCCTTCACTACGGCGTCCCTCATAGCCTGAGTTGCTTCGGGACATTAAACCCCAATAAGCCAAACAAGATAAAGAAAGTGATGACCACTTGGTGTGCGATGTACACCGGGTAACCTATTCTCAGTTTTTCGTTCCTTTCAACTGCAGGAACTTGGTTATCTGCTGAGAAAGTGCCCTGAGAGAGAGAAGTTTCTGAGCATGAGCAACACAGTAAGTTGTTTAAAACCTCTTACGGCGATTCTTTTTGCACAGTTGACACACTAGGACATGTCTTGCTTCTCGTTAGCTGTAAATGTCGCTTCCATAATATTTTTGCTAAAGAATGTTGTTTGAATGATGTCATCGTAAAACCAATCGGCTCTTATCGCGGTTTTCACAGGCGATGTAATGCGAAGCATGGAGAGAGCAGCTTTTTAAATTGCCCTGGCGCTTACTACGGCCTTCAAGAGACACGTGCATGTTTAGCTACTCTTCTATGAAAAACGAGCCGGAAATGTTCCGGTTTTCTACCTACGCTGTTACATTTGCTTTATATCATTGCATTAATCTTTTTTGAAATGCAGAACAGAAGAGCAATATTTTTTTCACTGTGAACAGAAACAAAAGAAAATGCACTGAAACTCGTAGCATATATTGCAAAGCGGAAATAATGAAACAGTTACATATAAAGAGAAGCCCAAAAGCCATCCCTCGAAAAATAAGTATGTTTATTCACTAAAACCCTTACATCAGGTGGAAAGAGGCAATTATTTTCATGTAATGATTCTTCTAAGGCGTTTTAATGATAATAGTGGTACGTTAACATATGCGGCAAGATTTTCGTAGGCGCGGTAATGTATTCGAAATGCTTTCCATGCCAAAGTTTGTTCTACACGTGGCAATATTCCAGCCTTCAGGTTTTCGACTTTGATAGAGTGGCACATTGCATTTGAGATTAACAACCTGCCTGGGTTTTAAAGTTTTTTATGGCGACGTAAACATGCTTATCTGCTAGTTTCACATCATATAATTAAAAAAATCTGACAATGTTGTTTTTTCGAGCAAACGAGCGGTGTGAGTGCTAAAATGAAGACTGTAAATCGATCGTGATTAACATTTCTTAGTAGAAAAAAAAACACTTTGTTTTTTAACTGTAGTGGGTGTTCCCCAGGCCAAATGGACAGAGTTTAAGCATGAGATAAATTAAGAAATGTACAACAGTGCTTTAATTTTTGCGCGCATCGAATAACGACGTCTACTCATAATTTCTAGTTTTGTCGATAAACTGTTGATTAAAGCATTATGATGATTGTTCCCAGCTAAAATAAAGAGGTCTTAAAATGGGGCCTTGAGGGCGCCGGCTGTTATCTGTTAAACTGAAGATCGCTGCTCTATTGCATTAACATAGTGTGTGCGATATACATGTAAGACAGAAACTAATGACTGAACTCGGAAACCATATTGAGGTGAAAGCCTTGAATGCCTCATCGTTGTCGACAGAAGGTTATCAGCAGAGGTGTCACACTTTTCTATTCAGACGAGAAAAAGAATCTTTGTGCCCGATGGGATTCAAACCACCATCCTTCCGTTCCGCAGCCGAGCGTGCTAATGGCTACGCTACTTCCTGCCAACGCATAGGTAGTTAGCGTTGTCTAGGACGCCGGAGATTGTTTGCTGAGTGGCGTCGAATCAGACGGATGCCTCCCAAACGCCCTTCAGTGTCTCCCGCATTTAAGATTCACAACCAATTGTGTACTTAATTAACATCTTAACCACATATCAGTGACACAAGCTACAACATCGCGCTAAAGGCTTTCACCTTACCGCACTTTAGGTCAGCAAAGTGCCCCTGAATTTTTTTTTCTAGTGGAATCAAAAGCGGGCTTTGAATAATGCAGTCAAAAGCCTGCGTGAAATCGATAAATAATCTCACTATGACTTCCCCATTTTCAAAGCTCTGTGAAATACGTTATTTCAGGTGTAGCAGTGCAAGCTGTGCAGATTTGTTCTTTCTGAAGCCGAATTAAGCATAAGAGTTTATATTGTCTTGGAATCACGCTGACCTCGGGAAATCGAGGAATATCTTGCTGCCTGGCAGACTTCGCCGAACGGCCGCCAACGATCACCTTCTCCCGTCCGCTACTCGTCACCTAGCCGTCGTACTTTCAGCGATAGCTGAGGGGGCGGTCGCCAAGCCCACGCCGGGGAAACTGAAGGCGGCGACCTCAGGGGGGCAGGTTGCTGACAAACGAAACCGACGTCCCGAAGACCTCCCCCCCCCCCCCGTGACGACGCAGCGTGATTCCGTGACAGCGATGCCGCCGCAGCGTGATTCTGTGACTCCGAGCTTCCCTCATACCGATGACACAGCTAGCGCCGACCTTCCCGTGCTTGTTGACGGGCACCCAGTGACTGCTTTAGTAGATACAGGAGCAGACTTCTCAATAATCACCAAGAATTTCGTGGATGGGCTCGCAAAAGTTGGGACTGAATGACCTGGACCCCGAATTCGTACTGCTGGTGGCCACCTTATGACACCTTTAGGGCGTTGCACTGCATGAGTCATCATTGCCGACTCCGGTTTTTGTTGCCATTTTCGTTATTCTGCCGAAATGTTGCGAGGACCTCATACTCGGCCTTGACTTTTTACGACAGCATGGTGCCGTTATTAACGTTCCTCGCCGTTTGGTCGCGTTTTCACCGCCGGCACCGACTTCCTCAGACGCCGAACGACGCCACGCACCTTTGCACATCCTTGACGCGGATGTAACCATGCCGCCACGCTCATGTACCCTCGTTACCATCAGGTGCGATGACGAGTCCAGTGCTGTACGGGTGGCCGAACAGAACACTGAGCTGCTGCTCCATCACGGCGTCTGTGTTGCCCGCGGTATCGTCCATCTGACCAACGGCCTCGCGGATGTACTTCTTACAAACTTCGGCAATGAACGACAACGCATCGCTAGAGGGACCAAGGTCGCCTACTTAGAAGATATCGCCGAAACATCTGACTGCGTCGCACACCAGACCGGGACATCCGCCAGCCAAACGGCCCAATTCGCCCTCGATGTGAACCCCGCTCTATCACCAACCGAGAGGGATCGACTCGTCGGGCTGCTCCGTCAGTTTCAAGACTGTTTCTCGTCTGCCTCCGCGGTCAAGCAGACGCCCCTCACCAAGCACCGCATAATAACCGACGAACGTATCCGACCAGTCCGACAAGAACCCATACCGAGTGTCACCGCAGGAACGTGAAGTCATCGCGCAGCAGGTAGACGAAATGCTGAATGACGGTGTCATACAGCCATCGAGGAGTCCGTGGGCTTCACCTGTCGTCTTGGTTAAGAAGAAAGATGGCAGTCTGAGATTCTGTGTTGACCACCGCAAACTTAACCAGGTCACAAAAAAGACGTCTACCCGCTACCACGCACTGATGACTCCTTGGACCGGCTGCGCCATGCGCGCTACTTCTCCTCGCTCGATCTCAAAAGCGGTTATTGGCGGATCGAAGTAGACGAACGGGACCGTGTGAAGACTGCGTTTGTCAGGCCGGATGGACTTTACGAGTTCAAGGTCCTATCGTTTGGATTGTGCTTCGCTCCAGCGACATTCCAGCGAATGATGGACGCAGTCTTATCCGGCCTTAAATGGCAAACGTCCGTTTGGTCGTGTGGGCATCGACCTTTATGGGCCTCTGCCGCCTTCTACTTCTGGTCACCGTTGGATTGCCGTCGCCGTCGACCATCTTACGCGCTATGCCGAGACGTCCGCTCTTTCGGCGGCTACAGCCAGGGACGTAGCTTTTTTCATTCTGCATAATCTCATTCTTCGCCACGGTGCTCCCCGCGAGCTTCTTAGTGACCGTGGCCGCGTATTTTTATCAGATGTTATCAAGGCGCTCCTACAAGAATGCCGCGTAGTTCACAGAACAAGCACGGCGTTCCTTCGTCAGACGAATGTGCTGACCGAAAGGATTAACCGGACGCTCGGTGATATGCTCACCATGTATGACACTCCCGACCACTCCAACTGGGACCTCGTACTCCCATTTGTGACATACGCCTATAATACCGCCGTCCAGTCTACTACTGGGTTTTCGCCATTCTTCCTTCTTTATGGACGCGAACCTACCTGCCTGTTCGACACCATCCTCCCCTACCATCCTGATGCCTCTGACTGCTCGCCTGCTTCTGAAATAGCCCAGTATGCCGAAGAATGCCGCCAACTAGCCCGATCTCTCACGGGCCACGATCAACATCTTCAGAAAGAACGCCATGATTCAGGTCAACCCTTTACCCGCCTACCTGCCGGCTCCCTTGTTTGGCTATGGGTTCCTTCTGGTCCTCCTGGCCTGTCATCCAAGTTCCTCACCAAATATCACGGCCCCTACCGTGTTGTCTGCCAGAGTTCCCCCGTGAAGTACGTTGTGGAACCGTTGACACCCCGCTCTGACCACCGCCGCCGGGGCTGTGAAACTGTTCACATCAGCTGCCTCAAGCCTTACCAAGAACCAGTGATGTGTACCACGCCGTGAGACGCCAGGATGGCTCCTCCTTCGCCGGGGGCCATGGTAATGACGAAGTGCCCGCGCGGCAGCGGGACTGCTCTCGGCGAGCGCGTGCTTCCTGTTGGTGCTGTTGGAACCGCTGACTGTCGGTGAACGCCGTTCCGCGCTTATTGCTTCGTGCCGTGCTGTGTTTTGTGTTCTGTGCGCGAAAAACCCTTTACAATATATATATTAGTCCGAACACAAGCTAACATATAAATTACGAACTTCACAGGTGTTATATGGACGTTAACAGCATCACATTATAAGCTATCTTTCAGGGCAACGAAAACTGAGAATACTTCTAGTATTTAGGATTATGTAGATGAATTGTCGATTGTTAGAAATTTCTGCGCATTCGGAAACCCAGTAATAAATTAATTGCATGTAAAACATTGCTGCTAAAAAAATGCATCAAAAGCTTCGCGCATATACTTTCCAACTGAAGTTTTACCCTCAAAGCCTCAGACCTAAGGAGGAGAAGAACAATGGCTCCTGCGCATTATTAGGGTGTTTACTTTTCCACCTCTTAATTCTCAATACAAGATTCAATCAGGGTATAATGATAGCAATTCCTGGCTTCTTGAAATTCCTTATTCAGTTTGTTTTATAAGTGCTAAACTTTCAAAGAGATCTTACTCACGTGTTTCGAGAAAGGTGAATCCCCACATTATGGCTGTTCACATAAGCAATGGCTTCTTTGAATGCCGCAAGGGTTCTGCCAGTAACGTTTTGAAACATATGACGGTGTTGCTGTGTGCTGTTCGCATTTGCTTTAACGGCGGAGACGATGAGAAGACCGTCACTGATCTCACAGCAGAAAACTGCAGAAGGGAACTGGCCACTGTCAAAATTTGTATGAGGGTCAATTGAATATCTGGTTGTGGTAGTCTGTCTGCTCGGTTTGTCAATGAAATTTGCGCATCAGTTTCCGGAAATGAGACAACGAAAATTTTCACCTGCCGGGTCGTCCGCCAACAGGTTTATGTCAACGTTATCGCCTGAAACTGCATCATACTCATTTCTATTTATGAAGTTCCGAAATCAGTCGAGAATTGAAAAAACTCTGCTCAGACAGCCGTCAGAGGCAAGCAAACACCGTGCCAGCAGATATCAAACAAACAATTTCATAGTCTAGGATTACTAATTTATTAAAATTCGGCATCTGACTACACTGCAGATTTTTACTCACTAAAATGCAGACACCACTACCACGTTTGTGTGCGCTGTTTACAAAATGCTTGTTGTAGTTTTGTACCTCAATCGCAACTTGTTCATTAGCATACCACGTTTCTGTGAGCATGAATACTTCTATTACATTTAGCTTTGAGAACATGTGCTTTATAGAGGCAGCTTTATTCAAAGAGGAACTAAACATTAGGCGAAAACAGCGAAGGTAGGCTCCTGACAAAACAAGATCACATTCTAACTCAAACCTAGGAATCTTTTTGCAGCCATTTTGCCTAGAAAAGCAATAAAAGATACTAAGCGGCCAGGAGATGCTGGATAAAGGCTAGCAAGTCCTCCTTACGTTTCATAACGTGCTTCACTTCCCGATCTTGCAACCGCATACATGCGACCAGCTGTGTGCCACGCGTATCGATAATCATGCTCTTTTGCCATAGTTTTTGCCATTGACCATAAATCTCCGTTATACCGCGTCATGTTGTTCTTCCAGTTATCCACAGTTTCTTGGCTGGCGAACCTAATGATTCAACTAATGTCCTTCCTCTGTTTCACTCCAAATCTGTCTAGAACGACAACTTCGGTGGCCTGGGCTTCAGCAATTCCCCATTTCGATGCAACTTCATAAATCTCCTTCAATTCATTGATTTCAACAGTTTGCTTCTGGTTGTGCCATTTAAGTTTTTACAGTTGGGCTTTGAGCTGTTTTAAAGAAATTGTAGCAGGATTTCCGGGGAAAGGAACTTAGCGACAGCTATCCAAAATGCCGGTCCGAGCTTCGGTCATCCAGCCAGCGATCTCGCGCCGCGCGCTAGTGGAGCGGCGGCCGCCGCTGCTCATCTTCCTCTTTACAATCACGCCCGGGCTGAAGGCGAAGCCATCCTGGCGAGTCAGGGAGACGACAACACACACGGGTCATAGTACGGCTTCAGGCGTGACACATGAACAGTCTCGCGGCTGCGTCGGCGTTGATCTGTGGAGGGTGTCACCGGGTCGACAATGTAGTTGACCGGGGAAGTGCGCTCTACGATGCGGTAAGGTCCGCGGTACTTGGGGAGAAGTTTGGACGAAAGGCCAGGTGAGGTAGACGGCACGTGAAGCCAGACGAGAGAGCCGGGTAGAAAACTGTCATCAGTGTGGCTTGTGTCGAAACGGAATTTTTGACGCCCCTGCTCGCCGGATGTTAACGACCGAGCGAGCTGACGGCACTCCTCGGCATGCTTGGACGCCTCCGAAAGAGTGGTGCACTCGTACACGTCGGGCCGGTAAGGAAGTACTGTGTCGAGTGGTGAGGAAGGTTCGCGCCCGTAGAGGAGAAAAAATGGCGAGAAGCCGGTGGTGGTCTGCGGGGCGGTGTTGGAGGCGTAGGTGATGAACGGCAGGATCCTGTCCCAGTCGGAGTGGTCGGAAGACACGTACATCGACAGCATATCGCCCAAGGTGCGGTTAAACCATTCCGTCAAACCGTTAGTCTGAGGATGGTAGGCCGTGGCGGTATGGTGAGTGATCTTACACTGTTTGAGAAGAGATTCCACGACCTCGGACAGAAAAACGCGCCCAAGGTCGCTCAGCAGTTCTCGGGGCGCTCCATGGCGAAGAATGAAGTGATGCAAGATGAAAGAGGCAACGTGTGGTGCCGTAGCAGCAGGAAGAGCCGCGGTTTCGGCGTAACGCGTGAGGTGGTCGACGGCTACAATAACCCAGCGGTTGCCAGCAGCAGTGTAAGGAAGGGGGCCGTAGAGGTCAATCCCAACTCTGTCAAAAGGACGGAAAGGGCAAGGGAGAGGCTGCATCTGGCCGACTGAGTAGTGAGGAGCCTGCTTGCGACGTTGACAGTCAGGGCACGAGCGGACGTATTTGCGGACGTAGGTGGACATACCGCGCCAATAATAGCGGAGACGGAGTCGCGTGTATGTTTTAAAGGCGCCGGCATGAGCAGACTGCGGGTCGTTGTGAAACAGGGCGCAGAATGTCGACCGCAGATGGGCAGGGACGACAAGCAACCACTTCCTGCCGGTAGGGACGTAGTTGCGGCGGTACAATAGACCGTCACGAATGGCGAAGTGAGCAGCCTGGCGGCGGAGGGCCCGAGGCACGGGTGCCGCCGAGGAATTTGAGAGAAAACGTAGAAGCGAAGATATCCAGGGGTCCTTATTTTGCTCGCTGTCCATGGTATCTGTTGAAAACGACAGCGAAGCGCAACCGGTTGGCGAGTGGCAGACAACGTCTGGCGGCAGTGGAGAGCGGGACAATGCGTCGGCGTCGTTATGTTTTCGGCCGGAGCGATAGATGACACGGATATCATACTCCTGTAGGCGTAGGGCCCAGCGAGCGAGGCGGCCTGTAGGGTCTTTCAAGGAGGCCAGCCAGCACAGGGAATGATGGTCCGTGACGACATACTCGACATACTCGGGAAATCCGGGTTTACGTTGCGTAAGGACAGCGCCGAGGCCAACGCCACTGGCATCGGTGTGAATTTCAGTGGGAGCAGCGGGGTCGAAGTGGCGTAAAATGGGAGGCGCTGTGAGCAGCCGGCGTAAGGTGATGAGGGCGTCGTCGCAGTCAGGTGACCAATCGGACAGGTTGTTGGCGCCCCGAAGAAGTTTTGTAAGTGGTGCGATGATAGAGGCAAAATTTCGGACGAAACGTCGGAAATAAGAACAAAGGCCGAGAAAGCTGCGAAGTTCCTTCTGAGTCGACGGCTTGGGGAACTCAGCGACGGCACGAAGTTTGGCTGGGTCAGGAAGCACGCCGTCCTTAGAGACGACGTGACCTAAAATTGTCAGTTGGCGGGCGCCAAAGCGACACTTTTTGCGATTAAGTTGGAGCCCCGCGGAAGTTAAACATGTCAACACGTGCTCCAAGCGGTGAAGGTGCGTCTCAAAATCAGGCTCGAAGACGACAATGTCATCTAAGTAGCACAGGCACGTGGTCCACTTCAGGCCGCGTAAAATGGAGTCCATCATTCGCTCGAAAGTCGGTGGGGCATTACAAAGGCCGAAAGGCATGAAGGTAAATTCGTACAGGCCATCTGGTGTAACAAAAGCCGTCTTGGCACGGTCAGCCTCGGCCACAGGGACCTGCCAATACCCCGAACGCAGGTCTAAAGAAGAAAAGAACTCCGCGCCTTGGAGGCAGTCAAGGGCGTCATCGATTCGCGGCAGCGGGTAAACGTCTTTGCGTGTGATCTTGTTAAGCCGCCGATAATCGACGCAAAATTGTATTGTGCCATCTTTTTTCTTCACTAGAACCACAGGAGAGGCCCATGGACTACTGGATGGTTGAATCACGCCTCGCTGAAGCATGTCGTCCACCTGAGTGTTGATAATCTGGTGTTCGGCTGCCGAAACTCGGTACGGGCGTTGACGAAGCGGGAAGTGTGCTCCGGTGTCCATCTCATGGGTCACGGCAGACGTGCGGCCGAGTCGGGTTTGAGCCACGTCGAAAGAAGAGCGAAACTGGTTCAGTAGGTGAAGTAGTTGGGCGCGTTGCGGTGTGGCAAGACTGGCGTCGACGGAATCAACAAAGACATCGTCTGTGGCCACAGCGGGAGATGCGGGCAAAGTAAGAGAATTAGTAGCAAGAGAACATGATTCGGCGCATCGTTCGGGATCGAGCAAAGAGTCGACGGGCTGAATGTGGCCAAGGCATTCGCCACGGAGAAATATGCAAGGGCTCAAAAAAGGGTTCGAGATCGGGATGAGGCTGCAGCCGTCTTGAACAGTGAGCAGAGCGAATGGCAGAGGCAGACCGTATCGAGAGATGAAGACGTCGGATGGTGTAAAGACGACGGCGCCGTCAGATGCGGTGAGGCAGGAGACAGGGACAGGAACAGATGAGTACGGAGGAATCTCGATGTCGTCAGCCACAGACAGTTTGCCCCACGAAGATGACGTATCAGGCGAGGTAGCACTGCACGGAAGAAGTTCGAGCTCGGCACGAGCGCAGTCGATGAGGGCCTCATGTTGTGAAAGAAAGTCCCAACCTAAAATGATGTCATGCGAGCACGATGAGAGAACGACGAATTCAACAGTATATAAGGAGCCGTGAATGATGACCCTGGCTGTGCAGGCGGCTAAAGGCGAGATGCGCTGCGCATTAGCTGTATGAAGCGAAAATCCGGATAACGGCGTCGTCACTTTGCGAAGTTTTCGGCACAGTTTCTCATTCATCACAGAAACAGCAGCGCCAGTATCAACAAGCGCCAAGGCGGTGTGGCCCTCCACAGAAACGTCGAGCACATTCGCTGGGAACAAACGAGGCCTTGAACTTGTCGCCGAATACGCAGTTCTTGCCTCGGGAACTGCGGCAACTAGTTTTCCTGGCGCATAGGGGAATGAGGACGCAGTGACGAAACAGAACGGCGCCGCGGGGATGGCGAACGGCGGCGAGAATACGGGCGGCGATCGGAGGCATCAAGCTGTTCGACAGCCGACGGACGAGGCGGGGGCTGTGGTGCCGCGTAGACGTAGGTTCTGGGGTCATCCACGGGTGGTGGCACACGGCGTCGGCACAGGCGCTCAACGTGGCCAGGGACACCACATGCATAGCAAATAGGACGGTTGTCACGGGTGCGCCAAGGGTTGACACGAGCAGGAGGTGGTCGGGTTGGAAAGGCAGGCGGCGGCGTCGGAGGATAATACGGGACAAACGGCTCGGCTCTTGGTTTTCGGACGGCGTCGGCGTATGTGAGCGGCGCTGCAGCGGGAACTGGCGGACGAACAGGTGGTAGCGCTTCGGTCACTTGCTCGCGAATCACCGTTTGTAGGGTCGGATCCAGGTTGGAGGGAGGCCCCTGCACGCCGTGAAGAAGTGACAGCTGTCGAGCCACCTCCTCACGTACAAAGTCTTTTATCTGGTCAAGCAGCGAGCTGTGGGAGGTTGTCACGGCGAGGCTGGAAAGCGAGTCAGGCTGCACGGAAGGTGGTAGCACCAGAATGCGCTGCTTGCGGAGCTCATCGTAGCTCTGACACAGGTTGAACACTTCGGCAACGGTGGTAGGGTTCCGGGCGATAAGCATCTGAAATGCTTCCGTTTCGATGCCTTTCAGGACATGCTTAATCCGGTCCGCCTCGGTCATAGACGAGTCCACCCTTGAACAGAGGTTGAGGACATCCTCGATATAACTCGTGAACGATTCTCCGTGTAGCTGGGCTCTCACTCGCAGGCGCTGTTCAGCGCGCAGCTTGCGTACTGCAGGGCGCCCAAAGATGTCAGAAAAGGCTCTTTTGAAGGCAGACTAGGTGGTAAAGTCTGATTCATGGTTCCTGTGCCACAGGCTGGCCACGTCCGAGAGGTAAAACACCACGTTGTTCAATTTCATGGCGTCGTCCCACCGGTTGTGGCCGCTTATCCGCTCGTAGGAGGCAAGCCAATCCTCCACGTCGTGATCATCGGACCCGGTAAAAATGGCTGGGTCCCGCTGTCGGAGAGCGCCAGGGCAAACGACGGGCGTAGGCGAAAGGGAAGATGACTGGCTTGCGTCGGTGGACATGGCTGGAGCGATCGTTCTGCTGCGAAGCTCCAGGACGTTGGCCAAAGGCTGTACCCCGCACCTCCACCAAATTGTAGCAGGATTTCCGGGGAAAGGAACTTAGCGACAGCTAGCCAAAATACCGGTCCGAGCTTCGGTCATCCAGCTAGCGATCTCGCGCCGCGCGCTAGCGGAGCGGCGGCCGCCACTGCTCATCTTCCACTTTACAAAATTAACAATTCAGCTTTTTCAACAGCATCAAGGCGTTCCTTTACGAATTTTATTTCTGTGTCGTGTCGAGAGACCTGCCTCAACACATCTTCGTTTTTGATAGATAGCTCAACGGGTTTTTCAATGCTGCCAGCCGTCTCCAGCAGTTGCGTAAGCATTTATAACTTTGTGTTAATCGTAGCCAGTATTCCGAGAACGTCACATATTACAGTCAGTATTCAATTTTAAAAATTTCTGTTACAAGGATACAAAAATGACGCCTGAAGTGCTGAAAAATTGACCTGCTACTGTGACGGTAGTGTATTTTAGTGGAATACATGAATGAGGACAGTGTATCGAAAAACCCTTGCTAAAGCACCGTCCCTATTGACAATTTGTACGGCGTAAGGTTTGAAAACGATGGCTTCCCACATTTTCATTTATGCACCTTCGACTGTCAAAAACCATCGCTTTCAGGTTTCGATGCACGACCCCAACTGTACTTCAAAGACATGTTCTTACTCTACGCCTGGCTTGGTGAGAACAAAAAAAAAACGCCAAAATAGGATATCGTGCTATAGCAGCAACGAGAACTAAAGTTCTACGAGAAACCCATGCTGCGGTGTTTGATTTTCATCAGGCTCTTCGTGTACTTCTAGGCTCAAAATTTCTGAAAAAGCCTACTGCCGCCCAGTGGAGCATGCATTTTACTGCGCTAGCACTAGATCGGTAACGAGCGAGAAAACCGTTACTTGTCCTGGTGAAGCCACTAGCCCAGCCGACGCCACCTCCCACAGTTTACAGAATGCAGTTCATTAAATTTAATTGAATTAAATTCACTTATTCTCAGTCGCGCCCTACACACTGTGAAGGTGGCAATTAAATTAACTCAGTCGGCACCTGCTGACCGTGGCAGGAAGCAATCAATTGATTCCCTGAGCAACTAAAGTCTTAATGATGACGCTTCAGGTTCCACGAATCTATACGACATATGGGGCTACGGCTAAACAAATCATATTCGCTGTAGTACTCGCTAAGAAGACCGTAGAAATGTTTAATAAAGTAAATAGAACCAAAACAAAGGTAATCAAACATGCACAAAGCTAAACAAAGATAAAACATAATGAAAGGGTAAACACGCATGCGGCACAAAGTCGCATTTAGCTTAACCAGGCAAATGGCAGTAAATATTTCTCTGCTTAAAGTTCCTAAACCACGTTCAGTCCAGAGTTGAACGACCGCGGACGTGTGGCCCTTCGCTGTCAATGACATGTGACAAGATCATCTTTCTAGAAAGGATTAGATGTTGCAAGTCAAGAGAAATCGATTTTTGACGAACACAAATTGAGCATCTTGTCAATGGCCTTTGCGCATTAAGGAGCTCTTTCATCTTCGATATTAACCGCTCCGCGACGCGCTAAGATTTCGAAAATACTGGAAATGATTCCGAAAATAATGATTAGTTATTTTAACCAGGCGACATATATTTATTAAAATCTTCTTATTTACGATAATTCCTGATAAGCGCGGCAGCTGTCTGAAAAAACAGAATTCCTTCTTCCATGCTGTACCTGAAATTGTGTGTGAAGTTTTGCTCGAGATGCAAGCACTGGCACGGTAGATCTTGTGAGATTTATTGTCATAATCTCTCCAGTGTCCTACACGCGCTCAAACGTCGCTATTCATGACTGAGAAGACTGCCGCTAGAACAGATGAAACACGTACTTCATTTAATATAAAGGAGACATGCGATTAAAAGGGCAGTAATATACTGCAACTTGACTACTATAGGGTACGACAGACTGCGGTCATTCATTCATTCATTCATTCATTCATTCATTCATTCATTCATTCATTCATTCATTCATTCATTCAAAAGAGATACCTTAAGAGCAGTGGGCAAGGTGAAATGAGCACCTCTTTGCTGTTTTAGGGAATTGAATATAAGGTTGTAAGATAAGGCAAAATGTTACCTAAACATTGCCGTACTTGTTTTTTATTTGAACAGGAAGCTTCTAGGTGGCTGTCGACTGCTGAAAACGAGTGTGGCGAGATGTTCCGAGAGTTCATCGAGAAACACGGTCACCGCTGTGTTAAAGAGGTACTATTGGTCGATTCGTCATATCCATTTCTCTTATTTTGTTAGGACACACAGACCCAGCAGTCGTCAGATGAGTATGAAGTTTGGCAGTTTTTCGTCGCTCTGGAGCGCACTGCTGACGATGGCGGGTATCATCCTGTGCACGAACTAGCAGATTATTGAATTCCTGCCTCTATGGTTAAATTAATGAAGAAATTCATGTCAAACAGGAAAATGTTTCCTGAACACAGCCGCTGCCGGGTGAAGAGCAACATTACGAAACACATTAGTGACGCTAAACAGGGGCAGGGTACTGCACTGAGCCAAAAATCAAAAATGAGAGTTTCACTTTGGGTAGGGATTGTGGTTAATGTTGATAGCTGGCAATGGATATAGCCTGCATTTCTAGTTGGCAGAGCGAAAAGCATTTAATGCTTTTCTTCCAGACTAACTACGTGCCTTTGCTTGGAACTATAAACATGATTCTAATTAAAGCAACTGATTTTCTAGTACAGAACCGCGGGGTCGAATAATAAAGCGGGTATTTAAAGAAGCATTCAGAAATCTCTGCGCACACGACCATCAAACCCGACTCTTACTCGCTGCGATGGCGCCCAAAAGAGGGATACGGCAGTAACAGCACAATATACCCCATCCTCTCCCGAAATGACAAGCGCGATAGGGAACCAATTTTTGCCGGTTCAAATGCTTTAAGGAATAAGCAGGCACACAAATCAAGTTGCCTGCGGCGAAGTAGCCAGTGAGGTTTTGCCATTGCAAATTTTCCCCAAATAATGCTGTTCTTTGCATCAGAAATAGAAAGCGCGCTGCTTTCGCAAAGAGTATAACCTTACTGCGCATGTTCAACATCTTCTGTGTCATCATGTTCAGTGTCATGGGTGCCTTCGCATTGACTCTCTGTCACCCCGATTACGTTAAAAGAGACATTGGTGGTTTTTAAATGTATTCTCATGTCATCTTTGCTAGCGAGCCAGCCGACACTGAGATAAAAACACGAGAAACGGGCCTAATTTGTTGCCATGCCAGGTAGAGCGTCATGTTCTTCTTATAACTCCAAGTATATTATTTGGCTCCAAATTTTCATTTTCTATTCGAATCACTGATTACTTCAAGTCCTGATAACTCTTGTAAATGTAAGCCAGGGCAGGTTTGATTTCTTTTGGGTGTTTTCAGAGGTCTCTCTCAGGTATTCCGCGTAGGTCCTATAAATTCTGGGAGAGTTCGCGCTTCAGCTCCTAACACAACTAAGACAGTTCGTTGGATTTGCTGAGAAAGAGAGCTTCGACTGCACCACTCAGGGAAGTAATACTCTGAACATGCACAGTGTACGCGAACTAAAAAATTACATAGAGCACTTTGCCCTAACTGTGTGAAAACAACTGCAGCAGCGGCAGCAGCAGATACGTGACAGAAATGTCATAATGGGATTCAAAAATATATCGACCGCCAACCTAAGTGCTAACAAAGTAGATTTGTCCGGTGTCGAATCAGCCGTAACTACTGCTCCAAATTAAGTGAAGCGCCTTTATTAAACTGATTGGGTTATTCATACGATGTATTGCTCGTGTACACAGTGGAGCTGCTCTATATTGGCAGCTTTTTCAGGGGCTGCCTGCGAAGTGAATCCCGGCATTTGATTTATTTGGAAAAGACTCCACAGTGTTCAGTTTATGCATTCGTAGAGGTAAATTAAAATTTCTCAGTGATGTAAAAAAAATCTCAGAATTCCCTGCAACCTGTTCTTGTCATACTGATATGAAAATCTCACAAATACACAAATGTGATCAAGATAATGAATTTTTATGGCGCAAGGATGTCTGTGTCCAAAGAGCGCCATGGCACAAGGTTATTATTTTACTCAAGGGGGGGGGGGGGGGGGGGGTAAAAGACACAGTTCTCAAGCATTTCACCCTAAAGAAGCCGAGAAACAGGCAGGGGAAAGCTTGTACTCGTTGTATCACAGGTGGGTATCCAGCAGCACTGAGGATACACAAATTTATAGTTGCATCGTATGTCTCCTGTGACTGCATATTTATTTACATGCAATGGGAAGGATCAATAGAAATATGGTTCTCAATGTGTTCACAACAGACAAATGTATGTGCTATGGAATAATGTTCAGTGTATGTGCTACGGAACATTATTCCATAGCACGTACACTTCTCGGTTGTGAACACATTTAGACCCATATGTGTTGTGAACACAAATACACAAATTTATATTTCTATCTTATCTCTGCTGTAACTGCATAATATTTACATGTGATGTGAAGGATTACCAGACAATATGGGTCTCACTTAGTTCACAACCGAGAATAGTATGTGCTATGGAATAATGTTCTGCATTACAATAGGCCTAGAAACAATTAGCATTGTTTTGCTTGCCAAATTGCAGTTTGATGTGTACACCAAGCCATGGGCGATGGATGCTTTGTCACTCGTGAAATCCTTAAAGGTAAGAATGTCAGCATTATTTCTTTCAACCACTAAATAACGCAATAGCTCCTCCTACTTCGCTCATAGCGCTGGTAAATGCAAAGTTTCGTCGGTGTGTGGTAATTTAAAGGAATGTGAAATGACGTTTTTCTGTTTGTAAGAAGGTTCAATGCTAGAAACAAGCAAAGGCTGTGCTGAATTTATTTATTGTTATCTTCCGGCACCTGCAAGACTTCTTCATCAGTGCATAAAAGAAGCGTCCCCTGTCAGTACAACGACGCTTGCAGGCACTGGCCATCTGAAATTATAAATATTTCTACTGAAGTGGAACACAGCACCCAACACTAATCGCATGGCCGTGCATAGTCGCAATTAAAAGATGAGGCGCCACACAGAACGTTGAACATTCACAACGGTACAACCCGCATACAGCCAAATGTAATAAAGAACGTCTTACAAGGTGCTGTGTCGAGAACAACTACTGGTACAGTCCAGATCCAGACCAGTTGCACAGAACAATCCAGAGCACGCACGAGCGTTGGAGCGTTGAGCTCTTGCTTTCTTTTTTTAAGCACCAGTCGCTGAAGGTTCCTGATCCGAAGGCCTGTCTTGCAACTTCCCCCGGGTGAAAAGGCGCCATCCTGGCGGCCTAGGACGACGTGACGACGGCAAGGTCTTAGTATGGTTTCAGGCCGGCCGTGTGTACAATTTCACGACGTCGGCTGCGGTGATCAGTAGACGCTTCAAGGGGTTCGATGAGGTAATTGAGGGGGATGCCTGCTTACGAATGCCGTAGGGGCCCTGGTACTTGCCAAAAAGTTTTCGAGGATAGGCCGGGACTTGAGGAGGGTACGCATAGCCAGACCAGAGTGGCCGGTACGACAGAATGGTGTCCATTGTGTAAGATTACGCATCGCCGTGGAGGAGAAAGTATGGAGAGAATCTGGTGGTGGTTGAGGAGCGGAGTTATAAGCAAATGTGACGAAAGGTAGAACGCGGTCCCAGATGCAGTGGTCGAAGCACCATAAATAGCCAGCATGTCGCCAAGGGTGCGGTTAAAACGCTCAGACATGCTATTTATCTGCGGATGGTAGGCGGAGGAGGTGCGGTGAACGATTTTGCGTTCCTCAAGGAAAGCTTCCACAACTTCAAAGAGGATGGCGATCTATATGACTCAGAAACCCTTTGGGAGCACCATGGCGAAGTATGGTACGATGGAGGATGAAAAAAGTAAGTCTTGAGCTGTAGCATTGATAAAGGTGACGTTTCGGTGTAGCGTGTAAGGTGGTCGAAGGCAACGATGATCCAGTGGGTGCAGTTCGATGTTCTTGGAAGAGGGACGCAGAAGTCAATGCGAACACGCTTGAAGGGCTGGGCTAGGCAGGGCAGCGACTACAGAGGTGCGGCGGGTCGGCGAGGTGGTTTTTTTCGACTGGCATTCGGCGCAGGACCAGAAGAACTGTCCAACATAACGGTACATCACAAGCCAGTAGTATCGATGTCATAGGCGGGTAATAAGCCGGCGTGGGCATACTTGGGATTATCGGGGTAGTAGAAGCAAATGACGGAGGGCAGATTACTCGGAATGACAAGCAGCCACTTGCGGCCTTCCGGGAGGTAGTTTCCACAGTAAAGAAGCTCATCTCTGATGGCGAAATGGCAGGACTGGCGACGGAAAAGAGGTTGTGACAATTGGCCAGATAATAAATGCAAAAGGAAAGTGATCCCTGGGTGTCTGAGTTGTTCGGTTTCCATATCAGCGGGCTCAAAGGACTAAAAATGCAGGGCGGATATACAAGGCATTGCATCAAACGACAGAGAGGAACGTGAGAGTGCACCAGCATCTGGATGTTTACTGCCGGAATGATAAACAACGTCAATACCGCACTATTGGACTCACAGAGCCGAACGCACCAGTCGACTGGAGGGATCTTTCAAAGAAGACAGCCAGCAGAGTTCGTGGTACGTGATTGATGACAACGTCATAAGGGCGCCCGTCCATCATTGTCATCATCAGCCTGCATACGCCGACTGCAGGACAAAGACCTCGCTCATGTCTCTCCAATTAACCCTGTCCTTTGCCAGTTTAGGCCACCGCATCCTCATACATTTCGTAATCTCATCCGCCCACATAACTTTCTGCCGGCCCCTGCTATACCCACGTTCTCTCGGAAACCACTCCGTTACCCTTAAGGACCAGCCGTTATCTATCCTTCGCATTACATGCCCTGTCTCAGCCCATTCCTTCCGCTTGATTTCGAATACGATGTCATTAACCCGCGTTAGTTCCCGCACCAACTCCGCCCGCTTTCGATCTACTACGTTACACCTGTCATTTTTCTCTCCATAGCTCGCTGCGTTGTCCTTTACTCCTTAACGGAGTTCACGGTAAGATACAGCGCTTTATACTTTTCTCTTGAGTGATATTGGTGAATAGCAATTCATGATCTGAGAGAATCTGCCATATGCGCTCCACCCGTTCTTATTGTTCTAGTTATTTCCCTCTCATGATCCGGATCAGAGGTCGGTACGTGCCCTAAGTAGTATTCTTTTTGCTATTTCCTGCATCTCGCTAGCAATTGCGAACTGCTGCGTCATTGCTAGACTGTTGAACATTACTTTGGTTTTCTGCATGTTAATTTTTAGACCCACCGTTCTGCTCTGCCTGTCTAACTCATTGGTAATGCTTTGCAGTTCAGATCCTGAGTGACTTAGCAAGACAATGTCGTCAGTGAATCGCAGATTACTTACGTATTCTCCATTAACTCATGTCCCCATTTCTTCGCAGTTCAGAGCTCGGAATACTTCCTGTAAACGGGGGGTGAATAGCCTTGACAAGATCGTGTCTCCCTGCCTGACGTCCTTCCTTATCGAAATTTTATTGCTGACTTTATGGAATGCTATGTTATCCGTGCAGTCGTTACAGATATCTTGTAATATTTTCACATAACACTCTTCTACACCCTGATGCGGCAATGCCTTCGTGAAAGCTGAGGTTGCGAGGTACAGTCTTTGTCAAAAGTTTAGAGCCCAGGGGGTTTACTTCTTAGCCTTGCAGTGGGACTCCTGAAGCATTCTGGGAAGTCCTACGTATTGAAGGAGGCAGAACCAGAAATCTTCTTACCCAGAGGAAATTTGGAGCGCTGGAGATGCATCACGAACCACACAATGAGGCTCAGAAGCAAACCCCCTGGGCTCCCAACTTTTGACAAAGGCTGTACATACTGGCTTCACAAGCAATAAAAGTTTGGAATCGAATAAGCTATAGACGGCTTACTTGCAAAGAACTTAGTGTCAGCACCTGGATAAATTGTTGCAGATTCTGCTGGAATTCATGAACGACTCACTTGTGAAGCAGCTAATTTCACGTTTGAGGCCCATGGTGAGCCACCAGAAAGCAGACTGCGAGAAGAAGCACTGCGCAGGCGTTGAGATTGCTCAATATGGCATGAGCAAATCACCTGAGGGATAGGGGATTGTGAATTGTAATTTCAAGAATTTCAGCACACAGTAGTAAAGGGGAGCACACCTTACAAAGCGTGCAGTAAGCTGACCGGTCTGTGATTTTTTAAGTGCTTTGCGTCTCGTTTCTTATGAATTAAGATACTTTTATCGTTCTTCCAAGCCTCGGGTGCTCTCGAGGTCACAAGGCATGGCGTATATAGGGTGGCTAATTTTTCTAGCACTATCTCCCTTCCGTCCTTCAACGAATCTGCTGTTACCTAATCCTCACCAGCTGATTTCCCTCTTTACATTGCTCCTAAGACTTTCTTACTTCCTCTTTGGTTACTGGCGGGATGTCCCTTTGCTGTGTTCTGTTCTTCTGTTCTAAACAATACATTTGCTGTGGCATTTTCTAGCAATGTTTCTCTTGTTCATCGCGTGTGCCCTGTTTTTGATGCTCTTCCTATAGATCCAGTTGTATTCGACGCGTCAGGCATCCAGTGCATCATAGAAAATCTTAAGGTATCCTCTTCCTGCGGTGTTGACAACATTAATTCGAAGTTTTTAATTAATACAAAGTTCTATTGTTCTATAATTCTTACTAAATTGTTTGAACAGTCTCTTGTAACAGGTTGTATTCCCAATGATTGGAAAATTGGGAAGGTGATTCCACTGCATAAGTCCGGAAATAAACATTCTCCTGATAACTTTAGACCTATATCGCTCACTAGTATTCCGTGCAAGATCATGGAACACGTCATATATTCTCATCTCATCTCTTTTTTAGAATCTAACTCCTTTTTCAGCATTGCCCAGCATGGTTTTCGTAAGTCTTTTTCATGCGAAACTCAGCTAATATGTTTCACACATGACCTTCATTGCATCCTTGACCACGGGTCTCAGGCAGACTGCATATTTTCGGACTTCTCGAAAGCGTTTGACACTGTTTCGCATGAGCTTCTCTTTCTTAAATTAAGCAATCTTAACATAGACCCTAATGTCCTTGCATGGCTACAATGCTTTCTTTCTAACCGTTCACAATTCGTAACAGCGAACAATATAAACTCGCATTCTTTGCCTGTCCGTTCCGGAGTGCCTCAGGGGTCAGTTCTTGGGCCCCTCCTTTTTCTCATCTATATAAATGACTTACCGGCTAACATTTCTTCTTCAATTAATCTTTTTGCCGATGATTGTGTTATTTACCGCGAAATTAAAGATGATAATGATGTCTGTTGTCTTCAATCCGATATTAACAAGATTCTTGACTGGTGTTTTATTTGGAACATGCAACTAAACATTAATAAGTGTAAACATGTACGCATTTCTCGTCTCTCTAATGCCCCTTCCTCTTATCACATTAACAACGTGTCTCTCGAAACCGTGTCATGTTATAAATATCTGGGTGTTTACGTTTCTTGTAACCTGTCTTGGAAAACTCACGTTGAATACATAATAAATAACACTGATCGCATGCTTGGGTACCTTCGCAGAAATTTCTCACGTTCATCTAGTTCAATAAAATTATTACTTTATAAAACATTGGTACGGTCCAAGTTAGAATATGCTGCATCTGTCTGGAGCCCTGGCATCGATTCACTTGTTTCAGATTTGGAAGCTGTGCAGAACCGCGCATGCCGTTTCATTCTTTCTAATTATCACCGAACAAGCAGTGTAACCGCCATGAAATCAAGTTTGTCCCTACCACTTCTTTCCCACCGCAGATCAATAGCCTCATTGTGTCTTTTTCATAAAATTTACCACAACAGCTTTCTCAACCCTAAGTTACTGTCAAGACCATGTTACATATCAGCACGCGTTGATCACCGTCATAAAGTTGGAATCCCATCTTGTCACACCAAATGTTTTCATGACTCATTCATACCTCGAACTTCTGCCAGCTGGAATCACCTTCCCCACGACATCGCAGGTATTTCTGATAACAATGCATTTCGTCAAGTCCTTAATGTTTCTTTCTGAGTATGTGTCGTTTATTACTGTATAAAAATTGCCTTTCACTGTCTACACACTGTTTTAATATATCCCTACTGCATTCTAATCTTATTGCCTTCCTGTGTTTTCAATTTGTCATGTATTCCTGGTTTATTTTTGTTTTCTCTTGTTGTTGCTGTTTAGACTGAAAATTTTATGTATTCCCACTCCCCTCTGTAATGCCTTCGGGCCCTGAGGGTACAATAAATAAATCAATAAATAAATAAATAAATAAATGGTGGCTCTCTCGTTAACGTTTTCATTGCATTGGCTACTGTATACATTTGTGCGAACTCTTCGGCAATTTGAACTACCTTATCCATACTGCTGAATGACATTGCCCTGTTTGTCTCTTAACGCATATATCTGGTTTTTACCTACACCTAACTTTCTGGTCACCGCTTTCAGGCTACTTTTACCTACACCTAACTTTCTGTTCACCGCTTTCAGGCTACCTTCGTTCTTTAAAGCAAGCTCGATTCTCTCCATAATAACTTTCTTCAGGTTGGCTACCTTGCCCTTATTTATTGGCTTTTATAGCGCTGCTAGTTCTGTTCTCTCTGTAGAGTTAAATGCCCTCATGCTTTGGCGTTCCTTATTTATGTTATTCGTCTCCTGAGATAGCTTGCCGGTATCATGTCGAACGACCTTACCGCCTACTTCTACGACGCGCTCCGTAATGATAGCTGTGTGGTTATCATTCATTACTTCAGCATTACGGTCGTCTTCCTCAGTAAGAGCGGAATATCTGTTCTGCAGCGAAACCCTGAATTCTACTTTCCCTCTTACTGCTAACTCGTTAATGGGCTTCCGCTTCACAAGCTACCTCTATTCGCTCTTCAAGTCTCAGCTAATACGAGACCTTACCATTCTGTGGTCGCTACAACGTACCTTTCTGAGGGCCTCCACATTCTTGGCGATTCCAGGTGAGCACATAGCGTGAAGTCTATTTTATTTTTAGTCTCACCATGTGGGCTCTTCAACGTTTACTATTTCCTCGTTTCTGGAAGAAGGTATTCATGTTTCCTAAATTATTTCTGCCTACGAACTCTACTAATAACTCTCCCTACTGTTCCTAGAACCTGTGCCAAAGACACCTTCCGGCTGGTCTTCCGCCTGCTTCTTGCCTACCTTCGAATTGAAGTCGCCCATCAGTACAGTGTACTGTGATTTCACTTTGTTTATTGCCGATTCTACGTCTTCATACACGCTTCCAACGATGTGGTCATCATGGCTTGATGTAGGCGCGTAGGCCTGCGCCACCTTCAGCTTGTACCTCTTATTAAGCTTAATTACAATAGCTGCCACCCTCTCGTTAATGCTATAAAACTCCTCTATGTTGCCAGCTATATACTGATTAATGAGGAATCCTACACCCAGTTCTCGTCTGTCCGCTAATCCACGATAGCACAGTATGCGCCCGCCCTTTAGTACTGTATACGCTTCATCTGCCCTTGTAACCTCACTAAGCCCTATGACATTCCATTTAACACCCACTGATTCCTCAAACAGCACTGCTAAGCTAGCCTCACTGGATAAGGTTCTAGCGTTAAACGTTGACAAGTTCAGTTTCCAATGGAAGCCTGTTCAGAGCCAGTGATTCTTAGCACCCTCCACTGCGTCACAGATCTGGCCGCGGCCTTGGTGACTTGTCCCGCAGCCACTGGCGTCTGACGGTTCGGGTTTTATTGGTTTATTAATAGAAGGTTGCCAAGTACAACACCAGGGTGACCAAATCCTGTTCTGGTGAGGGAATGCATTGTGGGTTCTGGTCACCGAGATCAGGCTGCACCCCAGGCCTGGTTCTGCAATTCCCTCGACACGCGGAGTTTTTGTTAAACCTGATAGAGGATTGCGCGGCTCCTGGATTCGAACCCTGGTCTTCTTGCACGTCAGGCGGATGGTCTACGCCATCACTCCGACTCTGCTGCATACGAACAAGGAACACAAATAAAATATGAGAATACTATGCATCACAGACATGAATTGACCGGAAATCACAACGAAACGTTATGAAAAGGTGCAATATAGGCAGCACTCGGCAACTAACCAGTAACTAGCACTGCTCAGTAGGAGTCAAAGAAGCGTCTGTCACTGCTTGTGATTCACTCAAATTTACTGCGCAACGAAGTGATTAAGTGGAGGCGAAATTCGACGATTGCCCACAGGATGGCTAAACGCTCCTTCTGGATGGCGGAATAGTTGGCTTAAGCCTTTGTTTTGTCTGGCTTGCGTAAGCGACAACGTATTCGCCCAAGCCAGGCTTGCGCTGAGCGACTACTGAACCGAAGCCGATGACATCGGTGTGAATTTCCGTGGTTGAATGACGGTCGAAATGCGCAGGATTGGCGGCTTCGTCAGAAGGCGACGGAGTGTCGCAAATGCTGCGTTATAGGCTGGCGACCAGGCCGAAACATCATGGCTGGAAAGGAGCTCGGTCAGGGGGTCGACGATAGCGGTGAAATTGCGAATGAAGCGGTGAAAGTAGGAGCAGAGGCAGACAAAACTGTGTAATTGTTTGAAGGAAGTGAGCTTTGGAGATTCTGCCACAGCTCTCAACTTTGCTCTGTCTAAGAGAACGTCATCCTTTGACACGATGGTGAGCTCTCGAGTTCCGTAGCGACACTTTTTAAATTGGGGTGGAGGCCAGCGTCGGCCAGGCTTCGAAGAACAGACTGAAGGCGTTGTAGGTGAGGCGAAAAATCCGCGGAAAAGATCAAAACTTCGTCCAGGTAACAAAGCAATGTGTGCCATGTGAGACCTCGGAGTAGGATGTCCATATTGAGCTCGAGCTTGATGGACGCATTGATGAGATAGAAGGGCATAGCAGTAAATTCATAGAGCCCGTCAAGTCACCAAAGCGGTTTTTGGGCGATCGGTCTCTGCCATCGGCACAAGCGAGTAACTAGAGCGCAAGTCCAATGAAGAAAAGAACTCAGCGCCCTGCAGGCAGTTGAGGGCGTTGTTGATACGAGAGAGCGGGTAAACGTCCTTGCGTGTAGTATTGTTCCGACGGCAGCAGTCTACGCAGAATCGGATGGAACCGTCTTTTTTCATGAGCAGGACCACGGAGATAGCCACGGGCTTTGCGGCGGCCGGATCACGTGGTGCTTAAGCATGTCGGTCACCTGGTCGTCAGTGATGCGGCGCTCAGCGGCTGGCACGCGCTACGGACGTTGGCGCGAAGGGACGCAGGTGCCACTTTCAATACAGCGGCTAAAGGTGGCTGCTCGGCTCAAGGAAGGTTGCGGGTAGTCAAAAGAAGCTTAAAAGCGTTGTAGGACGGCGACAAGTAGACCTCGTTGTGAAGGCGTCAGGGCGGCGGCGTCGGATCGTTGTAAACTATCGAGAGAAGAAAGACTGAGATGGAAACAGGCGTAGTGGCGCTGATGTAAAAGCCGGCCGTGCTATCGATGAGGGGGTATGCTGCGACAGGATCGAACAAGGCAACGCTACCAAGCGACTGGCCATGGAGTAAAGTGGTAGTGCAGGAGAACGGTTTGGGCACATCAGTAGCGCTTGAGCCAGGAATAATTGTCAGCACGGCATGAGGCCGCAAAACGAATTTCCGGGCAGCGCATCTTAAAGTGGGGTATAAATTACACTAGCGTTGGAGAGAGCAGCACAAGAAAGAGGCACCAGCACTGAAGAGAAAGACAGAACGTCTGTGTCCTCTGAGGCGGACAGAGTAGCGGCAGCAGCACCGGGTACGTGCAAGGGAGCACCACTTAAGGGCGAGAACTCAAGGTGATCACGGGTGCAGTCAGTAACGGCGTGATGTATGGAGAAGTCTCAACGAAGAATGACATTGGGAGATGAGCGGGCGAGGACGATGAACTGTTTTGTATATGGAACGTCTGATGGGAGCCCCTTTCTTCACGCAGTGTTTATTCTTTACAATAAGCGCCGAGTGGCGCGTAGCCCACGCGTCGTTCCCTTCCGCCATTCATAGTCTTCTTCGTGCTTTTATTATGAATACATGCCAGGTCACCCTGTTTCTTACTTTAATACCACACGGGTGAGTGGCTTGTTCGGCTGAGTTACTTCTTTAGCAGTGAACATCCGTACACAGATTTATGGTGACGGGCGTAAATCTAGATAACTACCGCGCTCCAGGCGACATTGGTGCGAAGCTATATCTTAATGAAGTTTTTTTTATCCTTCTTGTAAAGTTACGATGAGTCTTCGTCGCTGGCTAAAGCTTTACTTTCGCTTTGGATGTTCAGTTCCACTCCACCGCGTCACCGCTGTTCAGAAAGTTCTGAGAATAAGCGTAAAACCACCTTTGAGATAATAGCTTCCAGATATTTTTGTAATTGAGAGCCCTCTTTATTTGTACCTGCAAAGTACTCTAAACAGAAGTCAATTTATTTTATCGGTTGTCTCGTGGGTACAAGAGTGACTGCCGGGGCGTTTGCAGCTACTATGCCGGAAATATGAGGGAAATATTGCAGACGTCAAAGTACTAATTTTCAGCACGTCCTCGACATCATTTGCATCAGAAGGAGCACCCATGTCCTTTTTGCGTTCTAGGCTGCCGCCAGAGCACCGGAGGTTGAAGACAAAGAGACAACCGCGTCTTGGGGTATCGAGGACATTCCGTACCAGCTAACATTTCTGCAAAGGTAAGATCTAGTTTTGACAGTATTTATTTCCTTACAAAGTCAAATCAGTAATTTCAGACTCCAGTTTGGTAATGGTGTGGAATGTGCAACTGCACGGCTAGATAGTATAAGGTAGTCTATATTCTCTTAAAAGGCATTTTAGGACCTTGTAAAAACCTCTATATCTGCTTGCAACACAAAAGCAATAAACGCTTTTTTCAATTTAACTATGCTGGGCCCTCCCCCACAAAATACTAGTATGCAGATTTATTTGATGGAAGCGTAGTTTTATAATGAAAACAAGGCACACCCGTACATATTGCACTGTATTTTAATTTTACATTTTGTAGCAATAATTTTAGCGCGAATTTTTGGGACCATTTAACTCTGCAAACACTCGATGTATTATGCTGATGTACTATACCGTGTGCTAATTGAACCGCATTGCAAACTTTTTTTTTCTAGGCTTATTTTGAAGCTGGTCATTCCAAAGGCACGCACAGCTGTAGCTGCGCGAGAAACATCAAAGGTGAGATGCGCAACAATATTGTGCCATTCAAAGAAAAGCCGCGCATCGAAGAGCAACTGAAAATTATCGAAATGGGTGCAGTTTGCCTTGTAGAAACGTTGGCATCGGATCTGAACTACTGTCCGTGAGCACCACTAGGGTCAAGCACACTCAACGTTCTCCATAAATAGAAAACACGCTTGATAAAAAAACCCTTAGAGGGAGCTGGAGCAAGTAAACTTGAAATTCACATTTTCATAAAATTGGTTCCACAGTTTCTACCTATGCATTCAGCGCAACATTTTAAGGTACACTTTTACTGCAGGCCGGCATAAGCTGCCTGTAATGAAAAGTGGCTCATCATCCTTGCTTCTACTGCCACTGCCGGAAAGGAGTTAATGAAACACTGTGCGCGACAACATGCGGATGTTGTAGCTAAGAATTTATGAATTCCACAAGCATCATGCACTTGGGTTTTCTTCATTTTTTAAAATTTGTTGTCACTTCAGTGGTCTGCTCAAGTAATTTCTCACTATGATCGACACCAAAATACGACAACTGTAATCATTCAACTCTGCTTTTTTTTCCAGCAAGAGTTTGGTTTGACCAAGTTGCTCTGGAGGCAAAGGAATACAACCATGCAAGAAACAAGGCCGACAACACGTAGTACACATGTTCGGCGCAAGCTACCAGCCGATTTATTTAATCGAAAAACCGCGTATAACCACATGAGAATACACATCCAAAACTAGAAATCTACCCTTTGAAAATCTATATTCTTTGCTCCGTTTAATAATGTGGAGGCGTACTTGATTAATCAAAGGGGATTCTTGTGTGCGAGAAAGCCGTCAATGTCTCCAACAGATGAAGAGATCACCTTTTTAAACGATTTAATGACCGCGTTGTAATCTGTTTGCTCCCTCTCTTGCTTCCTTTGTTTGTTGTTTTTATGCGTACTCTCATGTGGGAATAAGCGCATTTTCTAGGTAATAAGTCAGTTGGTAGTTGGCGCCCGCTCAATTGCGTGCTCTCGTCCTTGTTTGTTTGCGAAGCTGTATTCATTTAGTAGGTTTTTTGTTTTCATTGACCAGTTCCTTGTATCCTGTACATATCCTGAGATGCCTCTCGTCTCTCTATTCCTGTCTCCTTTCTCACAGGCACCTGCCTTTCTTCTCCATTGGGTGGGAGCATGGTAACGCAAGATTATATGGCACTTGTAGAGGTCTATGGTCTTAAAATTTTTCTGACAGCCCTGAGAGCTTGCTGCTGTATCGGAAGAATTTGATTTTCCTGCAAAGCGTCTGAATATGTCTGAATATTTTTTGTTGAAATTAGGTCCATATGAACATTTATTTTTAGCACGAGCATGACTAGATGTATTTGGAAGAACAGCTAGCATGCCATTAGAGTATTGATGGAAATTAGCGCGCAAATTTTTCTCTTCACCAGCAGTAATCTCTCTGTGCCGGCCTATATCAGCCTTGTGCCGCATAAAGTCACGCGTCTTTCAGGGAAACGCGAAGCTGCACTATTAAACTTTAACAAAGGAACAACAACAAAAAATGATAGTCGAATAGCGTAGTGGCCTCATGGCAGAGCGCCCGCCTCGGCTTTGGGAGGTGGTGGGTTCGACTCCCGCCGCCGGCCGGCGACCCACCGGTTTTCTCAAAATAGGTACAAGCTATGCCCCGGCCTGCTGCTTGGCTTCCTTGGGCTGCATTACTTGGGAAAGGAGCCTGCGCCTTCATTCCGTCACTGTGGGCAAAGACTCACAGGGACAAAGCGAAAGTGCTAGGCGCGTTAGCACTTCGGTTTTCCCTTCGGTTCCAGTCTTGAGATCCTATGTTGACAGCGCTAGTTTGGATAACGCCCATGGGTACATGTCCATATATGCGGAATTGGTCAT